>NC_074686.1:15304193-15659193 GCF_029448725.1 Salvelinus fontinalis
TGTGCCTCTTTCCCTTCATGCTTTAATGACTTTACACCTAATCCATAATATCAACAACAAAGAGCAGTCTCACACCTCCTTTTCCAAAGTCAAATACACTTCACAGTCAGACTAATCCTCATTACACAAGCATTAGACAGAGACAGGAGGAAGAGGCTGGACCATTGTTCCTATAAGCAAAGCAATACTATTCGAAGGGAGAAGATCAACCATAAAACAAGGCTTTGATGTCGAGACAGTGGGCTAAAAATAGGAGGGCAGTCAGATCGCTCAGTCAGGCTTCTCAGTTGTTCTCTCTCCCTCTCTGTGTGTGTGTGTGTGTGTGTGTGTGTGTGTGTGTGTGTGTGTGTGTGTGTGTGTGTGTGTGTGTGTGTGTGTGTGTGTGTGTGTGTGTGTGTGTGTGTGTGTGTGTGTGTGTGTGTGTGTGTGTGTGTGTGTGTGTGTGTACAGTATACATGTGTAGCTCCCTTATTAGATAAAGGATCTATAGCCCCTCGAAGCCTTATGTTACTTCTGCTGTCAACATCTCCCACTTAATCATGCTACAGAGGGAACATTATCAAATATAAATCAAGGTACAGAGATGAAAGGGAGAAATATGGATTAACATTACATTTCAGATGTAATTTAAAGCTCACGTCTATAGTATAACTTAAAGATCACATACTGTGGTACTGTCTCACTCTCTCCCTCCCTCCCTCCCTCCCTTTCTCTCACTCTCTTTCTCTCTCTCTCTTGCTCTCTCTGTCTGTTGCTCTCTCTGTCTGTTGCTCTCTCTCTCTCTCTTTCTCTCTTGCTCTCTCACTCTCTCCGTCTCTCTCTCTCTCTTTCTCTCTTTCTCTCTCACTCTCTCCCTCCCTCGCTCTCTCTCCCTCTCTCTCTCTTTCTCTCTCTGTCTGTTGCTCTCTCTCTCTCTCTTTCTCTCTTGCTCTCTTACTCTCTCCCTCCCTCTCTCGCTCTCCCTCTCTCTCTTGCTCTCTCACTCTCTCCCTCCTTCTCTCTCTCTCTCTCTCCCTCTCTCTCACTCTCTACCTCCCTCTCTCTCTCTCACTCTCTCCCTCTGTCTCTCTTGCTCTCTATTAAATGTCCATTTACAATTTAAGGGGTTTTATTGGCATGGGAAACATATGTTTACATTGCCAAAGCAAGTGAAATAGATAATAAACATAAGTGAAAAAAACGATTTAAAAAATTAGAGTACACATTATACTCACAAAAGTTCCAAAAGAATCAAGACATGTCAAATGTCATATTATGTCTATATACAGTGTTGTAATGATGTGCAAATAGTTGAAGTACAAAAAGGAAAATAAATAAACATAAATATAGGTTGTATTTACAATGGTGTTTGTTCTTCACTGGTTGCCCTTTTCTTGTGGCAACAGGTCACAAATCTTGCTGCTGTGATGGCACACTGTGGTATTTCACCCAATAGATATGGGAGTTTAACAACATTTGATTTGTTTTTGAATACTTTGTGGATCTGTGTAATCTGAGTGAAATATGTGTCTCTAATATGGTCATACATTTGGCAGGAGGTTAGGAAGTGCAGCTCAGTTGCCACCTCATTTTGTGGGCAGTGTTCACATTGCCTGTCTTCTCTTGAGAGCCAGCTCTGCCTTCGGCGGCCTTTCTCAATAGCAAGGATATGCTCACTGAGTCTGTACATAGTCAAAGATTTCCTTACGTTTGGGTCAGTCACAGGGGTCAGGTATTCTGCCACTGTTTACTCTCTGTTTAGGGCCAAATAGCATTCTAGTTTGCTCTGTTTTTTTGTAAATTCTTTCCAATGTGTCAAGTAATTACCTTTTTTGGAACACCATTATTTTTGACTCACTGAGATTTACTGTCAGGGCCCAGGTCTGTCAGAATCTGTGCAGAAGATCTAGGTGCTGCTGTCTCTCTCTTTTTTGCTCTCTCACTCACTCACTCACTATCCCCCCCCTCTCTCTCTCTCTTGCTCTGTCTCTGCAAATGGTTTGATATTGGAGCCAATGATTCTATGAGATGAGGTTACTAAAAGGACCAAGCCCAGGCATGTTCAAGGTTGTTGCAGTGGCTGGTAAGCTACAGTATTGCTGTCACTATTATTAACACTGAGTAACTAACTACGCATTTGTAGCCTACTCACTTCTAACTGCCCATGGGTGGAGTACTCAACAGATGTGAGCTGAGTCAAATGGCAACCATTCCAGTGGACTTTGCTCCTTCTACAGCTTCACCATTATATTGATAAGCCAGATGAGAACCCCCTGTATGTCACTCCCCTGGGCATTCCCTCTAGGAAACTATACTGCCATTATGGATCTTTCCTCACAGTGAACTCTACAGCACAGTTTCCCCAAAGTTTGCACATGGTCATTGAAGCATGTCGGGGCTCATTGATCCAGCAGTGTGACACAGGCAGCTTCCCAGTCCATGTCACTCCCTGCCAACCCATTCACAGTAACGCTGAGCCATTCAGGATTCCGCCCATTGATTCTCTACACCCCATTGATTCTCTATACCCCATTGATGACAGGTTTGTGTGTGGGGAGGGAGATCAGTGAAGCCAATGAATGAAAGGGGTCCTAATGCAGAACGTATCTCACATAGAATTATCACAGATAATCAAAAATGATGTTTTGTATAACACATATTAAAAGGTGGGTAGCTTTAAAGACACGGGGTTGTAATGTAGCCTTACCTGACTAAAGTATCTAAATCAATGAAAGAGTGGAATTACCAGTCTGGATCTGCGGTATGTTACCATACAAAGACATGGAGAAGGACAGATTCACCATCAATAGCTGTATTCTACTGTAGTTTGAATGCAAGGTATTTTCATGTGGCACTACAAATCAAATCCCATGCGCCGAATACAACGGGTGTAGATCTTACAAGCCCTTAACCAACAACGCAGTTTTAAGAAAAATAAGACTGGTTACCTTGGACATAATGTCCCTCCAGTCCTACTGGCTGAAAACGAGAGCTTTTAATTCAATCATTCCATAAAGGCATCCCTGCAACCTCAAAGGAGTGTGTGTGTGTGTGTGTGTGTGTGTGTGTGTGTGTGTGTGTGTGTGTGTGTGTGTGTGTGTGTGTGTGTGTGTGTGTGTGTGTGTGTGTGTGTGTGTGTGTGTGTGTGTGTGTGTGTGTGTGTGTGTGTGTGTGTGTGTGTGTGTGTGTGTGTGTGTGTGTCGTTGTCTCATCAAGCCTACTGGAGATACTGACCTTTCCTCCTGGGAGGAATCTAATGTCCGTGTGTGCCTGTATGCTGAGAGCAGAGAGAGGAATGTTTTATCTGCTTTCAAAATAGAAAAAAGCTCTCAACTGCTGCATTAAAAAGCCTGTTGGTCTGTCTGAAACGCAGTGCCCACTGAGGTACAGCCCGGTGAATATAGCTAGATGAAAGGATAAGCAAAAAAGGTCTGAAAACTGCATCGCTCTCTCTCTTTTACTCTTTCTCTCTTCCTATCTCCTTTCTCTCTCTCACTCCCTCTCTCCTCCCCTTCTCTCCCTCTTTCCTCCCCTCTCTCTCTCTTCCTCCCCCCTTCTCCCCCCCTCTTAGTAAAGTACAGTACAGGCTCAGTAGGGTTTCATGGCTTTGTATCAAAAAAGGACATGGCTACCCCCAGGGCTGGCCTCCATCCCCAGGACTATCCTGTTAGAATGAAGGGCTCCATCCCCAGGACTATCCTGTTAGAATGAAGGGCTCCATCCCCAGGGCTATCCTGTTAGAATGAAGGGCTCCATCCCCAGGACTATAGTGTTAGAATCAAGGGCTCCATCCCCAGGACCATCCTGTTAGAATCAAGGGCTCCATCCCCAGGACTATCCTGTTAGAATGAAGGGCTCCATCCCCAGGACTATCCTGTTAGAATCAAGGGCTCCATCCCCAGGACTATAGTGTTAGAATCAAGGGCTCCATCCCCAGGACCATCCTGTTAGAATCAAGGGCTCCATCCCCAGGACTATCCTGTTAGAATCAAGGGCTCCATCCCCAGGACTATCCGACTATAGTGTTAGAATCAAGGGCTCCATCCCCAGGACTATCCTGTTAGAATGAAGGGCTCCATCCCCAGGACTATAGTGTTAGAATCAAGGGCTCCATCCCCAGGACCATCCTGTTAGAATCAAGGGCTCCATCCCCAGGACTATCCTGTTAGAATGAAGGGCTCCATCCCCAGGACTATCCTGTTAGAATGAAGGGCTTCATCCCCAGGACTATACTGTTAGAATCAAGGGCTTCATCCCCAGGACTATACTGTTAGAATCAAGGGCTTCATCCCCAGGACCATCCTGTTAGAATCAAGGGCTCCATCCCCAGGACTATAGTGTTAGAATCAAGGGCTCCATCCCCAGGACCATCCTGTTAGAATCAAGGGCTCCATCCCCAGGACTATCCTGTTAGAATCAAGGGCTCCATCCCCAGGACTATACTGTTAGAATCAAGGGCTCCATCCCCAGGACTATACTGTTAGAATGAAGGGCTCCATCCCCAGGACTATAGTGTTAGAATCAAGGCCTCCATCCCCAGGACTATCCTGTTAGAATGAAGGGCTCCATCCCCAGGACTATAGTGTTAGAATCAAGGGCTCCATCCCCAGGACCATCCTGTTAGAATCAAGGGCTCCATCCCCAGGACTATCCTGTTAGAATGAAGGGCTCCATCCCCAGGACTATCCTGTTAGAATGAAGGGCTTCATCCCCAGGACTATACTGTTAGAATCAAGGGCTTCATCCCCAGGACTATCCTGTTAGAATCAAGGGCTCCATCCCCAGGACTATCCTGTTAGAATGAAGGGCTCCATCCCCAGGACTATCCTGTTAGAATCAAGGGCTCCATCCCCAGGACTATCCTGTTAGAATGAAGGGCTCCATCCCCAGGACTATAGTGTTAGAATCAAGGGCTCCATCCCCAGGACCATCCTGTTAGAATCAAGGGCTCCATCCCCAGGACTATCCTGTTAGAATGAAGGGCTCCATCCCCAGGACTATCCTGTTAGAATGAAGGGCTTCATCCCCAGGACTATACTGTTAGAATCAAGGGCTTCATCCCCAGGACTATCCTGTTAGAATCAAGGGCTCCATCCCCAGGACTATCCTGTTAGAATGAAGGGCTCCATCCCCAGGACTATCCTGTTAGAATCAAGGGCTCCATCCCCAGGACTATCCTGTTAGAATGAAGGGCTCCATCCCCAGGACTATAGTGTTAGAATCAAGGGCTCCATCCCCAGGACCATCCTGTTAGAATCAAGGGCTCCATCCCCAGGACTATCCTGTTAGAATGAAGGGCTCCATCCCCAGGACTATCCTGTTAGAATGAAGGGCTTCATCCCCAGGACTATACTGTTAGAATCAAGGGCTTCATCCCCAGGACTATCCTGTTAGAATCAAGGGCTCCATCCCCAGGACTATCCTGTTAGAATGAAGGGCTCCATCCCCAGGGCTATCCTGTTAGAATCAAGGGCTCCATCCCCAGGACTATCCTGTTAGAATGAAGGGCTCCATCCCCAGGACTATCCTGTTAGAATGAAGGGCTCCATCCCCAGGACTATCCTGTTAGAATCAAGGGCTCCATCCCCAGGACTATCCTGTTAGAATCAAGGGCTCCATCCCCAGGACTATCCTGTTAGAATCAAGGGCTCCATCCCCAGGACTATCCTGTTAGAATCAAGGGCTTCATCCCCAGGACTATCCTGTTAGAATCAAGGGCTTCATCCCCAGGACTATACTGTTAGAATCAAGGGCTCCCTCCCCAGGACCATCCTGTTAGAATCAAGGGCTCCATCCCCAGGACTATCCTGTTAGAATCAAGGGCTCCATCCCCAGGACTATAGTGTTAGAATCAAGGGCTTCATCCCCAGGACCATCCTGTTAGAATCAAGGGCTCCATCCCCAGGACTATAGTGTTAGAATCAAGGGCTCCATCCCCAGGACCATCCTGTTAGAATCAAGGGCTCCATCCCCAGGACTATCCTGTTAGAATCAAGGGCTCCATCCCCAGGACTATCCTGTTAGAATCAAGGGCTCCATCCCCAGGACTATCCTGTTAGAATCAAGGGCTCCATCCCCAGGACTATAGTGTTAGAATCAAGGGCTCCATCCCCAGGACTATCCTGTTAGAATCAAGGGCTCCATCCCCAGGACTATAGTGTTAGAATCAAGGGCTCCATCCCCAGGACTATACTGTTAGAATCAAGGGCTCCATCCCCAGGACCATCCTGTTAGAATCAAGGGCTCCATCCCCAGGACTATACTGTTAGAATCAAGGGCTCCATCCCCAGGACTATACTGTTAGAATCAAGGGCTCCATCCCCAGGACTATCCTGTTAGAATCAAGGGCTCCATCCCCAGGACTATCCTGTTTGAATCAAGGGCTCCATCCCCAGGACTATAGTGTTAGAATCAAGGGCACCATCTCCAGGACCATCCTGTTAGAATCAAGGGCTCCATCAAAAATGGCACCCAATTCCCTTTATTGTGCACTCCTTCTGACCCAGAGCCAACCAAGGCCTTTTATCTGATTTCACAGAGAAAGAGGCTACACAGGACCAAGGAATGTACATTGTGAAAGAAACTACAGTATAAAAGAGAAGAAGGAGAGAGAGAGAGTGAGAGAAAGAGAGGAGGGGAACAAAACACAATGTTTGATTGATTTGCTATGTAGTAGCCGAGCAACGTGGCACACACACACACACCTCTGAGGGAGTGTGCCAGTACTAGGGTCTGGATGGGCCTGTCTATCCCTGTTCTAGCTGCAAAAGGTTGAAACCAGGTAGTGTGTGTGTGGGTTCTGTGAATACACACACACGTTTTGAAGAGAGTGCCAGTCCTTGGTCATTGACTGGGTTCATCCCCTTGCTTTGCACACACACAGCCCGTTCCTTCCTGCTGGTATAGGGGTGTGGCCCACCTTATATCGCTCTCTCAGTCAACCATGAAAGCCTACCTAGCCAATACCTGGAAACTCCTCTGTAAGGTAGGGCACTTCAAAACCCAGCCCACAGTTTTTCTTGTTTTTCCTATTTTTTAACACATGCATAGTATTGTAAATGTGTATGCTGGAGAGGGTGTGTGTGAGCATGTAAAGGAACATGAGATAGAGTGCAAAAGAAAAGGAAGCCCTGAGAGCACTGCAGAGATTCAGCCAGCCAGGACAGGAGAAGCAGGTGTGTTTGTGCTGGTGTGAAGGTGCGCGTACAGGAGACTCTGACAAATGAGCTGAGATGGAGAAAATGGCTCGTGATTAGGACACATTGGCTGCTAATTGTCTCTCATTAGCATTTAAAAGTAAGTAAGGTGTGTGCGTGCGTGCGTGTGTGCGTGCGTGTGTGCGTGCGTGTGTGTATGTGGCAAACAGGATCAAAGGGAAGCGCAGGGAGAAATGGCAGCACCCTAATTCACTGTCACATGATTAGCTCCCTGCACAACGGATAGGGTCACGTTCATTAGCTCCCAGTTGGAACAAATATTTTGCAAGGTTTTTAGAAAGGCAATTCATTTCAAATGATGGTGCTACCGCTCTCTGTTATTTTGCTTGGAAGGACAGGAGTTTTTCCGGACCAAATGACTACAGGATATCTACTTGTAGTAAATACCTAGAGGCCAGGGGGTTTTCCTAGTCAGGTCACATGGTTAGGAAATACTCCAGGCCCTATAGTCAATACCATTCAGATATACATGTATATATAATATAATGCATTTATAAACATCTCAAAAGATTTTGACAAATGAATGCACCTCTTACCTGGACCTGCATCATTCACATAGAAGAGTGACAAGTGCTATAGAAATAGAATAATATCATATCTCTATGGATACGTGGTATACACGCATTCACCACCATCAGGTGAACTGAACTGGTAGAGCGACCATACAGTTTAATCATGTGGTGCCTTGAAGTGTTTCACACTCACTGGGCAGCCAGACAACCAACACAAACCTAACCCAACTCAAACTACACTACCAAAAAGAAAAGGTAAATAAAGAAGCAATGTCCCATGGCCTGCAGAGTTCAGGTTCAAATGTGGGTAATATACAAAACCTCTCCACTAACTCTCACCTTTAATTACATAAAGAAACAGCATCAAGACATGGTGTGCTGTGTCATGTACAGTGAACATTAAAGAGCCAATTTGTAAATCGCTCTGGATAAGAGCGTCTGCTAAATGACTTAAATGTAATGTAAATGTAAAGAGAGGGTGCCGTTCAATGGGATTGCAAAGTTACTGTTACATGTTTCAATGAGCCGATGTAACATGTCGAAACATTGTAACACACGTTGTGTCTGGCCACCGTCAATTTCCAGATACTGGACACAATGTAACCATGTTATAACTGTGTAGTGATTGAGGAATGTAGCTGTTGTAGGCTATCTATCCTCTCTAAATAATATGGAGGACAGTTATGCAGCCTTTACAAATCTTACTATGCATAGTGCAATTCCTGACTGTAAACAGAATATAAATAGCTTGCAATCACAGCCCGGGATCCCTACAGTCCCGTTATATAATCACCAAAGCTAGGAGTGACATCACGCCACGCGCAGTCGAGCAACCACTAGCCGCACACATCGGACCCAATGTCCTTTACCAACCAGCCAGCGTCAATGAAAAGTCGACGGTAGCCCGCGTAGTAACATTTACACTCTCCCTCGGGAATGAAGGGCATGTCATATAGATGTATATATTTTTGTAATTGTACCGGTTAAATTAAGTAGGCTAAGGTACGTTGGTTTGCACTGTCTTTGAAGAATAAAAAGCACTTCCGCGATGGAATTAAACTGAAATGTCTCGCGCTATCAAACCCTTGTCAAATGCTGGAGTGGACATACGGCCACGTACGCACGTACCACAACCATTGCATAGTGGACGGTTAGCCTACTATAAATACGTCTTACTTTATGCAATATACAATCTTTCTGGGTGGAGTGGCGCAGTTAGTGAGCTTGCCCTACACACCAACCCGCCTGTGAAAAACACTCCTTGCTCTATTTCAATTCCGCGAAACCAACGCTCACTTATGTCGCACTAAACAGTTAGCTTGCATTTTTATTTCGAAATGACAAGTGCATGATTTTAAACCACAAACAACCTTCTATCCTCCGGGCACAAAAAAATAGGTCAGAGTGCGAAGTAAACATTTCCAAAGCTTTTGGAAATAAACCAGCGCTCTCTTTGCGCGTAGCTACCTTTCCTAGTTCCAGTTCCAGCCATTTTTCTACCGCAACAGCTCAGCAAAGTGTAGTGACAACAAGGTAGAACCAGACAGCGACAGTATCGGGCAGTGGCAGTATAAAATGAATTGAGCTAGTACTTACTGTAAGGTGTAATGGTCTGGTAAGAGTTTGTCTCTTCTTGTTGCCAGGGCTCCCTGTTCCTGCGCTGACGATGGAATCGTTTGCCCTCTACTCGGAATGATGTCTGCAGCGCGGAGCTAATAGCTGTACTGCTCTATGCCCCCACCCTCAGAGATCTCTCGAGAGTGAGATAGAGAGGGAGAGGCGAGAGAGGCAGAGAGTGGGAGATAGCGTAGTGTGTGTGTATGTGTGTGCGCGCGCGCGCGTGTGTGTAATACAAATATGGAGCAGTTGGCAGTCTTAGTAGTAACTCAGGGTTTGTACTGTGATCTGTACAGAATTGAGAAAAATGGAAACGAACAACTGACAGGCAAATTCAGTCCACAAATAGTGAATCACTAGACTAACACTTCAACATGTCAATGGAATTGAGTCTTTCCATCTCATATGTATGTGCTTCGACAAGAACTCAGAGAAGAAAGAATCATACCATTTTCAATGTAGCCAGTATAACCATCAAAATAAGATGTCATATGCCAAAAATAAAGATTTTGCAAGAAATTCTAAATAACAGTTACTATAAGCTCCTTTATATCCACTCAACAGAATAAAAAACGATGAAACTGAAAGACTGACTGACCAACTGACCAAGACTGACCGAAACCCAGCCTAAAACCCCAAACAGCAAGTGCAGGTGTAGAAGCACGGTGGCTAGGAAAAACTCCCTAGAAAGGCCAGAACCTAGGAAGAAACCTAGAGAGGAACCAGGCTATGAGGGGTGGCCAGTCCTCTTCTGGCTGTGCCAGGTGGAGATTATAACAGAACATGGCCAAGATGTCCAAATGTTCATAGATGACCAGCATTAATGGAATTTTTCCTATTTGTTTTCTCTTAAAACCTGTTGAGGATAGAGGGCGCTATTTACACTTTGGGGGAAAATCGTGCCCAATTTAAATGGCCTCGTACTCTATTCTTGCTCGTACAATATGCATATTATTATTACTATTGGATAGAAAACACTCTCTAGTTTCTAAAACCGTTTGAATTATATCTGTGAGTAAAACAGAACTAATTTTGCAGCAAACTTCCTGACAGGAAGTGGAAAATCTGAAATCGATGCTCTGTTCTAGGGCCTGCCTATAAATGTGCTTGATATTTATTAGTATACATGCACTTCATACGCCTTCCACTAGATGTCAACAGGCAGTGAGAGAAGAAATGTTGTGTATAACATGATCTGAGGTCGAATAAAAGCTCTTGGCATGACGTGACCCCAATTTCCTGTTTTCTGGAACGCGCGAGAAGTGACCTGGTATTGCCTTCTGTAAAGCTGTCGTTATAGATGACTAATATCTCTGGCTTTGATTTTATTTGATACATGTGACAATATCATTGTAAAGTATGTTTTTTCAATATAGTTTTATTAGATTATTGACATTTTTTCGGGACTTTAGGCGTGTTGCTTTGTCTGCGTATGTTCAGGAAGGAGAGCTTCGCGCCACTTTGCTAGCTTTCCGTGCTAATTGACTGGAGAAGAGGACATTCTAAATCCAAACAACGATTGTTCTGGACAAAGGACCCCTTGTACAACATTCTGATGGAAGATCATCAAAAGTAGGACCCATTTTATGATGCTATTTCATATATCTGTCGAACATGTGAACTAGTAGTTTGCGCCCAGATTTTGGGCACGCTCTCGCCATAACGTAAACTGCATGTCGTAATGAAGTTATTTTTAGAATTCTAACACGGTGATTGCATTAAGAACTAGTGTATCTATCATTTCCTATACAACATGTATTTTTTAGTAATGTTTATGAATAGTTATTTGGTCAGAATATGTGAGTGTCAGAAAAATATCCGGACGTTGTGGGAAAAAGTAGCTACGTTAGCACAATGTATAACCACTGATTTCAGCTCTAAATATGCACATTTTCGAACAAAACATAAGTGTATGTATAACCTGATGTTATAGGACTGTCATCTGATGAAGCTTATCAAGGTTAGTCAAAAATGATATATCTTTTGCTGGTTTGTTACGATCGCTAACTTTTTGCTGCTGGTAAATGGCTTGTGTTTCTGGCTATTGTGGTAAGCTAATATAATGCTATATTGTGTTTTCGCTGTAAAACACTTAAGAAATCGGAAATATTGTCTGGCATCACAAGATGCCTGTCTTTCATTTGCTGTACACCATGTATTTTTCAGAAATGTTTTATGATGAGTATTTAGGTATTTCACGTTGGTGTCTGTAATTACTCTGGCTGCTTCGGTGCTATTTCTGACAGTAGCTGTGATGGTAGCTGCAATGTAAAACTGATTTATACCTCAAATATGCACATTTTTCAAACAAAACATAGATTTATTGTATAACATGTTATAAGACTGTCATCTGATGAAGTTGTTTCTTGGTTAGTTTGGTTGGTTCTTGGTTAGTTAGGTTGGCTTTGTGCATGCTACCTGTGCTGTGAAAAATGTCTGTCCTTTTTTGTATTTGGTGGTGAGCTAACATAAATATATGTGGTGTTTTCGCTGTAAAACATTTAAAAAATCGGACATGTTGACTGGATTCACAAGATGTGTATCTTTCATTTGCTGTATTGGACTTGTTAATGTGTGAAAGTTAAATATTTCTCAAAAATATTTTTTGAATTTCGCGCTCTGCCTTTTCAATGGAATGTGGGAGGAGTTCCGCTAGCGGAACGCTGGGGCTAGACAGGTTTTTAAGCAACAAGAGACTTGACCAAATAGGCCCCACCCTTGTACTGAACTCTCAGATTATCCACATGTACAACTACCTTGAATATCTGCAGTTACAACACAACAGTCTTAATACATCTCTATTAGAACTGTGGCCATGATAGAAGGCCACCTATTATTTCTCATTGATAGAGTACATGATTGTATCCAGTAATAGCTCCATTTGTAATAGTATTAGTCACTGTCAGATAAATGTATAAAGTACTCAATGCTCTGGGATTTTATTCTCTGAACTTTTATTTTCCTAGCATGAGGACAGAGAGGGACAAGAGAGAGAGAAAGAGAGAGAGTGAAAGAGGGGGAGAGAGAGGGAGACAGACAGAGAGAGGGAGAGGGAGAGAGAGAGAGAAGGGGAGAGAGACAGAAAGCGAGTGAGGGGGAGAGAGAGAGAAGGAGAGAGGGAGAGAGGGAGAGGGAGAGAGAGAGAGCGAGAGAAGGGGAGAGAGACAGAGAGCGAGAGAGGGGGGAGAGAGAGCGAGAGACATCCCACTTCTGCTAGTCATTCAATAAGTGCTCCATTGTCTCCTGTTCTATTGCGTTGTCACATGTACATCAAGAGAAACTGGCATGGAGAGAAACAGGGGGTTACGTTACCTTCCACATGTCTGCTGCAGGAGTAAAAGCAATGCAGGGTAGTTGAGGTCCTAGCTTGAGGACAGCATCCACATCCATCGACATACATGTCTTTTCGAAATACTTTTTAAACCTTTGTTCAATTTAGTAAACATATATTTAAAAACACTGAATGTGTCCATATTAAGATCAACTTAAAGACAACATTTGACCCATAATGACATCACCTGACGATTAGCACAAACATCCCAATTGACAATGAGTCCTAACCCTCAGCTGTATACTGTAAGCACTGGGATAGTGTAGAGAGGTGGGGTGGGATGGGATGTCTGTAGGGAAAATGACAGGGTAGAGTTGAAGGTCAAGGTGTGCTGGAGGAATAACAGGGAAGACTCTGGGGACCATACAGACACAGGAAGGAAAGGTAGAGGGAGTCCTCATGGACTAACCCATATTTTGTGGGGGAGGTAAGCAACTAAATACATTTCTTAATCTTAAACCTTTTAATAACATAACTAATGATTTTAAATGATACATATATGTTTTTATATTTTCCTGTTCCTTTGAATAGGCCACATTTCCTTACTTAGAAGTTGGCTTGGAATGTGTATATATTTGCATATTACATGTCACATAGTTATGAAGAGATTCGGGAGACAGACGCAGGAATGAGTAATCGTTTTTCTTAAAATTAAGTCCCAAATTACGATGTGTCGTGTAAAGGCACCGGGACAAAGACCAAACAAACACGTAAAAAAAACACAGGATTGAAACCCAAACAAAAGATTGAGGAGTACCAGTGTAACGGATGTGAAATGGCTAGCTTGTTAGCAGTGGTGGTGCGCGCTAATAGCGTTTCAATCGGTTACATCACTCGCTTTGAGACCTTGAAGTAGTGGTTCCCCTTGCTCTGCAAGAGCCGCAGTGTCACGTTCTGACCATAGTTCTTTTGTGTTTTCTTTGTTTTAGTGTTGGTCAGGACGTGAGCTGAGTGGGCATTCTAGCCCTGTACGCCCTGTGCGCCTTCACGGTCCGGTCTATCCGGTGCCACCTCCTCGCACCAGCCCAGTATCACCAGGCTTCCTGTGCATCTCCAGAGCCCTGTACGCACTGTTCCTTCTCCCCGCACTCGCCCTGTGGTGCGTGTTCCCAGCCCGGTACCACCAGTTCCGGTACCACGCACCAGGCTTATAGTGCGCCTCGAGAGTCCAGTGTGAACTGTTCCTGCTCCCCGCACTCGCCCAGTGGTGTGTGTCTCCAGTCCGGTACCACCAGTGCCGGTACCACGCACCAGGCTTATAGTGCGCCTCGAGAGTCCAGTGTGCCCTGTTCCTGCTCCCCACACTCGCCTAGTGGTGCATCTCCAGTCCGGTACCACCAGTTCCGGCACCACGCACCAAGCCTCCTGTGCGTCTCCAGAGCCCTGTACGCCCTGTTCCTGCTCCCCGCACTCGCCCAGTGGTGCGTGTCTCCAGTCCGGTACCACCAGTTCCGGCACCACGCACCAAGCCTACTGTGCGCCTCAGCAGGCCAGAGTCTGCCGTCTGCTCAGCGCCGCCTGAGCTGCCCGTCTGCCCAGCGCCGCCTGCGCTGCCCGTCTGCCCAGCGCTGCCCGTCTGCCCAGCGCCGCCTGCGCTGCCCGTCTGCCCAGCGCCATCTGAGCTCCCCATCTGCCCAGCGCCATCTGAGCTGCCTGTCTGCCCAGCGCCGTCTGAGCCGCCCGTCTGCCCAGCGCCGTCTGAGCTGCCCGTCTGTCCAGCGCCATCTGAGCCTCCCGTCTGTCCAGCGCCATCTGAGCCGCCCGTCAGTCAGGAGCCGCCAGAGCCGTCCGTCAGTCAGGATCCGCCGGAGCCGTCCGTCAGTCAGGAGCCGCCAGAGCCGCCGGTCAGTCAGGAGCCGCCAGAGCCGCCGGTCAGTCAGGAGCCGCCAGAGCCGCCCGCCAGTCAGGAGCCGCCAGAGCCGCCCGCCAGTCAGGAGCTGCCAGAGCCGCCCGCCAGTCAGGAGCCGCCCTTCAGTCCGGAGCTGCCCTTCAGTCATGAGCTGCCCTTCAGTCATGAGCTGCCCTCAGTCATGAGCTACCCCTCAGTCCTGAGCTACCTCTCAGTCCTGAGCTACCTCTCAGTCCTGAGCTACCCCTCAGTCATGAGCTACCCCTCAGTCATGAGCTACCCCTCAGTCATGAGCTACCCCTCAGTCATGAGCTACCCCTCAGTCCTGAGCTGCCGCTCAGTCCGGAGCTGCCCCTCAGTCCGGAGGAGTTTCTTCAGTCCAGAGGCGTCCTTCAGTCCAGAAGTGTCCCTCAGTCCTGTGGGCCCATTTATTAGGGTTCTTATGCCAGGGTCGGCGGCGAGGTTCGCCGCTCAAAGGAGGACACTAAAGCGGACAAAGACTATGGTGGAGTGGGGTCCATGTCCTGCGCCAGAGCCACCACCGCGGACAGATGCCCACCCAAACCCTCCCCTATAGGTTCAGGTTTTGCGGCCGGAGTCCGCACCTTGGGGGGGGGGGGGGGGGGGTACTGTCACGTTCTGACCATAGTTCTTTTGTGTTTTCTTTGTTTTAGTGTTGGTCAGGACGTGAGCTGAGTGGGCATTCTATGTTGTGTGTCTAGTTTTCCTGTTTCTGTGTTTGGCCTGATATGGTTCCCAATCAGAGGCAAGTGTTGGTCGTTTTTTCTCTGATTGGGAGCCATATTTAGGTAGCCTGTTTTGTGTTGGGTTTTGTGGGTGGTTGTCTTCATGTCTTCGTGTGTCTGCACCAGACAGAACTGTTTCGGTTTTTCACATTTTGTTGTTTTGTATTTTGTAGTGTTCACGTTTATTGACTTTAATTCAAAATGATGAACACTATCCACGCTGCGCTTTGGTCCGATCCTTCGTCCACAGAAGAAAGCCATTACACACGGCTTTTGTGGAGCGATGGGTAACGATGCTTCGTGGGGGACTGTTGTTGATGTGTGCAGAGGGTCCCTGGTTCGCGCCCGGGGCGGGGCGAGGGGACGCCATAAAGTTATACTGTTAAATTGGTGCCGTGACCCGGATCACTGGTTGCTGCGGAAAAGGAGGAGGTCGAAAGGGGGGTGAGTGTAACGGATGTGAAATGGCTAGCTAGTTAGCGGTGGTGCACGCTAATAGCATTTCAATCGGTTACATCACTCGCTTTGAGACCTTGAAGTAGTGGTTCCCCTTGCTCTGCGAGGGCTGCGGCTTTTGTGCAGCGATGGGTAACGATGCTTCGTGGGTGACTGTTGTTGATGTGTGCAGAGGGTCCCTGGTTCGCGCCCGGGTCGGGGCGAGGGGACGCCATAAAGTTATACTGTTACACCTCGAATAAGAATAAATACACATGCGCACAATAATTAACCCACGGGACGAGACCCGTAATCATCTGGCAATCCACAAGGGCACGAAAGCCCAAAACACGCAGCACAGGTACACGCACCCACGGACATTGTAACAATAATCAACAGACAACGGACACCAAAGGGCTTACACAAGTACTAATCAGTGGGAACAGGGGACAGGTGTGCGTGATGAAAGTTCTAGAGGGAACCGTGACATTACATCTAAAATAATTAGGAAATGTTTTACATTCTTCCCTGAATAATCCCTGTCTGTACCTGTCCTGAATGTCTGTCAGTCTGCCAGAACTACCCTCAATGCTGCAGTCTCTGTTCCATCTGAAACATGCTCACCTGTGGATTTAGTTGCAATTTGCCTACTGTTTTTATCCCTGCCTGGATTCCATACCATACAATACTGTACATAGCATGTACTAACCCTATTGTGGTATGTAACTAATGTATGTGTACCAACACCACTGTGGCATGTACTAACCCTATTTAAATAATAAGGTACGGGGGTGTGATATATGGCCAATATACCACGGATAAGGGCTGTTCTTACGCGCGACGCAGCACGGATTTGCCTGGATACAGTCATTAGCTGTGGTATATTGGCCATATACCACAAACCCCTGAGGTGCCTTATTGCTATTATAAACTGGTAACCAACGTACTGTAATTAGAGCAGTAAAAATATGTTTTTTGTCATACCAGTGATATACCACGGCTTTCAGTCAATCAGCATAGTTGAATACTCCTTTCTGATTGGCTTGAAAGGCATTCTAGAGTGTGCATTATTTCCCTATAATGCACAGTGTATTTGCACGGTAGAATTCAATGGCTATAGTTCATTTTTACATGTTTTGTTTGAGCTGCTTTTGAAAGCACAGGTGAATTGAAAACAGTATATGTATTGTTGAATTCGATATTCATAACAGCAAGCTAGTACTGATGGTTTGGTTAGCTAAACTAGCAAGTCTGTTTGTTTGGTTACCACGGCAACTACTGTAGCTATCTAGTAAATTTGCTAGCTACTTCAGTGGATGTTGAACACACATCTACCGGCAACTGAACACATTTCTAGCGGCAAATGTGTTAATTTATAGCCATGGTATATAATGTAACTCTGTGGAAGGTTTATAAGCGCGGGTTTATAAGCGCGGAAATCGACCCTGGGTTTATAAGCGCGGAAATCGACTTTGCCGCTTGAGCATGGTTTTGCGGCACAGTCGATAGCGCGCCGGACCTCGGGCTAGGAGGTCGAGAGTTCGAGACCTGCTCCCTGCTGTTTCATTACAGTATGTTCCACTCCGCTAGCTGCTTGTTCATTATTTTCCATTGAATGCATAGCCCCTCATTGATTATCCCTTACATGTAACTAATGTATGTGTACCAACACGACTGTGGCATGTACTAACCCTATCTACTATATGAACCAACCCTACACATAATGCATATAATAACACCATTATATTTGACATTTTATCAATACCTAACAATCGCACTCTCGCCGTCTGCTCTCGTTGTGCAAAGTGTACAGTCCGGGATATTAAACAAGATGTTCTGGTGTTGCTGTATTTTTTTGCACACAGGCTTGCTCTAGTACTCTGTACACCCCCTCCAGGGGAAAGGTGGAAGTGTTACAACTTTAGAGACATGGAAGTAAAGTGGCAGCATGTGTTGTATGTTGTTACCGTCTAGGACCACTTTTCAAACAAGTGTTTTAATTAATACTTTTAAGTGCTATCATCTGGGAACGCATTGTACATATTTGTACGTACAATACTGTTCATGTCTTTTTGCCCAAATAAAATTCAATTCAGCATGTACAGTACAACTGCACATTACATTGTTATAAAGTAGCTATAACAACTGAAAAAAGTGTTGATCTATACATAGATATATATACACAGCCTTTAATCTAGTGTTAAAAAACGATGCATTATGTAACTTAATCCAATATACTTTTAACATGCAAAACTGCCATGTGAGTATCTCAATAAAGTTGAACTATATCTGATCTGGGCCATTGGTGGACCACCCCTTTCCTGCAGTCAAATAACCAAATCGCCGTCTAGTGGTCAATATTGTTCATAATTTCATGATTAATATTATCAATTTTTTTATCTACCTGACAAAACTCAAATGTTTCAAACGGTTTTGTTATATTTCAGTCTTCTGTGATGTATATAAAGTGTAATATTATGATGCAAACTCAAAATGTAATACATTTCAACTCTATATCTGACATGATACAGGTGTCTTATTTTTTTATGCCCATAACCATGAGGTGTATAATTTTGTTCAAAAATTGTATTTATTTAAGACTACCAAGAAACACTCTGTGTGACCCTAATTTAGCCCACTGCAGTAAAAGGTTAAATCCATTGTAAAGTGGAATTAGAATCTCCAGGCCCACGCCCTGAGCTAAATTTGAAAATACAAAAATCTGCTTCATGCTTTCTCACACATCCACAGGGGCGGGAGACAGAGAGAGTAGGGACACAGAGAGCAGAAAGAGAGAGAGAAAGATCCAGAGACTGACAACATCATCATAATGAATAAATCCAGCAGATCAAAAGTGACTTACACGCTGCTTATGGTAAGGAATACAGTGACAGAGAAAGATGGATAGAGACAGGGAGTTGCTGAGGAGCGGAAAGAGAGGAAAAGAGATTCAAAGGGCTTTGAGTAATTCAAATTCTACACACGTCTTCAGAGACTGTATGTGTGGAGAGAGATAGTGATGTGCTGGAAGTCGCTCTCATTGATGCCAGGAGCAACGGGGTGCGGATGTACGGATGGATATAGGATGAACAAAGGACTCTGAGCCACTGACTGACTTCTCACAGCTAACTAATTAGACTGGATCTGTATCAATGAGTCTGGGTACTTACAGTTGTTTATGCTTACAGTGTGACATAGATTACCTCACATCAACGATCTATTGAAAGTAAGTGTACATAAATGTAAACAGCTCATACATTGTATACTGATCAGGCTGAGGAACAAGACTAGTTTTTTTAAGATCAGGCTATATTTTTCTTGACTTTGAAAATATTTAGGTAACCTGAAATTACCCAAGTGAGCATATGCGTGTGCGTGAGTGTGTTGTATGCATTTGTATGTGCACTTGTGTGTAGACACTTTAGGTGTGTGACAATCTCCCCGATCTTCATCCATGTCTGCCAGCCTGCCTGCCTGTCTGCCTGCCTGTCTGGTACAGTAGCTCATGACTATGACAGCGAACAAGAGTGGTTTAATTATTGATCAGTCAGAGAGAAGGGAGAAGAGGTAGAGGAGGGGTGAGGGCAGTGGGTTCATTGAGACGGTGCATGGTGGACGAGTGAGCTGGACAGAAGACAGAAGGCATGACGGGGCATGCAGACGGAGCAAGGGAGAGGGGAGGAGAGAAGGAAGAGAAGGGTGGTGGAGCGAGAGAGACAGCTGTCTGGCTCTATGCCCTCAGTGGTGTGGCGTCTGTACCTGACAGAGCGTTTTACGCAACAACCCGGGCCTGCCTGTTCACCCCGCTATCAGGCAAGGTCAGTACAGGTGCATCAAAGCCGGGACCGAGAGACTGAAAAACATCTTCTATCTCAAGGCCATAAGACTGTTAAATAGCCATCACTAGCACATTAGAGGCTGCTGCCCTATAAAGACTTGAAGTCATCACTGGCACTTTAATAATGAAACACTAGTCACTTGAATAATGTTTACATATTTTGCATTACTCATCTCATTTGTATATACTGTATTGTTAACTGGGTAGTTTGAGGCCTGACTTCTGATTGTCTGAAAGCCATGGTATATCAGACCGTATACCACAGGTATAACAAAACATTTTGTTTTACTGCGCTAATGACATTGGTAACCAGTTTATAATAGCAATATGGCACCTCTGGGGTTTGTGATATATGGCCAATATACCACGGCTAAGGGCTGTGTCACGGCTTCCGCCGAAGTCGGCTCCTCTCCTTCGACGTCACCGGCTTTCTAGCCATCACCGCTCAATTTTTCATATATCCATTTGTCTTGTCTTGTTTCCATACACACCTGGTTTTCATTTTCATATCATGTTTTGTGTGTAATTGTTTCATGTTATGTGGTGTTAGTTTACGCGCTTTACTTTTATGTTCTATTTTTTGAGTGCGTTTGATTTATGTAGTTCTCTCATTTTTGGAACTATAATAAAAGTGTGCCTGTTCATTATACTCTGCTCTCCTGCACCTGACTTCACCTCCAATACACCATTGACAGGCTGTGTCCAGGCACTCTGCGTTGCGATGTGCTAAGAACAGTCCTTAGCCGTGGTATATTGGCCATATACCACACTTCCTCTGGCCTTATTGCTTAATTCTATCCTGTTCTACTGTATCTTATACTATGCCACTCTGACATTGCTCGCCCAAATATTTATATATTCTTAATTCCATTCCTTTACTTGTGTGTATTGTGAGTATTGTTGTGAAATTGTTAGATATTACTGCACTGTTGGAGGTAGAAACACAAGCATTTCGCTACACCCGCAATAACATCTGCTAAACACCTGTATGTGACAAATACAATTTGGTTTGATTTGATTTTAATCAAGGTCCCAGCCCTCTGTCATTAGCACTAAAGGGTGCAGGTAAGTCAATTAGGAACACATTTTAATTTACAATGGCAATCTGTCAAACACATCAAACCCCCCAGTCTACCACTAGTCCCATCCCCTGTACCCCCCTCTCATCTCCCCTTATCTCCCCAATCCCCTCCCTGTCTACCACCCAGAAGGAAGTCTGATGTCCCTCACCAGGGGGGATGTACTCATAAAGTTATGAGGCTGGGACATGGTGTCTGATATCAGGGTGTGAGAAAAGATTGGCATATGGCAGTTTTACTAGTTTGGGTGTTGGTATCTGGAATATGTTATAGTGGGTGTCTAGTATCAGGGGAGTGGAGACCACCTCTATAGCAGCCCCCGTTATATATAGCTGACTGCTCAGTCATGCATTTGGCCAGACACCTGTCTTTTAGCCTGGTCCCAGATCTGTTTGTGCTGTATAGCCAAATCCTATGGCTGTTGTTATGCCAAATAAAGGCTATACAGCACAAACAGACCTGGGACCAGGCTACCAGTCGTCTTAAACATAATAGAGTGGATACATGTGAAGGATCTTAATTTGAGCCAGTTTGCTAAAGCAGGAAAATAATAATTCAGCAACAGGAAATGTGAATTATTATGTGGAGTATAATTGATTAACATTTTTATAGGGGTTGATACATTTTTCGTCTGAAATTTCAAAGTGGAAATTACAAACTTCAGACGCCTTTTCAAACCTCAAATAGACTGCAAGTTTAAAATGTCCTGGATTGCAGGAAAGTTCTCCTGCAACAGGGTGATCAAATTATGACAAGGTCAATGTTGCCAAAGTGAATTGATACACATAACAATTATGAAAACAACAACAAGAACAATACGAATATAAGCTATAGTACTAAATGAAAAATATACATCAAACAAAACAAATACATATACAATACAGAAATATAATAATGGTCAATGTTCAGAATCTAATTGTTCTCATATTGAGCCGTTCAGACATCGACAGATATTGTTACGGATGTGATCTTCGCAGTGCTCCTGAAACAGAGGCAGGTTTATAACTGAGCTGTTTTACAGAGTGTGTTTGTGTGAATGGGCTTTTGGGTCCAGATCAGTAACATTATTGTGACCTCCCCTGCTCCGTCCTCCCTTGCTCCCTACCTCCCCTGCTTCCTACCTCCCCTGCTTCCTACCTCCCCTGCTTCCTACCTCCCCTGCTCCTTCCTACCCTGCTCCCTCCTCCACGCTCCCTACCTCCCCTGCTCCCTACCTCCCCTGCTTCCTACCTCCCTTGCTCCCTACCTCCCCTGCTCCTTCCTCCCCTGCTTCCTACCTCCCTTGCTCCCTACCTCCCCTGCTCCCTCCTCCCCTGCTTCCTACCTCCCCTGCTTCCTACCTCCCCTGCTCCCTCCTCCCCTGCTCCATCCTCCCCTGCTTCCTACCTACCCTGCTCCCTCCTCCCCTGCTCCTTCCTCCCCTGCTCCCTACCTCCCCTGCTTCCTACCTCCCCTGCTCCATCCTCCCCTGCCAGTGTTGTTCTACATGACTCAGCTACTGTATTAACCCTTACATTTCCTCAAAACTGCTCTCTCTCTGAAGTTCAGTTCTCTAACCTAACGTATTGTAATTCCTGCTGTAAAAGTTCAGTTATCTAACCTAACGTATTGTAATTCCTGCTGTAAACTCTCTCTGAAGTTCAGTTCTCTAACCTAACGTATTGTAATTCCTGCTGTAAACTCTCTCTGAAGTTCAGTTCTCTAACCTAACGTATTGTAATTCCTGCTGTAAAAGTTCAGTTATCTAACCTAACGTATTGTAATTCCTGCTGTAAACTCTCTCTGAAGTTCAGTTCTCTAACCTAACGTATTGTAATTCCTGCTGTAAACTCTCTCTGAAGTTCAGTTCTCTAACCTAACGTATTGTAATTCCTGCTGTAAACTCTCTCTGAAGTTCAGTTCTCTAACCTAACGTATTGTAATTCCTGCTGTAAACTCTCTCTGAAGTTCAGTTCTCTAACCTAACGTATTGTAATTCCTGCTGTAAACTCTCTCTGAAGTTCAGTTCTCTAACCTAACGTATTGTAATTCCTGCTGTAAACTCTCTCTGAAGTTCAGTTCTCTAACCTAACGTATTGTAATTCCTGCTGTAAACTCTCTCTGAAGTTCAGTTCTCTAACCTAACGTATTGTAATTCCTGCTGTAAAAGTTCAATTCTGTAACCTAACGTATTGTAATTCCTGCTGTAAACTCTCTCTGAAGTTCAGTTCTCTAACCTAACGTATTGTAATTCCTGCTGTAAACTCTCTCTAAAGTTCAGTTCTGTAACCTAACGTATTGTAATTCCTGCTGTAAACTCTCTCTGAAGTTCAGTTCTCTAACCTAACGTATTGTAATTCCTGCTGTAAACTCTCTCTGAAGTTCAGTTCTCTAACCTAACGTATTGTAATTCCTGCTGTAAACTCTCTCTGAAGTTCAGTTCTCTAACCTAACGTATTGTAATTCCTGCTGTAAACTCTCTCTAAAGTTCAGTTCTGTAACCTAACATATTGTAATTCTTGCTGTAAACTCTCTGTGAAGTTCAGTTATTTTAAGATAACATACTGTAATTCCTGCTGTAAACTCTCTCTGGAATTCAGTTCTCTAACCTAACGTATTGTAATTCTAGCTGCAAATGCTCTCTGAAGTTCAGTTCTCTAACTTAATGTACTGTAATTTCTGCTATAAACTGGATCTGGCTGGCTAGCTCTTGTTGTTCTGTACTGTCCTCTGTGCTGCTATAGCAAAGCTTGGAGTACTCTGGGGCTGCTTTTCACAGTTTTTATGTTTTCATCCGTTGTTTCTAGGTCAAGGGCTCTCCCTGTGGCGGCCTGCCAGTTGTATCCACAGTCTCACATAATTCAGATACATAAATCAAGCTAGCCTCCACAGAAATCCTCCTCCCAGCCTCGCTCCGCTTGGCCAACTCCTGCACAGACAAATACACCCTTGCCAGTCAAAGAGAGTGTGTGTGTGTGTGTGTATGTGTGTTGTGTGTGTGTGTGTGTGTGTTCATGGGGGCAGAGCGTGTCTAAGTGTGTGAGTGTTTCTGTATGTCTGTGTTTGCTCTGAGAGGAGAAATTTTGACAGGAAGCTGATTGCCAGTCATGCACCAGACAGTGTCTTCTCCGGCATGATGGGATTTATGGACTGTCTGACCCCCCACCCCCCTCTCTCCCCTACTCTCCTATCCCCTCTCTCTCTCCTCTCCTTCTCTCTCTCTCTCTCCTTCTCTCTCTTTCCCTCTTTCTCTTTTTCTCTGACTCTACTAGTACTGCAGATCAGACCATTAAAGTAACAGTTTGTAAAGTTTCAACTAATTTCATTTCACACAATAAAGCCGTTGAGCAGAGTGTGGCTTTAAGAGTGTAGGGGGGCCTACCCTTGCAGATTGAGTGACTGGCACTACCTGTTCCTCTTCATTGAAACCTGGGAATGTCCTGAACTCTGACACGTGTCTGGCCCTGGTCGTGGTGCTATAAACAGGTGCTACAAACACACACAGGCAGGCACCCACACATACACACTCTCTCTCACACACACACACACACACACAATCACAAAGATACCCCCACCACGTTTGTACACACTAACAAAATGACTCAAAACCTGTAGTCTATATGAGAAAGTGTACATGTTTTCTGTGTGTGTTCATTCAGTGATCATGTCTCTTCCTGTAGCACACTGGACCACGGGAGTGTCACTAGTCTGTGTGTTTGTGTTTGGTTTTACTATCCTTGTGGGGACATTTTGCCCGTCCCCTTAACGAAAAAGGTTATTTTAGGCTTAGGGGCCAGGTTTAGGCTTAGGGTTACAATTAGGGTTAGGGTTAGACTTAGGGGTTAGGTTTAGAAGTTAGGGTTAGGTTGAGGTTTGGCGGTTAAGGTTAGGTTTAGGGTTAGGTTAAGGGTTTGGTTTAGGGGTCAGGGAAATTGGATTTTGAATGGAAATCAATTGTTTGGTCCCCACAAGGATAGTAAAACAAACATAATTAGTAGAGAAGAGAGTTCTTACTAGAGAGCACTTAGATAATACACAAGCATACACATGCGCGCACACATAAACGTTTGTTTGACTATCCTTGTGGGGATCAAACAAATTATTCTCATTCAAAATCCTATATTCTTAACCTATTCCTTGTGGGAACCGGTAACATGTCCCTACTTGTCCAAATTTTCCATGTTTTACTATCCTTGTGAGGACACACACACCCCACATACGATAGCAGCCTGTCTCTTTCTGTGTATGTCCTCAGTACGTCATGGCTCCCCAGGAGTAAAGGGGCCTGCATTCCAGGCTGACAAAGGAACCGGGGGATCCAGAGGAGAAGTAGACTTCCATTAAGGCAGCATTCAGAAAAGCCTGTTAGACACCTAACTCACAAAGCAGCGACAACTAGACTAATAAATTCACCCAACTCTCACTTATAGTATGACTGCATCACTCCTCTCTCTTTACAGTGTACAGTCCAAGCTTTCTCTGTACAGTAGGTACAGTCCTACCTGCAAATGTATATATTGAGTCTCACACTAAGTGGCTGAGCTCTTTGTCATCACACTATACCACTGATGTGTATGCATTGTTCTGCTACTGTAAAGAACTCCCTTACTCATGGCCACTTAGTTCTCAAGGTACAAACAGAAGAAGAAGATGATGGTGATAGTAATGGTGATGGTGATGAAGATAGTGGTGATAGTAATGGTGATGGGGATGGTGATGAAGATAGTGGTGATAGTAATGGTGATGGTGATGAAGATAGTGGTGATAGTAATGGTGATGGTGATGAAGATAGTGGTGATAGTAATAATGGTGCTGATGACCACGATGATGATAGGGGTGATGATGATGAGGATGATGATGGGGACGAGGATGGTGAGGGTGATAATAGGGATGATGATGATGATGATGAGGGTGATGATGATGGTGGTGAGGATGGTACTGATGAAAGGGTTGATGATGATGGTGAATATGGTGGTAGAGGTGGGGCTCCGTTTTATGACACGGGGACTGATATCATCTGCTTTGTGTAACCACTTACATGACAGTCTTCCGTGACTCAATCTATGGGAATGAATATGAGGTCATAAGTGCATAAGGTCACTTGTGTCATGGACCATGTGATTCCTCTCACACACACACACACACACACACACACACACACACACACACAGTGGAGTCCTCGTGGGGAGCTGTGAGTGCAGATGGTGATCCTCTGGTCATGGTTTATTACAGTATGTGTGGGTTGGGTAGCAACCTATGCTGGTCTATTTTTATCAGCCCTCCATGTACCACCCCTCCATGCTTTAATGTTTGTGTGTGAGTGTGTGTGTATGTGCGTGCTGTGTGTTAATGTGTGCATGCGTGTGTGTTGTCAGTCACCAGTGGAAAAGATTAGATTGTTTTTCTACCATCTGTGACTGTATTATGTTTCACATACAGTATCGCCTTTTACTGCATGGCATTGGCCACAGGACGTGTGTTGAAGGCCATGTTGTTCTGAATGGTTTGTTGATTCTGCTGATGCAGGGTCGTAAAACACTCACAGGCGTGCATTACCAGCTCTCACAGTCTCACGTCAGAATGAAATGTTCATCCATGTTTCGTGAACGTCACATTTTGAAGTTGTTCCAAATGTCAAATTACAAAGTGT
Organism: Salvelinus fontinalis; assembly: GCF_029448725.1. Taxonomy (NCBI): domain Eukaryota; kingdom Metazoa; phylum Chordata; class Actinopteri; order Salmoniformes; family Salmonidae; genus Salvelinus; species Salvelinus fontinalis. The sequence continues at coordinate 15,330,426 of NC_074686.1, forward strand.
TTAAGATTAAGTTAAGGCATTAACTCCACATTCTTAAGATTAGGCATTGACTCTGAATAGTTAAGGTAAGGTTTAAGGTTTGGGATAGGCTTTAAACAAACATATCAAAAACAACTTTTGTTGTAATCAGAGGCAGATGCTTACGCCTGTCCACAATGCCCCAGCAATACTGAAACCTCACTGTTGCCCCTTGTGGCTGGTTTCAACATCATCTCCCGACGTCCTCAGATGTGGATGGACGTCGAATACAAGTGACAAGTGACCTGTAATTATGCAAGCACATGCACAGCCATTCACACAAACATTTAAAGCAGTGATGAGATACAGGTCTTAAATGACACACACACAGGTCACAACACACTCTGAACTATATGTTGACCTGATTTAGATCGCTGATTCAGGTCTGAGGCGTCACTCTAACCGTTCTGACATTCTCTTATCAGACAACTCACTCTTCTCCACCTCTCTCCATTTCTTTTTCTTCAGCCCTCTCCTTCTCTCTCTCCCCTCTCCTCCACCAGTCAGTCAGTGATTATTTTAAAGGCATGAGCTGTTGAACTCCTGACATACAGTACATACCTCCACGCTGACCAGACCAGGTGGCTACAGCAGCCCCACCACAGGGTACTAATCCTGGGCTGCTACCAGTTGCTGCCGCCCCCTCACCCCCAGGCCTGGACTGGGCCCAGTACCAACAGTGCAAACCAGGGCCTTGAGGCCTAGGGGACCAGCATAGCTGAACTTGGTCTACCCTGACCTCATACCCACAACAAGTGCCCTTTCAAATAAACACCTCATGATGTTTGACTAGTGCGTTATGGTGATACAGCACATTGTCTTTATTTAACCAGGTAGGCTAGTTGAGAACAAGTTCTCATTTACAACTGCGACCTGGCCAAGATAAAGCAAAGCAGTTTGACACATACAACAACACAGAGTTACACATGGAATAAACAAACATACAATCAACAATACAATAGAAAAAGTCCATATGCAGCATGTGCAAATGAGGTAGGATAAGGGAGGTAAGGCAATAAATAGGCCATGGTGGCAAAGTAATTACAATATAGCAATTAAACACTGGAATGGTAGAATGTGCAGAGGATGAATGTGCAAGTAGAGATACTGGGATGCAAAGGAGCAAGATAAATAAATAAATACAGTATGGGGATGAGGTAGTTTAATGAGCTATTTACAGATGGGCTATGTACAGGGGCAGTGTTCTGTGAGCTGCTCTGACAGCTGGTGCTTAAAGCTTGTGAGGGAGATAAGAGTCTCCAGCTTTTGTGATTTTTGCAGTTCGTTACAGTCATTGGCAGCAGAGAACTGTAAGGAAAGGTGGCCAAAGGAAGAATTGACCTGCTGGAGCGCGTGCTACGGGTGGGTGCGGCTATGGTGACCAGTGAGCTGAGATAAGGCAGGGCTTTACCTAGCAGAGCATTGTAGATGACCTGGAGCCAGTGGGTTTGTCGACGAGTATGTAGCGAGGGTCAGCCAACGAGAGCGTACAGGTCGCAGTGGAGGGTAGTAATGGGGCTTTGGTGACAAACGGATGGCATTACTGTGAGTCTGGAAGGAGAGTTTACAGTCTAACCAGACACCTAGGTATTTGTAGTTGTCCACATATTCTAAGTCAGAACCGTCCAGAGTAGTGATGCTGGACGGGCGCGCGGGTGCCAGCAGCGATCGGTTGAAGAGCATGCATTTAGTTTTACTTGCATTTAACAGCAGTTGGAGGAAGGAAGGAGAGTTGTATGGTATTGAAGCTCGTCTGGAGGTTAGTTAACACAGTGTCCAAAGAAGGGCCAAAGGTATACAGAATGGTGTCGTCTGCGTAGAGGTGGATCAAAGAATCACCAGCAGCAAGAGCGACATCATTGATGTCTACAGAAGAGAGTCGGTCCGAGAATTGAACCCTGTGACACCTCCATAGAGACTGCCAGAGGTCCGGACAACAGGCCCTCCGATTTGACACACTGAACTCTATCAGAGAAGTATTTGGTGAACCAGGCGAGGCAATCATTTGAGAAACCAAGGCTGTTGAAGCGGTTGTCCTCCTCCTCTTCATCCGATGAGGAGGAGCAGGGATTGAACCAAAATGCAGCGGAGTTTGAAGACATGATTTATTAAAGAAAACACGAAAACACGAACTTGACTAAACTAACAAAACAACAAACGGTGTAGACAGACCTGGACGACAAACTCACATAAACACGAATAACGCACGAACAGGGAAAATAGCCTACACATAAAAATGACGAATAACAAAACAAACCGAACAGTCCCGTATGGTGCGACAAACACTGACACAGGAGACAACCACCCACCACGAACACTGTGAAACAACCTACCTAAATATGACTCTTAATTAGAGGAACGCCAAACACCTGCCTCTAATTAAGAGCCATACCAGGCAACCCATAAACCAACATAGAAACAGAAAACATAGAATGCCCACCCAAACTCACGTCCTGACCAACTAACACATACAACAAACTAACAGAAATAGGTCAGGAACGTGACAGCTGTTGAGTCTGCCAATAAGAATGTTGTGATTGACAGAGTCAAAGGCCTTAGCCAGGTCAATGAATACGGCTGCACAGTAATGTCTCTTATCGATGGTGGTTATGATATCGTTTAGGACCTTGAGCGTGGCTGAGGTGCACCCATGACCAGCTCTAAAACCATATTGCAGAGCGGAGAAGGTACAGTGGGATTCAAAATGGTCGTTAATCTGTTTGTTAACTTGGCTTTCGAAGACCTTAGAAAGGCAGGGTAGGATAGATATAGGTCTGTAGCAGTTTGGGTCTAGAGTGTCACCCCCTTTGAAGAGGGGGATGACCGCGGCAGCTTTCCAATCTTTATGGATCTCAGATGATACGAAAGAGAGGTTGAACAGGCTAGTAATAGGGGTTGCAACAATTGCGGCAGATAATTTTAGAAAGAGAGGGTCCAGATCGTCTAGCCCGGCTGATTTGCAGGTGTCCAGAATTTGCAGCTCTTTCAGAACATCAGCTATCTGGATTTGGGTGAAGGAAAAATGAGGGAGGCTTGGGCGAGTTTCTGTGGGGGATGGAGAGCTGTTGATCTGGGTAGGGGTAGCCAGGTGGAAAGCATGGCCAGCCGTAGAAAAATGCTTATTGAAATTCTCAGTTATAGTGGATTTATCGGTGGTGACAGTGTTTCCTACCCTCAGTGCAGTGGGCAGCTGGGAGGAGGTGCTCTTATTCTCCATGGACTTTACAGTGTCCCAGAACTTTTTTGAGTTTGTGCTACAGGATGCAAATTTCTGCTTGAAAATGCTGGCCTTAGCTTTCCTAACTGTCTGTGTATATTTATTCCTAAATTCCCTGAAAAGTTGCATATCACGGGGGCTATTCGATGCTAATGCAGAACGCCACAGGATGTTTTTGTGCTGGTCAAGGGCAGTCAGGCCTGGAGAGAACCAAGGGCTAAATCTGTTCCTGGTTCAAAATGTTTTGAACGGGGCATGCTTATTTAAAATTGTGAGGAAGGCACTTTTAAAGAATAACCAGGCACCCTCTACTGACGGGATGAGGTCAATATCCTTCCAGGATACCCGGGCCAGGTCTATTAGAAAGGCCTGCTTGCTGAAGTGTTTTAGGGAGCGTTTGACAGTGATAAGGGGTGGTCGTTTGACAGCAGACCCATTACGGATGCAGGCAATAAGGCATTGATCGCTGAGATCCTAGTTGAAAACAGCAGAGGTGTATTTGGAGGGCAAGTTGGTTAGGATGATATCTATGAGGGTGCCCGTGTTTACGGCTTTGGGGTTGTACCTGGTGGGTTCATTGTATCTATCAAACTTAGATTGTATGATGGCCGGGGTGTTGAGCATGTCACAGTTTAGGTCACCTAGCAGCACGAGCTCTGAAGATAGATGGGGGGGGCAATCAATTCACATATTGTGTCCAGGGCACAGCTGGGGGCAGAGGGTGGTCTATAGCAAGCGGCAACGGTGAGAGACTTGTTTCTGGAAAGGTGTATTTTTAAAAGTAGAAGTTTGAATTGTTTGGGTACAGACCTGGATAGTAGCCTGCAGAGTTCTGTCTTATCTCAACAGTAGATTGCAACCCCACCCCCTTTGGCAGTTTTATCTTGTCGGAAAATGTTATAGTTAGGGATGGAAATGTCAGGGTTTTTGGTGGTTTCCTAAGCCAGGATTCAGACATGGCTAGGACATCCGGGTTGGCGGAGTGTGCTAAAGCAGTGAATAAAACAAACTTAGGGAGGAGGCTTCTAATGTTAACATGCATGAAACCAAGGCTTTTACAGTTACAGAAGTCAACAAAGGAGAGCACCTGGGGAGTAGGAGTGGAGCTAGGCACTGCAGGGCCTGGATTAACCTCTACATCACCAGAGGAACAGGAGGAGTAGGATAGGGTATGGGTACGGCTAAAGGCTATCAGAACTGGTCGTCTATTACGTTCAGAACAGAGAGAAAAGGAGCAGGTTTCTGGGTGTGATAGCATCGATTCAAGGCATAATGTAAAGACAGAGGTATGATAAGATGTGAGTACATTGGAGGTAAACCTAGGCATTGAGTAATGATGAGAGAGATATTGTCTCTAGAGACGTTTAAACCAGGAGGTGGAACTAAATGGTGGGTTAAGGCATATTGAGCAGGGCTAGAGGCTCTACAGTGAAATAAGACAGTAATCACTAACCAGGACAGTAATGGACAAGGCATATTGATATTAGGGAGAGGCATGTGTAGCCGGGTGATCAATAGGGGTCCAGTGAGTGATTGGGCTGGCTGGAGACACGTCGATTCAGACAGCTAGCAGGCCGGGGATAGCAAACTAGCAGAGGGCCTTAGAGGGACGTCTTGACGTCGATAGACCAGTCGTGATGGATTAGTAGGGTTCCGAGTAGGAGAGGGGTCCCGATCCAATTGGCAAAATAGGTATAGTGTCCCAAGAAATTGGGCGATGGATCTATACAGCTAACAGTCCAATATGCTCTAGACAGCTAGCGGGCCACGGCTAGCAGCTAGCGGGCCGCGGCTAGCAGCTAGCGGGCCGCGGCTAGCAGCTAGCGTGCCCCGGCTAGCAGATGGGCATTCAGGGGACGTCGCCATGTACTGGCCAGTTGAGTACCCCCTCGAGCAGATTACGCGTAGTCCAGACGTGAAGGATCGGCGGGGTTCCGTGACCCGTACCGGCAGTAGAAGGGGTCCGGGTATTGTAGCCCAGGAGTGGCTGAGGGGCCTCTTTAGCTAGCCGGGAGAAAGGGCCTAGCATGGGCTAGCTCCAGGCTAATTTGTGCTTGCTTCGGGACCGACGTTAGCCTGAGTAGTAACTCGGATAGCAGTTAGCTAGCTGCGATGATCCAGATGAAAATGTCCAGAGCTTGCGGTAGGAATCCGGGGATATGGAGAGAAAATAGGTCTGGTATGTTCTGGTTTGAGTCGCGTTGTACAAACTGGCGAGAGCTTTCCGAGCTAAAGGTTAGCTGGTGACCGCTAGCAGTGGTTAGCTGACTACTAGCTACTAGATAGTGAGCTGGCTAGCTTCTGTTGGGGGATTCTGGATTCGAGGTAAATAAAAATGCTTTGGAAATAACAGATCCACACCACATTGGGTGAGGTGGGTTGCAGGAGAGTATTTTGAAGTTTAGGTTTAGAAAAAGATTTAAAAAAGATATATATATACATGGGACACAACAATACGAAGGACAAAGACGTCTGACTACTACGCCATCTTGGAAACCTTTACCTTACCTCCAAATGGAATATCCACATTCATAAAAACATCACTGTAAAGAATGGGAGAGTAGGCCTAAGTGTTGAATGCTCTTCCTTTCCCACACGTTGTGTGCGTGTGTGCGTGTGTGTGTGTGTAGGGAGGCTGCTGTTAAGACTTGGGTGGCTGCCTGGGAAATGTACAAGGAAGAGAGAGGAGAGAGTGAGAGAGAATGAAAGTGTGAGAGAGAGACAGTGTGTGAGAGAGAGAGAGAAAAAGAAAGAAAGAGAGAGGGGGAGAACAACGAAGAGAGACGGCGAGAGCGACAGCGACAGAGAGAGAAAAACACTACGTAAAAAGAAGGAACAGTACGTCAGAAATCAGCTCAATGTAATTGAAGAATCCATAGACTCCAACCATTTCCAAAATGGAGATGTATGGGTAAACCACTTCTCCAGTCTTTTTGGCCCTATAACAGAGAACAAACAGCAAAAACATATACATGATCAAATACCAATCTTATAATCAACTATTAAAGACAACCACAACCCACTGGATTCTCCAATTACCTTGAATGAACTGGACAAAATACAAACCCTCCAACCCAAAAAGGCGTGTGGTGTTGATGGTATCCTCAGTGAAATTATAAAATATACAGACAACAAATTCAAATTGGCTATACTTAAACTCTTTAACATAATCCTTAGCTCTGACATCTTCCCCAATACTTGGAACCAGGGACTGAACACCCCAATACACAAAAGTGTAGACAAATTTGACCCCAATAACTACCGTGGGATATGCGTCAACTGCCACCTTGGGAAAATCCTCTGCATTATCATTAACAGCAGACTTTGTCACGTTCCTGACCTTGTTTTCCTTTTGTATAGTTGTGTTTAGTGGGTCAGGACGTGAGCTGGGTGGGCAGTCTGTGTTGTTTGTTCTATGTTAAGTGTCAGTGTTAATTGACCTTGCATGGCTCTCAATCAGAGGCAGGTGGTTTACGTTTTCCTCTGATTGAGAACCATATATAGGTAGGTTGTTTCACATTGTTTGTTGTGGGTGGTTGTCTTCCGTGTCTGTATGTCTACCACACGGGACTGTTTCGTTTGTCGTTTCGTATATGTAGTCTGTTCCTGTTCGTGCATTCTTCGTAGTTTGTAAGTTCTCAAGTCAGGTCTGTCTACATCGTTTATTTGTTTTGTAGTCTGTTAAAGTATTTCGTGTTTCGTCTTACTTTAATAAACTTCAGTATGTCATATAACAACGCTGCGCTTTGGTCCAATCCCTACGGACGAAGAGGAGAACAACCGTTACAGACTTGTACATTTCCTCAGTGAAAACAATGTACTGAGAAAAGATCAAATTGTCTTTTTACCAAATTACCGTGTGACAGACCACGTACTCACCCTGCACACCCTAATTGACAAACAAACAAACCAAAACAAAGGCAAAGTCTTCTCATGCTTTGTTTGTTTAAAAAAAAGCCTTTGACTCAATTTGGCTTGAGGGTCAGCTATACAAATTGATGGAAACTGGTTTTGGGGGAAAAACATATACAGTGGGGGGAACAAGTATTTGATACACTGCTGATTTTGCAGGTTTTCCTACTTACAAAGCATGTGGAGGTCTGTCATTTGTATCATAGTTACACTTCAACTGTGAGAGACGGAATCTAAAACAAAAATCCAGAAAGTAATTAAGTTTTAAGTAATTAATTTGCATTTTATTGCATGACATAAGTATTTGATCACCTACCAACCATTAAGAATTCTGGCTCTCACAGACCTGTTAGTTTTTCTTTAAGAAGCCCTCCTGTTCTCCACTCATTACCTGTATTAACTGCACCTGTTTGAACTCGTTACCTGTATAAAAGACAGGGTCTTCCTGTCCACACACTCAATCAAACAGACTCCAACCTCTCCACAATGGCCAAGACCAGAGAGCTGTGTAAGGACATCAGGGCTAAATTGTAGACCTGCACAAGGCTGGGATGGGCTACAGGACAATAGGCAAGCAGCTTGGTGAGAAGGCAACAACTGTTGGCGCAATTATTAGAAAATGGAAGAAGTTCAAGATGACGGTCAATCACCCTCGGTCTGGGGCTCCATGCAAGATCTCACCTCGTGGGGCATCAATGATCAGGAGGAAGGTGAGGGATCAGCCCAGAACTACACGGCAGGACCTGGTCAATGACCTGAAGAGAGATGGGACCACAGTCTCAAAGAAAACCATTAGTAACACACTACGCCGTCATGGATTAAAATACTGCAGCGCACGCAAGGTCCCCCTGCTCAAGCCAGCGCATGTCCAGGCCCGTCTGAAGTTAGCCAATGACCATCTGGATGATCCAGAGGAGGAATGGGAGAAGGTCATGTGGTCTGATGAGACAAAAATAGAGCTTTTTGGTCTAAACTCTACTCGCCGTTTTTGGAGGAAGAAGAAGGATGAGTACAACCCCAAGAACACCATCCCAACCGTGAAGCATGGAGGTGGAAACATCATTCTTTGGGGATGCTTTTCTGCAAAGGGGACAGGACGACTGCACCGTATTGAGGGGAGGATGGATGGGGCCATGTATCGCGAGATTTTGGCCAACAACCCCCTTCCCTCAGTAAGAGCATTGAAGATGGGTTGTGGCTGGGTCTTCCAGCATGACAACGACCCGAAACACACAGCCAGTGCAACTAAGGAGTGGCTCCGTAAGAAGCATCTCAAGGTCCTGGAGTGGCCTAGGCAGTCTCCAGACCTGAACCCAATAGAAAATCTTTGGAGGGAGCTGAAGATCCGTATTGCCCAGCGACAGCCACGAAACCTGAAGGATCTGGAGAAGGTCTGTATGGAGGAGTGGGCCAAAATCCCTGCTGCAGTGTGTGCAAACCTGGCCAAGAACTACAGGAAATGTAAGATCTCTGTAATTACAAACAAAGGTTTCTGTACCAAATATTAAGCTCTGCTTTTCTGATGTATCAAATACTTATGTCATGCAATAATATGCAAATTAATTACTTAAAAATCATACAATGTGATTTTCTGGATTTTTGTTTTAGATTCTGTCTCTCACAGTTGAAGTGTACCTATGATAAAAAATTACAGACCTCTACATGCTTTGTAAGTAGGAAAACCTGCAAATCGGCAGTGTATCAAATACTTGTTCTCCCCACTGTAACATTATAAAATCCATGTACACAAAAAAGCACGCATTTCTTTCCACAGGGTCGTGGGGTGAGACAGGGAGGCAGCTTAAGCCCCAGCCTCTTCAACATATACATCAATGAATTGTCGAGGGCACTAGAACAGTCTGCAGCACCCGGCCTCACCCTACTAGAAACTGAAGTTAAATGTCTACTGTTTGCTGATGATCTGCTGCTTCTATCACCAACCAAGGAGGGCCTACAGCAGCACCTAGATCTTCTGCACAGATTCTGTCAGACCTGGGCCCTGACAGTAAATCTCAGTAAGACAAAAATAATGGTGTTCCAAAAAAGGTCCAGTCGCCAGGACCACAAATACAAATTCCATCTAGACACCGTTGCCTTACAGCACACAAAAAACTATACATACCTCTGCCTAAACATCAGCGCCACAGATAACTTCCACAAGCTGTGAACGAGCTGAAAGACCAGGCAAGAAGGGCATTCTATGCCATCAAAAGGAACATAAAATTCAACATACCAATTAGGATCTGGCTAAAAATAGTTGAATCGATTATAGAACCCATTTCCCTTTATGGTTGTGAGGTCTGGGGTCCGCTCACCAACCAAGAATTCACAAAATGGGACAAATACCAAATGGACACTCTGCATCCAGAATTCTGCAAAAATATCCTCAGTGTACAAAGTAAAACAACAAATAATGCATGCCGATACCCACTAATTATTAAAATCCATAAAAGAGACGTTAAATTCTACAACCACTTAAAAGGAAGAGATTCCCAAACCTTCCATAACAAAACCATCACCTACAGAGAAATGAACCTGGAGAATAGCCCCCCTAAGCAAGCTGGTCCTTTTACTGTAGGTGGTTGTAGAATTTAACGTCTCTTTTCTGGATTTTGATAATTAGCACGTATCGTCTTAATTCTGCTTACCTCCCCTTGTCTGGTGGAAAGCAGACTGAACCCGGTTTTCCTCTAGGATTTTGCCTGTGCTTAGCTCCATTGCGTTTCTTTTTTATCCTGAAAAACTCGCCAGTCCTTAACGATAACAAGCATACCATAATGCAAGGACGACTATGCTTGAAAATATGGAGAGTGGTACTCAGTAATGTGTTGTATTGGATTTGCCCCAAACATAACACTTGGTATTCAGGACCAAAATGTACATGCTTTGCCACATTTTTTGCAGTCTTACTTTAGTGCCTTATTGAAAACAGGATGCATGTTTTGGAATAATATTATTTTGTACTGTGGCTTCCTTCTTTTCACTCTGTCAATTAGGTTAGTATTGTAGGAGTAACTACAATGTTGTTGATCCATCCTAAATGTTCTCCTACCACAGCCATTAAACTCTATAACTGTTTTAAAGTCACCATTGGCCTCATGACGAAATCCCTGAGCGGTTTCTTTCCTCTCCGGTAACTGAGTTAGGAAGGACGCCTGTATCTTTGTAGGGACTGGGTGTATCGATACAGGATCCAAAGTGTAATGAATAATTTCCCCATGCTAAAAGAACCAATAGGTTCACTTTTTTGCGAGGCATTGGAAAACCTCCCTGGTCTTTGTGGTTCACTGCTTGCCTGGGGGACCTTACAGATAATTGTATGTGTGGGGTGCAGAAATTAGGTAGTTATTCAAAAATCCTGAGTCCTTTGAAACATATTATGTGACTTGTTAAGCACATATTTACTCCTGAACTTTTGCCATAACAAAGGGGTTGAATACTTATTGACTCAAGATGTTTCAGCTTTTCATATGCAATTCATTTGTAAACATTTCTAAAACACAATTTAACTTTGACATTATTGGGTATTGTGTGTAGGCCAGTGACACAAAATCTCAATTGAATACATTTTAAATTCAGGCTGTAACAAAATGTTGAAAAAAGGGATGCGAATTCTTTCTGACGGCAGTTATTCATCCATGAAACAACACAGTTGTTGTTAAGCCAGAGCCTGGATAAACCTGCTTCCCAAATGGCACCCTATTTCTTAAATAGTGCACTACTTTTGACTAGAGCCCATAGGGCTACGGTCAAAACGAGTGTACTATATAGGTAATAGGGTGCCATTTAGGAAGTAGTCTGGATAATGTTTTTACTCCAGAATCCTACAGCCAGCGAGTTCCAGGGAGTTTATTAAGGAGAGAGTTTTAGATTAGAAAACTAGGTCAAAGTCCTGATCAAATTCCAACCATGTTATGTCTCTGTTGTGCGATGTTGTTGTCTGATTTGTTCAGTAGAGGTTTGAAACAATGCGTGTGCTTGCGGCTTATTGCTCGAGGCAAGGAGTAAGCCTACCAAGCCAGTTATTGAATAGGACTAGGAGGACGAGGAGGAACACTATGAGTGCAGCTGAGACTACAGTCTGAACACACACACTACGGCTCTGTCATCAAGTGGTTAAGGTGTCTGACTAAGCAGCAGTGGCAGAGCTGACATCAGCACATGCCGACCCAGCACATTCCACATTATTACTACTACAGATGTTTGTTGCCCAGAAGCGATCTGATTGGCTCTGAAATGGGGACGGGACAGCCAATGAGGAGTGGACACTGGGGAGCAGCCAGGAAAGAGATAGTAAATCAATGAAGGATGACCCTCCTTCTGCTAGTTGAATGACTTTCAACTCTGTCATAACTACACTATATATGCAAAAGTATGTGAACACCCATTCAAATTAGTGGATTTGTCTATTTCAGCAACACCGGTTGCTGACAGGTGTGTAAAATCAAGCACACCGCCATGCAATCTCCATAGACAAACATTGGCAGTAGAATGACCTTACTGAAGAGCTCAGTGACTTTCAACATTGCACCGTCATAGGATCTCGCCTTTCAAACAAGTCAATTCGTCAAATTTCTGCCCTGTTAGAGCTGCCCCGGTCAACTGTAAGTGCTGTTATTGTGAAGTGGAAACGTCCAGGAGCAACAACGGCTGAGCCGTGAAGTGGTAGAACACACAAGCTCACAGAATGTCAGTAAAGTCAGTAAGTAAGAATGGGACTGCCGAGTAGGTTCCAAACTGCCTCTGGAAGCAGCGTCAGCACAATAACTGTTTGTCGGGAGTTTCAAGAAATGGGTTTCCATGGCCAAGCAGCCGCACACAAGCCTAAGATCACCATGCCCCTAATGCCAAGCATTGGCTGTAACGCACACAGCCATTGGACTCCGGAGCAGCGAAAACGTGTTCTCTGGAGTGACAAATCACGCTTCACCATCTGGCAGTCCAACGGACAAATGTGGGTTTGGAGAATGCCAGGAGAACGCTACCTGCCCTAATGCATAGTGCCAACTGTAAAGTTTAGCGAAGGAAGAATAATGGTCCGGGTCTGTTTTTCATGGTTCGGGCCACTTAGTTCCAGTGAAGGGACATCTTAACACCACAGCATACAATGTAATTCTAGATGATTCTGTGCTTCCAACTTTGTGGCAACAGTTTGGGGAAGGCCTTTTCCTGTTTCAGCATGACAATTCCACCATGCAAAAAGCAATGTCAATACAGAAATGGTTTGTTGAGATCGGTGTGGAAGAACTTGACTAGAATGCACAGAGCCCTGGCCTCAACCCCATCAAACACCTTTGGGAAGAATTGGAACGCCGACTACGAGCCAGGTCTAATCGCCCAACATCAGTGCCCGACTCACTAATACTCTTGTGGCTGAATGGAAGCAAGTCTCCATAGCAATGTTCCAACATCTAGTGGAAATATTCCCAGAAGAGTGGAATCTGTTATAGCAGCAACTCCATAATAATGCCCAGGATTTTTGAATGAGAGTTTCAACTAGCAGGTGTCCACATACTTTTGGTCATGTAGTGTACATTGCCTCGTTCCATATTCCTGCAGTATGACATTTTAGCTTTTATGGTTTTTGTGGACATTTGGTTTGCAAAGTCTCTCTTTGGGTTAGGTATACTTTTTAAGATGCTCTGTTCCTATAATATTTTGCCTCCCTCTTGGCTACTCTCTCACACTCTATCTCCATCTCTGTCAGCTGCGAAAGATAGGCATACTGTAGGGCTAGAGACAAACACACAGACAGTAAGTCAGAAAGACAGACATGTATAACAGACAGACAGACAGACAGACTGCCCTACGATCCCTCCCAGCTGTAGCCAATAGGAATGCAGCCAGCCAGCCAGCCAGCCCAAAGCAGAGTTATGAGATAGCTCCAGTATAATGGAGTTGGTTGCATGCGGACCCCAGAGAGTCTGACTTCCCTGCCTTATTCAAACAGCTGACAGACAAGCTATGACAAACTCTACGGTCTTACTCTGCCATTTTAGGACCGCAGCTGAACACAAAGATCAACTGTTGCTCCCTTCATCTCAGACCAGTGCACCTCTTCACCCCTTCACAACCAGTCAGGAACTCATTCTCACAGGCCTTTGACATTAGGGAGAGAGGAACAGGCAATGAGTCATTCAAAGGAGGGGTATTAGGGGTTTGTCTGTAAAATAGCACATGTTGTTTCTCTGGGAGAAAAACTAATTTGTTGGATCTTAAAGGGATACTTTGGATGTTGGCAATGAGACCTTTTATCTACTTCCCCAGAGTCAGATGAACTCGTGGATACTATTTTTATGTCTCTGCGTGCAGCTTGAAGGAAGATGATAACTAGCGTTAGCACAATAACTGAAATTCAATGGGTATCTCTGCAGATACCCATAGACTTCCAGTATTTGTGCTACCTCGAGTTAGCATTGGCTCGCGGTAGCACAAGTTCAGCTGACTTGGGGAAATAGATAAAGGGCCTCATTGCCCAAATCCATAAGTATTCCTTTAATTTGAGCCAGTTTGCAACAGAAAATTTTAATTATTATGTAAATTATAATTAATGGACATTTTTGTGGGGATTGATACAGTTTCCGTAAGAGAAAATCAAACCTAACATTAAAAACTGGAAATGTCAAACTTCAAAAGCCTTTTTAAAGCTCAAATACATTCAAAAATGTGTTTATTTCAATTTCCTGCATTGTAGGAAAGTTCTCCTGAAACACGGTGATCAAATGAAGATCCTGTAGTCGCTTAGGTTGCTGCTCTACCCTTGAAAATAAACCTTTTTAACACCAGACAGAATTAAACAAGCCTGTCACATACTGACCGCGAGGTCAAGGAGTTCAACATGATCAACTTTCCTACCATTGTTTTCTCATCTCAGTATTATGTAACACCATAACTCTAGTAACTCATAATATACTACTACACATTACTAGTACTAATGACTATAGTGAAGAAGACAATGCCACTGTATGAAGAGGATATTAGACTAGTCTTGACAGCCATGTTATGAAAAATGAGGCCCCCTGCTGGGCTTCAAGAGAATTACAGAAATACCTCTCCAGACGCAGCTTTTGGACAGACGTGACGATTTGCAGACAGCATTTTCCCAGCTGTGGCATTTCAGGATCCATGCTACTGTAGGCCTCTAACCCTACCTGATAGTTGTCCTCGTTGGGCCAATAACAGGTAGGTAAAGAGAGACGGATGTACAGTACACTGACTGCAAACACAGACGCACAGATTAGGAGGAGGTCATACACAGGACTACATGTACCTGCCAGCCAGGTCTGCTGACCTCACTTAGCCTGGCACCAGACATTGGGAAGCCTGTTGTTACATTACAGAGGAACAGTACTGTTTGGGAAGCCTGTTGTTACATTACAGAGGAACAGTACTGTTTGGGAAGCCTGTTGTTACATTACAAAGGAACAGTACTGTTTGGGAAGCCTGTTGTTACATTACAAAGGAACAGTACTGTTTGGGAAGCCTGTTGTTACATTACAGAGGAACAGTACTGTTTGGGAAGCCTGTTGTTACATTACAGAGGAACAGTACTGTTTGGGAAGCCTGTTGTTACATTACAGAGGAACAGTACTGTTTGGGAAGCCTGTTGTTACATTACAAAGGAACAGTACTGTTTGGGAAGCCTGTTGTTACATTACAAAGGAACAGTACTGTTTGGGAAGCCTGTTGTTACATTACAAAGGAACAGTACTGTTTGGGAAGCCTGTTGTTACATTACAGAGGAACAGTACTGTTTAGGAAGCCTGTTGTTACATTACAGAGGAACAGTACTGTTTGGGAAGCCTGTTGTTACATTACAGAGGAACAGTACTGTTGGGGAAGCCTGTTGTTACATTACAGAGGAACAGTACTGTTTGGGAAGCCTGTTGTTACATTACAGAGGAACAGTACTGTTTAGGAAGCCTGTTACATTACAGAGGAACAGTACTGTTTGGGAAGCCTGTTGTTACATTACAGAGGAACAGTACTGTTTAGGAAGACTGTTACATTACAGAGGAACAGTACTGTTTGGGAAGCCTGTTGTTACATTACAGAGGAACAGTACTGTTTAGGAAGCCTGTTACATTACAGAGGAACAGTACTGTTTGGGAAGCCTGTTGTTACATTACAGAGGAACAGTACTGTTTGGGAAGCCTGTTACATTACAGAGGAACAGTACTGTTTGGGAAGCCTGTTGTTACATTACAGAGGAACAGTACTGTTTGGGAAGCCTGTTGTTACATTACAGAGGAACAGTACTGTTTGGGAAGCCTGTTACATTACAGAGGAACAGTACTGTTTGGGAAGCCTGTTGTTACATTACAGAGGAACAGTACTGTTTGGGAAGCCTGTTGTTACATTACAGAGGAACAGTACTGTTTGGGAAGCCTGTTGTTACATTACAGAGGAACAGTACTGTTTGGGAAGCCTGTTGTTACATTACAGAGGAACAGTACTGTTTGGGAAGCCTGTTGTTACATTACAGAGGAACAGTACTGTTTGGGAAGCCTGTTGTTACATTACAGAGGAACAGTGTTATTTGCTCACACGTTCTGACTTCCAGGAGCAACTCAGGTAAGGATCAGTGTTACCTTACAACGCAATGGTTGTGTGTTCAAATCCCACAGTGATCACATAGACATACAATAAATGTGTCCATTCACTGCACTGTAAGTTGCTTTGGATAAAAGTGTCTGCTAAAGGGAATATATAACATTTTTATTACTGTCAAGTGACTTGGCATCTTTGTTGCCCTTATTGAAAAGTCTCTCGCAAATGTTCCATTACTCAAACTTCTACATTACAAGCTGTGCATCGGTGTACATAGGAGACTCATTAAAAGAGATATCAAACAGAACAAAAGAGGGCAAATGCCATGGTGTCTGTCTGCGTCTCTCCTGACAGAACAACAATTACAGCAATTGAAGAACAGAGAGAACGGAGATAGTGTGTCTGCGCCAGAGCCCATAGAGAGAAGCTGCTGAACTCTACTGGGCTCCTCTTGTATAATAACTGCTCTTGAGCTTTGGTGAGACTCTATTAATTTTAATCGAGTTATGCTGGGTATTCCATAGCCTCCAGTCCCTCTGGTGAGAGATCTGAAAGAATTTCCAAGCACGGTCTCCCTCTCTCTGACTCTCCATCTCTCTCTCTGTGCCCCTCTCCCTCCCTCCCTCTCTCGTTCTCTCTCCACATTGTATTAGATACACTTGGGCATAATTATTGCTAAGCCTCTCTCAGTTCTTTGGCGTAGAGGACAACTTTCTCCTCCCAGCAACAAATTTGCTACTAAGATACCTCAGCACAGCAATGAACCCTTTACACATAGCTAGCACAATAAGCTATAACATGTTCATATAACTATCCAATTTCTCTAGTTTATGTTCTGTGTGAGACATTGTGGATACGTGCATTGCGCCTTGCAAACGCAGCTGGCAAAGGAATGCAATGGACAAAAGCACTAGCTTAGTGGGATATGCACGCACGCACGCACACACACACTGAGTCACTTGATACTGTCCTTCTCACCCTGTTGGCTCGTTGACCTACATATTTCAACTGGGGGAAATATTTCATTACACTCATTCAGTCCCAGGGAAAAGAGAGTTGAGTTTGGGCTTTGCACTGAAGGACGTATCACAATGCCAGCATCTGCTTGAGGACTGACAGAGAGAGAGGTAGAGAGACAGTGAGGAAGAGAGAGAGAGACAGAAAGAGAGTGACAATACCCCTGAAAGCCAAGCCAGCAGTGATGATTTATAGCTTTTGCTTCATTTGTGCACATGGAGAGAGAGATAATGATGTGTGGAGACTAGTGATTACTAATGCATAAGAATTAATGGAGCTGCTATTTAGGGAAATGATACAGCTATACAGATCTATACAGAAAGGGAGAGAGCAGGCAGGACAATGGTCTCTAACTGAAAAGCAGTGAGACAAAAACACCCATGGAAATCCTCATTTATGTGGTTCAGAATGATTGCAGGTTAAGATTTAAATGGATAGTTCACACAAATTACAAAATTACTCAGGAAGGAAACCAACATTTAATTTTATAATTTGAATGAACTATCCCTTTAAGGAAAGTAAAGCTCGAGTTTTACCAAAACAAAATTCAACTAGAACAAACAATGGTCGATCTCATGGAAACCAACAGACAGTTCAGAGGTAGTGACTTCCTTCCCACCTCTCCTTATACTTGCTATTTTCACGTTAGTAGACTCGTTATTTTCCCTTCATCAACACCTCATTTGCCTGCAAGAGCTCTTAATTGGCTATATCAGCACATTTTATTCACTACAACTGTACATCATGCTACACATTTCAATTAGCTCAGCATTCTAAGCAAACAAAATACTCTGAGTACAAAACTTATAAATAAACTATATTATTCATCATAAAGTGGTGTATTTTCTGCCTAACAACAACTTGTTGCTGTGATATAATAGAGCAAATAGTGAATGTGCTCCACGTTTAAGATAACCTTAACACTATCCCATGGCTGTTGGCAAAACCCTAAATAATCGTTTCACTACAACACAGGTCTAAGACCAATGCCATAAGGCCTGACTCAGCAGAGGAGAGCAAATGATGTCCTAGGATGAGAAGGAATGCCTGCAGTGTAGTCAACTGCACATGTTTTAGTCCAGTGCATTTTCAGGACAGAGGCTGTGTTAGTTTGAGTGTCATCCAAGTTGAAGGGAGGGACAGACACAGTCAGACAGTTGGCATGTGCCTGCCAGATCAATGTTAGAGCCAGCCAGACAGCCACTGTGAGTCTTCAGTACAGTAACCCATCTATTAAAATAGAAGGTACTGTATGCATGTCATCTGTCACAGAATGTACAGCACATCAAAACACATATGCTCTCACTGCTGGTTATGACATGATCATCATTAAAACGAGCCATTCAGCATTAGCCTGCTGTGTCATCAGCCAGCCAAAAGGAAGTGAGAGGGAGTGAGGGAGAGAGACAAAGAGAGCCGCCAGCCCGCTATGAGCCCACTGGCCCAGCCTGGGGGGGGGAGAGACAGACACTGGCCCAGCCTGGGGGGGGGAGAGACAGCCTGGGGGGGGGGAGAGACAGACATCATTACAAACTGAGAGCCGCCAGCCCGCTATGAGCCCACTGGCCCAGCCTGGGGGGGGGAGAGACAGACACTGGCCCAGCCTGGGGGGGGGAGAGACAGCCTGGGGGGGGGAGAGACAGACATCATTACAAACTGTATATAGATATAATATGACGTTTTATCTCTTTATTCTTTTGGAACTTTTGTGTGTGTAATGTTTACTGTTATTGACGGAGCGAGAGACAGAGCAAGACAGAGAGACACAGACAGAGAGTCAAACAGAGAGGAGTACATTGTTTCTTTCTCTCAGACAAGTCACCAGAAAAGACAGCAGAGGAATTTGATGACTGACTACTACAGTTTAGAGCATGTGATCGGAGTGTGTGTGACTGAGTGTGACTGTATTTTGAGCATGTCTGTGTCACTGAGTTCAAGTGGAAATGAATCCATGGAAAATCATGGTTGTTTATTGTTGACTAGTGTGAGTGTGTCCTCCGTCGACCCCGCTCTACGCTGTTCTAGTCATTCACTCCATCCAACTGGAGTTTATTAGCAGGAATTTTCCAGGACATACTGGCCTACAGGGCACTACTGGTAAATAGGAGAGGGGGAGAAGGAGGGATGAGAGAAAGAAAGAGTAGAGGAAATTGATGGTGCTTTTCCACTGAAACTTACCCCCACACTAGGGTGTCGTCAGTGTTTAATGTACCTCTAATGTTATTGTGCTTCCTTCAGGAGTGTGACACTAAAGACTTGTGGTGAGCAGAATCAACAACATCTGCATCATTCAGGACTGTTGCTTTGTCACATGGTGTTAAAGTCCACAATTGGCCATTGTTATGTACATGAAAAGGACCAAGGGCCTTGCCTTGGCTCCAGGTTAGAGCAGGTCCACCGGAACACAGATGCAGTGAAACATTGATGCTGGCCTGTGTAGATGAAAATAGAAAAGTCAGAACCTTTTGGGTAAAACACTGGGGTTAATCCTCATGGGAAATGTGGCATTATGAGCTTGGAAGAGGAGAGGAAGCCTTGCATGAAGTCAAAAGTGATATTTGCTCTGTTTTGTTTTCTATCTCCCCCTGTGGTTAAACATTGTAACTGTTTTGAGTGTTTCACTACAGTGTCATTGGTGATTAAGCATGAAACTAACAGACACAATAAAGCCACATATTAATAGACCCATGATACATTTACTATATCAAAATAGAAGTCCTGGACCTGTATTCATATGCTGAACTATAACATGTACAGTGTGGCCATGCTGTCTGGGAGATGTACATAAAGTGTAGTGTGTACAGTAGTGTAAAGAATTACATTGTAAACTCACTTTAGGGTGGTAATTTACACTCATGCATTTAAGGTTAGCCTGTGTAAGGGATAAATTGTCAAATAGACTACCCTGAGTCATGGTTTGTGAATCCAGACATAGCAGAGGTGTGGATTCCTGCACACACACCTATGCAGACACAACCAGCCAACCGCCTATTTGTGAGGAAGAGTCTGGAACGTCCAGATTCTAATCAGTGATTTGGATCAGAATGACAACTGTCTGAGTCTGGCTCTGGTGAAAAAAGAACTAGACAGTAGAATGCAAACCTGCTGCTGAAAATGTGGCCCAGAAAGACAGACAGCCTCAAGGCATAATTCAGAGGAGTTCAGTAAATAAAAAAGACCCAAGTAACAGTTTTTCGTTCCATTTAGACAATGCAGAATGTCCACTGAGCGAACAACCCTGTCACATTTCACCTTTCATCTTGACCTGGAAAAAGCCCTTATCCATATAGGAGTCAGTCTACAACTGCATATAAACATCACATACACTAATACAACTTCTCGAACATTCCATTGAAATGTTCAGCTTGTCTAGCTATGTAGTAACTAGGGAAAGGTTTAGTAACCATACTTTATGAATGAAGATTATAAAACAACCATGATTTTCTGTTCTGAGGGCTCCCCATGAGACTTCTTTATACCGTTGTACCAAACTCCAATCTGTTCTGAGTGGGTTTCAGTCCGAGCCGCATGTATCCATGAATAGACTGTAGGCCTAGTTCTGTATTACAGGCTTTCTGTTCAGTTCTAGAAGCCCAAGGTCTGGGTTGTGTTCAATAGGAGAGAAACATTTTCATACTTAATGAAACAGGAAGGTACCTGAACATGTCCAATAAGAACACAGATTTATATTTTCTGTTGCAAAGTGTTATGCTACGGTGTTCCATACTGAACAGGACCCTGTTCAGATCAACTATAGGGTATTTTATCTGGCCCCTCTGCGCTGCACCACGATGGTTCCAGCTACAACATCATAGACAGTCCTGTTGTGTTGGAAGAAGAGGAGGATAATGAAGACGGGGAACAGGAAGGCAATGGAGAAGTTCTTGTTCAACGCCCGCACCGTGGAACTGGGAGGAGGGAGAAAGGGTTTGAAGTTACTTTTACAGGACTTGACAATAGATAATATTAATTACATAGCAATAACCTAAACATGAAATACCGGGTTAAGATCTGTGGAAAAAGTACCATAAAATGAATTGCTAAAAAAAAGAAAACTAGGGTTAAATCCCCATTTTCAAAGAATGCTTTTCTCCATTTCAGAGGTATGCTTCACATCTTCATAGCATACTACATAGCCACTGAACTTACAAGCACTCATGCTCCAGTGAGCATTTGTGTGTGTTTCATATTCAATGCTCACAGTCAAAGTTATCATGGTCACACGGAAATGCAGTCATATTTTCATCTGTTTTTAACAGAACTAAACAAGATGTGTCACATGCAATCAGTGACTTACGCTGACAGGGTGACGTTAGATGCCGGTACCACCAGTACCCGGTTAGGTCGGACCAGGACTGAACTGTTACATGTCACGACCCGAAGACCAAGGAGGAACTTCCCTGGGGTGGCACCACCCGCACCCCAGATACAGATGATCTGAGAGGAGGAGGAAGGTCAGAGTGACAGTGGAAATATATAATGTAAAATATTCTTCATAAAGTTCAATGCTGATGCAATCCCAACATATCACCATGAGACATTATCTGTGGTAGGACATGATTCATGTGTTTTCCATTGTGAATACAGGGGTTTAGGTTGTCACTCATTCGCAATGCTTTGTAACTTTCTGTATAACCAACATTACCCATCTTATGCTGGTGTAGGCAATTAAAAGGTCACATACTAGCCTTAACCTTCTCAGGTAGCTACACTGAGACTGCACGATTGTTCTCACTGGAAACTATAGCCTAATCTCAGACTGACATAAGATCAATACTCAAATACCCACCTCATAGAAACAGACCAGCACCCTATTGACCAGAGATACTGTACCTCATAGATACTGTACCTCATAGAAACAGACCAGCTCCCTGTACACCAGAGATACTGTACCTCATAAACAGACCAGCACCCTATTGACCAGAGATACTGTACCTCATAGATACTGTACCTCATAGAAATACCCACCTCATAGAAACAGACCAGCTCCCTGTACACCAGAGATACTGTACCTCATAGATACTGTACCTCATAGAAATACCCACCTCATAGAAATAGACCAGCTCCCTGTTGACCAGAGATACTGTACCTCATAGATACTGTACCTCATAGAAATACCCACCTCATAGAAACAGACCAGCTCCCTGTACACCAGAGATACTGTACCTCATATGAAATACCCACCTCATAGAAACAGACCAGCTCCCTGTACACCAGAGATACTGTACCTCATATGAAATACCCACCTCATAGAAACAAACCAGCTCCCTGTACACCAGAGATACTGTACCTCATATGAAATACCCACCTCATAGAAACAGACCAGTATCCTGTAGACCAGAGCTACTGCCATCATCTTCTGCAGGTCCTCCATAGACGTGTTCTCATCTATCTCCTCAACTATGAAGTGGGTGACGAACTTAGTGATGTCCCTGTGGGGGAGAGTAGAGTGGAATACAATAGAATAATCATGGCCTATGATGATGCTGAAAATAAATGTTCATTTATGTTATTTTCTTGTATTTCTTTCCCTTCCTTCAAGGGCATGGAAATGATAAAAGGCGAGACTGATTGACTCACTTCATGCCACTAAGGTGCATAATCCACAGGATGATGGTTGCCTTGACGCAAAATAAAATAAAGAAGTCCACCGTCTCTGCTAGGAATCTGTGGAGGGGAGAAGGGATGGTGTATTCCCGGCCTGAGGGGGAGAAGACAACTTCAGATATTGTACCCAGGTAGATTATGTTGAACTCATTTAGAGAGAACGTGAGCAGACCTACTTTAAACCCCTGACCAATCCATTTAACTTTGTTCAGCCAATTAAGTCAATGCATAGGTGACTTGCCATAGGTCAGGTGGGCTCAAGTGCTGACTTAAAATGTGTTCTATTCAGATCAACAAGGCCTCTGCAGATTGTAAAGATATGCATGAATAGGTAAGTACACATCAGCTGTTTGCTCAAGAAACTGCACATGTGATCCTGTACAAGCAACTAATTCTAGTAATGAATAAATAAAGGAACGGTGTCTTTGTTTGTTTGACCCGAGTAGGCCTAGATTTACTTGATTTAACTAGTTCGTTGCTACATGATGACACAAAAACGACCTGCTACACCTAGCGTCAGTCAGTGAGTGTAAGCCTATAGAGCGATTGTCATCATAGACTTGTAGTGTACCTGCTTGAGGTGCGTTTCCGTTCTGTTGTTGCACTGGCCTTGCATCATGAGGCAGTGTCCCAGCTGTCATCTGCTGCCCTGTCTGAAAACCCGTAGTAGGGGGCGCAGGGAATGGAAAGGGGTACCCTATTCCCGGATAGTTGTACCCATATCGGGCATCTAAAGTTGGTTGTCCAACGGGCCATGGAGTTCCAGTCGGCGCTTGATAGTTTCCAGCTATGGGAAAATTGCACGGAGGAAAAGGAAACGTAGTCAGAGTCATCCAGCTTTGCCAATTTGCATAGCCCCAGTAGTATTGCCACATCCATTCCTGTAACTTTGCGCAGTATTCAGTTGTGGCGTTGACATTTGTTTGCGCTTCTTGGCTCTCCTCGGACCGCGAACTCGGCCCATTCTCTGTAGTACTGGCTGTGGCCATGGTTAAACCCCTTCTAGATCTCACTTAAATACCTTAAAGCGTAAAATGTCTTACCCCAGCAGCTAATCTCCTGCTACAGTTACCCATCCTAGTTTACTCTGAGTTGGAAGGTTCCATGTTAGGTACAGAAAACAGGGATACCCGGAACAATGATTCCACAAAAGTATCCAGTTTGCAAATTAATTAGATGTTAGTTATATAAAATAGTTGATAATCGGGTTTTCATTAAACTTTACATTCAATCTAAATAAATATATAATCTTATTATTGGTTAATTACACCAATTACAACCCGATGACACCCCTAGAACAATAGTGGTTTTGACCATGTACTCTTGATCCTGTCAGGTTAAAGGGACAGTCAAAAGGATTTCAGTAACGTTCAAACCAAATATGATGTAGTATTATTTCGAGGAACTCACTTCAAATCTAGATTCCTAATGTATTCATTATTTGTGTCATTCATTATGTCAGTGAGAATATTGATGAGTTATTAGGTTATATCAGTAGCCGATGACTAGACCTCAATTTTGAGGTTATATCATTACTGTTTGGGATTTTAGGCTGCGTTTCTGTATAGCACTTTGTGACATCGGCTGATATAAAAAAAAACGTTATAAATACATTTGATTTGATTGATATACAGTACCAGTCAAAAGTTTGGACACACCTACTAATTCAAGGGTTTTCCTTTATTTTTACTATTTTCTCCATTGCTGTTTGCGGTTTTAGGCTGGTTTTCTGTTTAGCACTTTGTGACATTGGCTGATGTTAAAAAAAAGCTTTATAAATAATATATATACAGAAGCTGGTTGAGAGAATGCCAAGAGTGTGCAAAGCTGTCATCAAAGCAAAGGGTGGCTATTTGAAGAATCTCAAATATAAAATATATTTGGTTTTGGTTAACACTTTTTGGTTACTACATGATTCCATATGTGTTCTTTCATAGTTTTGAAGTGTTCACTATTATTCTACAATGTAGAAAATAGTAAAAATAAAGAAAAACCCTTGAATTAGTAGGTGTGTCCAAACTTTTGACTGGTACTGTACATATAATGTAACTTTTTCATGTCATGTGAATAGGCCTAGTCCTATAATGTTATTGATCAACAACAAACTAGTATTCCCAGTTAGAGAGAGCCAGCTTGAAGTCCTAAAACCTGGAAATGAGCTACATCTGCTGCTTTGTGCGCTATTTTTTATTACATAAATGCTTCAAAATTCACACAAAGTGACATTAGCTGATGAAGATTATCGCATAGGACAAAATCTATAAGATCTCCTAAGCCTGTGTTTATTACAGACCTTATCTTCGATTTGTTCAGTTTCCCTATAGGCTTTGGCCAACGAGCCATAGCTGTTAGCCTCTGTTAGTGCCTACAAAAAGACGCCATTACTATTGCTCTCTAAATAGGCCTAAACTGTACACGCACGCATGGCAGACATACACCACAAGGGAGCAGCAGTGTTTTTCATACATTTGGTAAAACTTTACATTTTTAGAATTGAGCAGTTTTCCAACTGCTTTAGCTTCAGCCAAGCTCTTGACATATTTCCATCTTTCAAAGTTAACCCATACTGTAACTATCAGACCAAGATCATTTACCGTCGATACCTAGGCCTATATGTTCTGTAATTTATGTTTTTCTAAGATACATAATAGCACGAGATATAGATGGAATTAGACCACGTTCTAATGGCAATTAGGCTACCACTAGGTATTGGTATTGTTTTGGTATTTTGTAGGATCCCTATTAGCTGTTGCGAAATATGATATAATACAGAACATTAACCCATAAAGATCTAAGCCCTGTCTAAGCCCGGGATGGGGGCGTTATACTATGCTATATGGAATTGTTTTAAGGTCATACCAAGGACAATTTAGCTATTTGATTTAGCATTTTAAGACCCCTTGAAGTATCCCAGAAATATATAGAAAAATGATTTGATGAAAAAAGATGTTGGGCCTTACTGCTATTAGCCCATACAAATGTATTGAATAAGAGATTCACCACATGGGACAACAGATAGCCAGCCCCCCCTAAATATCAAAATGAACTTCGTTCTGAAGTGTCTGTCCTGTATCTGAGAGATATAAGAAAGATCAGGAAACATGTGTACTTTTTTGGGGGCATATATTTAACCCCTGATTTTTGGAACTAAACAGTCTCCGTATACCTTACGATTACAGCATTGAGTATTCTTCGGTATGAAGCTACAAGCTTGGCACACCTGTATTTGGGGAGTTTCTCCTATTCTTCTCTGCATATCCTCTCAAGCTCTGTCAGGTTGGATGGGGAGAGTTGCTGCACAGCTATTTTCAGGTCTCTCCAGAGTCTCTTTGCCTTGATCTTGATTAGTCTCCCAGTCCCTGCCGATGAAAAACATCCCCACAGCATGATGCTGCCAGCACCATGCTTCACTGTAGGGATGGTGCCAGGTTTCCTCATGGTCTGAGAGTCTTTGGGTGCCTTATGGCAAACTCCAAGCTGGCTGTCATGTGCCTTTTACTGAGGAGTGGCTTCCGTCTGGCCACTCTACAATAAAGACCTGATTGGTGGAGTGCTGCAGAAATGGTTGACCTTCTGGAAGGTTCTTGGTCACCTCCCTTCTCTCCCGATTGCTCAGTTTGGCCAGGTGGACAGCTCTAGGAAGAGTCTTGGTGGTTCCAAACTTCTTCCATTGAAGAATGATGGAGTCCACTCTGTTCTTGGGGACATTCAATGCTGCAGACATTTTTTGGTACCCTTTCCCAGATCTGTGCCTCGACGCAATCCTGTCTTGGAGCTCTACGGACAATTCCTTTGACCTCATGGCTTGGTTTTTGCTCTGACATGCACTGTCAACTGTTGGACCTTACATAGACAGGTGTGTGCCTTTCCAAATCATGTCCAATCAATTGAATTTACCACAGGTGGACTCCAATCAAGTTGTAGAAACATCTCAAGGATGATCAATGGAAACAGGATGCACCTGAGATCAATTTTGAGTCTCATAGCAAAGGGTCTGAATACTTATGTGAATAAGGTATTTTGGTTTTTTATTTTGAATATGTTTTTTACAAAAAAATTAAAACCAGTTTTTGCTTTGTCATTATGGGGTATTGTGTGTAGATTAATGAGAATTATTAATCATTTATCCATTTTAGAATAAGGCTGTAACGTAACAAAATGTGGAAAAAGTCAAGGGGTCTGAAAACTTTTCCGAATGCACTTTATGGATTTTGTCATGGTTCAGTGGCCTATGGTGTGCAGTGCTCATGTCAACATCCAGCAATAAATGGATGCACCATGCATGTCTTATCCTTATTCTGGAATAAGCAAGTTAACGATATATATCCATTTTACTATAATGTAATTTATTATAATGCTATTTTTTGTTATCTGTTTCAGTAATACTGTTACTGTTAATGCTCTGTTCTAGTGCTCTGCTCTGTTCTAGTGCTCTGCTCTGTTCTAGTGCTCTTCTCTGTTCTAGTGCTCTGCTCTGTTCTAGTGCTCTTCTCTGTTCTAGTGCTCTGCTCTGTTCTAGTGCTCTGTTCTAGTGCTCTTCTCTGTTCTAGTGCTCTTCTCTGTTCTAGTGCTCTTCTCTGTTCTAGTGCTCTTCTCTGTTCTAGTGCTCTTCTCTGTTCTAGTGCTCTGCTCTGTTCTAGTGCTCTTCTCTGTTCTAGTGCTCTTCTCTGTTCTAGTGCTCTGCTCTGTTCTAGTGCTCTTCTCTGTTCTAGTGCTCTGCTCTGTTCTAGTGCCCTGCTCTGTTCTAGTGCTCTGCTCTGTTCTAGTGCTCTGCTCTGTTCTAGTGCTCTGCTCTGTTCTAGTGCTCTTCTCTGTTCTAGTGCTCTTCTCTGTTCTAGTGCTCTTCTCTGTTCTAGTGCTCTGCTCTGTTCTAGTGCTCTGCTCTGTTCTAGTGCTCTTCTCTGTTCTAGTGCTCTGCTCTGTTCTAGTGCTCTGCTCTGTTCTAGTGCTCTTCTCTGTTCTAGTGCTCTGCTTTGTTCTAGTGCTCTTCTCTGTTCTAGTGCTCTGCTCTGTTCTAGTGCTCTTCTCTGTTCTAGTGCTCTTCTCTGTTCTAGTGCTCTTCTCTGTTCTAGTGCTCTTCTCTGTTCTAGTGCTCTGCTCTGTTCTAGTGCTCTTCTCTGTTCTAGTGCTCTGCTCTGTTCTAGTGCTCTTCTCTGTTCTAGTGCTCTGCTCGGTTCTAGTGCTCTGCTCTGTTCTAGTGCTCTTCTCTGTTCTAGTGCTCTGCTCTGTTCTAGTGCTCTTCTCTGTTCTAGTGCTCTTCTCTGTTCTAGTGCTCTGTTCTAGTGCCCTGCTCTGTTCTAGTGCTCTGCTCTGTTCTAGTGCTCTGCTCTGTTCTAGTGCTCTTCTCTGTTCTAGAGCTCTGCTCGGTTCTAGTGCTCTGCTCTGTTCTAGTGCTCTTCTCTGTTCTAGTGCTCTGCTCTGTTCTAGTGCTCTTCTCTGTTCTAGTGCTCTGCTCTGTTCTAGTGCTCTTCTCTGTTCTAGTGCTCTGTTCTAGTGCCCTGCTCTGTTCTAGTGCTCTTCTCTGTTCTAGTGCTCTGCTCTGTTCTAGTGCTCTTCTCTGTTCTAGTGCTCTGCTCGGTTCTAGTGCTCTTCTCTGTTCTAGTGCCCTGCTCTGTTCTAGTGCTCTGTTCTAGTGCTCTTCTCTGTTCTAGTGCTCTGCTCTGTTCTAGTGCTCTGCTCTGTTCTAGTGCTCTGCTCTGTTCTAGTGCTCTTCTTTGTTCTAGTGCTCTTCTCTGTTCTAGTGCTCTGTTCTAGTGCTCTGTTCTAGTGCTCTTCTCTGTTCTAGTGCTCTGCTCTGTTCTAGTGCTCTGCTCTGTTCTAGTGCTCTTCTCTGTTCTAGTGCCCTGCTCTGTTCTAGTGCTCTTCTCTGTTCTAGTGCTCTTCTCTGTTCTAGTGCCCTGCTTTGTTCTAGTGCTCTTCTCTGTTCTAGTGCTCTTCTCTGTTCTAGCGCTCTGCTCTGTTCTAGTGCTCTTCTTTGTTCTAGTGCTCTTCTCTGTTCTAGTGCTCTTCTCTGTTCTAGTGCTCTTCTCTGTTCTAGTGCCCTGCTTTGTTCTAGTGCTCTGCTCTGTTCTAGTGCCCTGCTTTGTTCTAGTGCTCTTCTCTGTTCTAGTGCTCTTCTCTGTTCTAGTGCTCTGCTCTGTTCTAGTGCCCTGCTTTGTTCTAGTGCTCTTCTCTGTTCTAGTGCTCTTCTCTGTTCTAGCGCTCTGCTCTGTTATAGCGCTCTTCTTTGTTCTAGTGCTCTTCTCTGTTCAAGTGCTCTTCTCTGTTCTAGTGCCCTGCTCTGTTCTAGTGCTCTTCTCTGTTCTAGTGCCCTGCTCTGTTCTAGTGCTCTTCTCTGTTCTTGTGCCCTTCTCTGTTCTAGTGCTCTTCTCTGTTCTAGTGCTCTTCTCTGTTCTAGTGCCCTGCTCTGTTCTAGTGCTCTGCTTTGTTCTAGTGTCATACTCTGTTCTAGTGCTCTTCTCTGTTCTAGTGCTCTTCTCTGTTCAAGTGCTCTTCTCTGTTCTAGTGTCCTGCTCTGTTCTAGTGCTCTGCTTTGTTCTAGTGTCATACTCTGTTCTAGTGCTCTTCTCTGTTCTAGTGCTCTTCTCTGTTCTAGTGCTCTTCTCTGTTCTAGCGCTCTGCTCTGTTCTAGTGCTCTGTTCTTGTGCCATGCTTTGTTCTCGTGCTCTGCTCTGTTCTTGTGCCATGCTCTGTTCTAGTGCTCTGCTCTGTTCTAGTGCCATTCTCTGTTCTAGCGCTCTGCTCTGTTCTAGTGCTCTGTTCTAGTGCCATTCTCTGTTCTAGCGCTCTGCTCTGTTCTAGTGCTCTGCTCTGTTCTTGTGCCATGCTCTGTTCCAGTGCTCTCCTTTGTTCTAGTGCCCTGCTCTGTTCTAGTGCTCTGCTTTGTTCTAGTGCTCTGCTCTGTTCTAGTGCCATGCTCTGTTCTAGTGCTCTTCTCTGTTCTAGCGCTCTGCTCTGTTCTAGTGCCCTGCTCTGTTCTAGTGCTCTGCTCTGTTCTAGTGCCCTGCTCTGTTCTAGTGCTCTTCTCTGTTCTAGTGCCATGCTCTGTTCTAGTGCTCTGCTTTGTTCTAGTGCCATTCTCTGTTCTAGTGCTCTGCTTTGTTCTAGTGCTCTGCTCTGTTCTTGTGCCATGCTCGGTTCTAGTGCTCTTCTCTGTTCTAGTGCCCTGCTTTGTTCTAGTGCTCTTCTTTGTTCTAGTGCTCTTCTCTGTTCTAATGCTCTTCTCTGTTCTAGTGCTCTTCTCTGTTCTAGTGCTCTGTTCTAGTGCTCTTCTCTGTTCTAGTGCTCTTCTCTGTTCTAGTGCTCTTCTCTGTTCTAGTGCCCTTCTCTGTTCTAGTGCCCTTCTCTGTTCTAGTGCTCTTCTCTGTTCTAGTGCTCTTCTCTGTTCTAGTGCTCTGCTTTGTTCTAGTGCTCTTCTCTGTTCTAGTGCTCTGCTCTGTTCTAGTGCTCTTCTCTGTTCTAGTGCCCTGCTCTGTTCTAGTGCTCTTCTCTGTTCTAGTGCTCCTCTCTGTTCTAGTGCCCTGCTTTGTTCTAGTGCTCTTCTCTGTTCTAGTGCTCTTCTCTGTTCTAGCGCTCTGCTCTGTTCTAGTGCTCTTCTTTGTTCTAGTGCTCTTCTCTGTTCTAGTGCTCTTCTCTGTTCTAGTGCTCTTCTCTGTTCTAGTGCCCTGCTTTGTTCTAGTGCTCTGCTCTGTTCTAGTGCCCTGCTTTGTTCTAGTGCTCTTCTCTGTTCTAGTGCTCTTCTCTGTTCTAGTGCTCTGCTCTGTTCTAGTACCCTGCTTTGTTCTAGTGCTCTTCTCTGTTCTAGTGCTCTTCTCTGTTCTAGCGCTCTTCTTTGTTCTAGTGCTCTTCTCTGTTCAAGTGCGCTTCTCTGTTCTAGTGCCCTGCTCTGTTCTAGTGCTCTGCTTTGTTCTAGTGTCATACTCTGTTCTAGTGTCATACTCTGTTCTAGTGCTCTTCTCTGTTCTAGTGCTCTGCTTTGTTCTAGTGTCATACTCTGTTCTAGTGCTCTTCTCTGTTCTAGTGCTCTGCTCTGTTCTAGCGCTCTACTCTGTTCTAGTGCTCTGTTCTTGTGCCATGCTTTGTTCTCGTGCTCTGCTCTGTTCTTGTGCCATGCTCTGTTCTAGTGCTCTGTTCTTGTGCCATGCTTTGTTCTAGTGCTCTGCTCTGTTCTAGTGCCATTCTCTGTTCTAGCGCTCTGCTCTGTTCTAGTGCTCTGCTCTGTTCTAGTGCCATTCTCTGTTCTATTGCTCTTCTCTTTTCTAGTGCTCTGCTTTGTTCTAGTGCCCTGTTTTGTTCTAGTGTCATGCTCTGTTCTAGTGCCCTGCTCTGTTCTAGTGCTCTGCTCTGTTCTTGTGCCATGCTCTGTTCTAGTGCTCTTCTCTGTTCTAGTGCCATGCTCTGTTCTAGTGCTCTTCTCTTTTCTAGTGCTCTGCTCTGTTCTAGTGCCCTGCTTTGTTCTAGTGCTCTGCTTTGTTCTAGTGCCATTCTCTGTTCTAGTGCTCTGCTTTGTTCTAGTGCTCTGCTCTGTTCTAGTGCTCTTCTCTGTTCTAGTGCCCTGCTCTGTTCTAGTGCCCTTCTCTGTTCTAGTGCTCTTCTCTGTTCTAGTGCTCTTCTCTGTTCTAGTGCTCTGCTTTGTTCTAGTGCTCTTCTCTGTTCTAGTGCTCTGCTTTGTTCTAGTGCTCTGCTCTGTTCTAGTGCCACTCATGTCAGCAGCTCCAATCAGACAGAAGGGGGTCATAAGGGCCAACAGAATCTGTTCCGGAAACAGCTTGAATCCTGCACCCTGGATGCCCACGGTGGCGATGGGGTGGTCAGCTGTTGAAAAGCTGTGCTGGTGTATTTTTACAGTATTTTTCTCTGTTTTCCTCTCTCCCCCTCCCTCTCTCGCACCCTCCCTCTCTCTCCCCGTCCCCCCTTAGCCTCTCTCTCCCCGTCCCCCCCCTTAGCCTCTCTCTGTATCTCTCTCTCTCTCTGTATCTCTCTCTCTCTTCTATCCAGGAGGGGTGTATTTGCTGACTGGACTGCACCGGGCTGGGTAGGCAGGTCTGGGGTTGTGAGTAAGGTCTGGCTGGCCTTAATGACTGTGCTGGCTGACTGAATGGAGCCAGTCAGGCGGACAGAGATTGGACAGCCATGAGGTTGATCCCTACTGACAGACCCATAGGGTGACTGGTCCAAAAATAATCGGCTGCAAATAAAAGTCCCGCTAACGCTGACTTCCATGGAACCCACCAACATGGGGGGATTA
The DNA here is from genome assembly GCF_029448725.1 of Salvelinus fontinalis. Classification (NCBI taxonomy): domain Eukaryota; kingdom Metazoa; phylum Chordata; class Actinopteri; order Salmoniformes; family Salmonidae; genus Salvelinus; species Salvelinus fontinalis. Next base: position 15,361,994 of record NC_074686.1, read on the forward strand.
CAGATTGGGTTGGGTTTAGTAGGTGTGTTTACGTGTATGTGTTTGTGTTTGTGTGTGTGTCTCTCAATGTGTCTACGTGTGTCTACGTGGGTATGCGGGTGTTTGTGTGGTTGAATAGTCTAGCTTCAGCTGTATCTGTCACTGATTTTATCATACAGTGAACGGGGATACCTAGTCAGTTGCACAATTGAATACATTCAAACCAAATGTGCCTTCCACATTTAACCCAACCACTCTGAATCAGTGATCACTCACTACTATGACTGCAACTGTATGTAGCCTGTCATGTGTGTCTTACACACCTATGAAGCACTTATCTTTAAAGGAAAAAAAGGGGTTTACTGACCAGGCAGACATTATAGAGGCCCTGAGGGTCTAAACCATTTCCCTTTCATGTCACGATTCCTAGACAGGAGCAGGTTCTACAAGTATGTGCCTGTCAAAACACATCACTAGAGAGCAGGATGTGAATCCTAGACAGGAGCAGGTTCTACAAGTATGTGCCTGTCAAAACACATCACTAGAGAGCAGGATGTGAATCCTAGACAGGAGCAGGTTCTACAAGTATGTGCCTGTCAAAACACATCACTAGAGAGCAGGATGTGAATCCTAGACAGGAGCAGGTTCTACAAGTATGTGCCTGTCAAAACACATCACTAGAGAGCAGGATGTGAATCCTAGACAGGAGCAGGTTCTACAAGTATGTGCCTGTCAAAACACATCACTAGAGAGCAGGATGTGAATCCTAGACAGGAGCAGGTTCTACAAGTATGTGCCTGTCAAAACACATCACTAGAGAGCAGGATGTGAATCCTAGACAGGAGCAGGTTCTACAAGTATGTGCCTGTCAAAACATATCCCTAGAGAGCAGGATGTGAATCCTAGACATTGAACCTGATACCTGTACGTGTGTGTGTGGGGGTCTGTATGTGCATGTGTTTGTACATGTGTGTATGTCCGTCTGTCCATTCGCCTGTGTGTATGCGCGTCCGTGTGTGTGTATGTACGTGTGTGTAAACTTTGCCGCTTGTTGTGTCAACATACGTAGGCTGTTCAGTGACCTGACAGACTGATGTGACAGACAGCATCATCTGTCCTGGTGTGACCTCGCTGCATCAACATCGTAAATGGCTGACAGGTGACCTTTTATCCCATATAAGGGGAGAGGAAGAATGCTATGGGTTCCAAATGGTTCCCATGATGTCCTTTACAAAAGAAATTGTGCAACACATTCGGCAGGAAATAGGAGACAAAGGTTTGTGAAACATGGGTTTGATCCTAGACACATGAAAAGTGGGATGAATACAGAGGGGACGGGGCAACAGAAGACGAACAGCAGAGGGGCTAATGATCTTGGAGATGGGGAAAGGGCTGATAAACCGGGGGTAAAGTTTGCGGGACTCCACCCGGAGCGGCAGATCTCGGGTGGAAAACCATACCCTCTGCCTGAGACGATACCGGGAAGCCGGGGTCCGGTGGCAGTCCGTTTGCGTCGATACCTGGAAGTGGTCTGACAAGGCTCTCTTCCAGGTACGACGACAGCGGCGGAAAAACATTTGGGCAGAGGGTATGCCGACCTCTTGCTCCAGGAAGAGCAGGGGCTGATAACCCAGGGAACAGTCAAGGGGCGAGAGACCCGTGGCAGAGCAAGGAAGGGTGTTGCGGGCATTTTGGACCCACACTAGTTGCTGGCCCAGGTGGTGGGGTTGGCGGAGACCAGGCAGCGAAGAGTCGTCTCCAGGTCTGGCCGTTGGACTGGGGATGGAATCCGGAGGACAGGCTGGCAGACCACCCAATGAGCGTGCAGAACGCCTCCCAGAACTGGGACGAGAACTGAGGACCCCGGTCGGAGACCATGTCCACTGGGAGTCCATGGATCCGAAAGACGTGCTGCACCATGATCTGGGGCGTTTCTTTGGCAGAGGATAGTTTGGGGAAAGGAATGAAGTTGGAAACTTTGGAAAACTGGTCCACTACTGTCAGGATGGCAGTGTTGCCATCAGACGGGGGGAGACCCGTGACAAAGTCCAGGGATATGTGAGACCAGGGACGGTGAGGAACAGGCAGACTTTGAGGGAAATCAGCCGTAGCTTGCCAGGAAGGCTTGTTTTGCGCACAGATCGTGCAAGCGGCGACGAATGTGGAGACGTTAGGAACCAAGGTAGGCCACCTAAAGCGTTGTCGCACAAAGGCCAGGGTCCGACGGGAGCCTGCGTTAGGCAAGCTTGGAAGAGTGGGCCCACTCCAGGACCAAGGAGCGGACAGTGTCAGGAACAAACATCCAGTTATCTGCCCCCCTCCACCCCGGGGTTCGGCTGGAAACGCTACACATCATGAACCTGCTTCCCTATTCCTATGAGAGGGAGAAGTTGAACCGGGTGAAAAGCAGGGCCCACATAGTTTGCCTGGAATTGAGACGCTTGGCGGTGTGGAGATATTCCAGGTTCTTGTGGTCTGTCCACACTATAAACAGATGTTCCGCCCCCTTCTGCCAGGGCCTCCACTCCTCCAACCCCATCTTCACCGCGAGAAGCTCCAGATTCCACAAATCGTAGTTCCTCTCCATGGCGTTGAGGCGATGGGAGAAGAGGGCGCAGGGATGTAGCTTAAGGTCCAGAGCAGAACGCTGGGACAGGACAGCCCCCACTCCGACATCCAAATCATCGGCCTCCACCACGAACTGGCGGGACGGGTCAGGATGAACCAAGATGGGAGCTATGGTGAAACGTTGTTTAAGATCCCAGAACGCCCGGTCAGCAGCTGGGGACCACGTGAACGGCCCCTTGGGAGAAATGAGTGCAGACGGGGGAAGCCAGGGTGCTGTAACCCCAGATAAAGCCACGATAAAAGTTGGCAAATCCCAGGAAACGTTGCAGTTGCACTCTGGACGTAGGCTGGGGCCAATCCACCACCGCTCTCACCTTCCCCTGATCTATCTGTACACTCCCTGCTGCGATGATGTAACCCAGGAAGGGGATGGTGGAGCGATGGAATTCGCACTTCTCTGCTTTCACAAAAAGCTGGTTCTACAGGAGGTGTTGCAGCTAGGGAGTCCTCAATGTAGGTCTCCATAGCCTTGGTCTCCAGAACCGAGGCAGAGTGGTGCCTGGGAGAAGGTCGATCCCGCAGTCATAGGGTCGGTGCGATGGAAGCAAAGTGGTATGGGCCTTACTGAACACCTCCCGGAGGTCCTGGTACTCCGCAGGAATGGCGGAGAGGTCCGGGGCAACTTCTGAACCCCCAGGAAGACATACCGGGGGCAGGCTGCGCTGACTCAGGCAATGAACGTGGCAGAACAGGCTCCAGCCCATGATGGTGCCAGCAAACCAGTTAATAAGGGGATTGTGTCGCTGGAGCCAAGAAAATCCCAAAACCCCAGGAACCTGAGGAGACTTAATAAGCAGAAATTGGATCGTCTCGCTGTGGTTCCCTGACACCCGTAGGTTGATGGGGAGGGTTTTGTGAGTGACCCAGTATATAGAGCGCCCGTTCAGTACTGTAACGTCCATGGGAATGGAGAGTCGATGAGTACCCGGAGAGATGGCATGAAAAGGGGTGTGAGTAAGGGGACAGGAAAAGTTTTCCGTATCTCCTACTGGAGAGCCTGGACTTTTAGTGGACAGGTGGCCACGAAATGACCAGTAGTCCCGCAACACAGGCAATTCTTAGTGTGAAGCCTGTATAGCCGTTTGGCTGGGGACAGCCTGGCTCTGTCTAGTTGCATCGGCTCGGGAATAGGAGAATTGGCAGACTTCGGAGACTCTGGGAAACTCGGATGTCTCGCAGGTGAGGTGGAAGCTTTGGGCGGGCTAGTGAAATCGAACCTCCTCTCCTTCCTTCGCTCCCGTAGTCACCCATCGATCCGAATGGTCAAGGCGATGAGCGAGTCGAGATCCATCGGTAGTTCCAAGGCTGCAAGCTAGTCCTTCACTTCCTCCAATACTCTGTGCAGGAACATGTAAAACATCGCTTCTGGGTTCCAGGCACTCTCAGCTGCCAACGTACGGAAATCCACCGCATAGTCTGCCATACTGTGGGAGTCTTGCCCGAAGCTGGAGTAACTTCCAGGCAGCCTCTCTCCCGGACAATGGAGCCTCAAAGACTTTCTTTACCTCCGCCACAAACTCCTCCAGACTGAAGCATACGGCCGAATGTTGTTCCCATACTGCCGTAGCCCAGGCAAGAGCCTTCCCGGACATCAGTGTGATGAGGTACGCTATCTTGAAGCGGTCCGAGGGGTAGGAAGAGGGCTGCAGCTCAATGATGAAGGAACACTGAGCGAGAAACACCCGACTGGTGCCCGACACTCCATTGAAGCGTTCCGAGGGAGGTAAGCGGGGTTCCCGGGAAATTGAGGTGGCAGGGGAGGCGGCGCTACTAACAGCTGGGTTACTGAGGTGCTGGGAGGTTACCGTCGTGGTAGACTGCCTACCACACAACCCGCGGATTTGCTCCAGCAATGTATTCAACGCTCGGTCATGGAGTTCGGCCAAGGTCTGGAACCCTTCCATGAGACCACGAAGCAACTCCTCGTGCCTCCCAATGGTGGAGATGGCATTGCGGAGCTGGTCCGAGTCTGCTGGGTCAGTCATGGCCAGTTCGTACTATCACGTTTCAGGAGAAGACCCAGATCCAGACAATGTCGAAGAAACACAAGTTTATTACTAGAACAGGGGGGCAGGCAAAATGGCAGGTCAAGGGCAGGCAGAGGTCAGTAATCCAGATCAGAGTCCATAAAGTACAGAACGGCAGGCAGTCTCGGGGTCAGGGCAGACAGAGGTCAATAATACAGGGTGGTGTGACAAGGTACAAAATGTCAGGCAGGCTCAGGGCAGGCAGAATGGTCAAAGCCGGGAAAACTAGAAAATAAGAACAAGAAAAAGACAGGAGCAAGGGGAAACACTGGTAGGCTAGATGAACAAAACAAATTGGCAACAGACAAACAGAGAACACAGGTATGGGACTCCCGGGTGGCGCAGTGGTCTAAGGCACTGCATCGAATCCAGGCTCTGTCGCAGCCGGCCGCGACCGGGAGGCCCATGGGGCGGCGCACAATTGGCCCAGCGTCGTCCGGGTTAGGGAGGGTTTGGCTGGCAGGGATATCCTTGTCTCATCGTGCACTAGCGACTCTTGTGGCGGGCGCAGTGCACGCTGACCAGGTCGCCAGGTGTACGGTGTTTCCTCCAACATATTGGTGCGGCTGGCTTCCGGGTTGGATGGGCATTGTGTCAAGAAGCAGTGTGGCTTGGTTGGGTTGTGTTTCGGAGGACGCATGGCTCTCGACCTTCGCCTCTCCCGAGTCCATACGGGAGTTGCAGTGATGAGACAAGACTGTAACTACTACTAATTGGATACCATGAAATAGGGGAGAGAAAAAAAGAGAACACAGGTATAAATACACTGGGGATAATGGGGAAGATGGGTGACAGAGGGGGATGGAAACAAGCACAAAAACAGGTGAAACAGATCATGCTGTGACAAAAACCATGCATGTCCATCATATTTCTAATGTTTATCATATAAAGAATGTAGCCAGCTACATTTCCTAATGTGTTGCTTGAAGTTAATCTTGCATTTTACCAGAGAAAAGTAGACTACACTGAGAGAATAACAGGAGAAGAGTAGCTACACATCAGTCAGATGTGATCAGATCAGTCTGCTGAAAGAATGCCCATTCGTGAATTCTCATCCGAGTGGAGAAGTGTAACTGTAGCACAAAATTTGTCTGATGCTGAGCAGAAATTACATGAAAAAAGAAGCCTTTCAGATCTGTGTGAAAAACACAGAATGCTGCATTAACGTGACCCCTGCATTTACTATCCATTTAGCATTAAACATAGTTTTCTAGATTGCATTTTGGCAACAACAAAAAATGTGATGCAAATATTGGTTTGTGAATGAGACAACCTGGTTCAATTAGCAAAACCAGTTGAAAACTGTCACGCCCTAATCTGTTTCACCTGTCCTTGTGATTGTCTCCACCCCCTCCAGGTGTCGCTTATTTTCCCCACTCTATTTATCCCTGTGTTTCCTGTTTCTCTGTGCCAGGTCGTCTTATATGTTTCCTAGTCAACCAGCGTTTTTCCGGTTCTTCTGATTTTTGCATTCTCCTTTTTCTAGTCCTCCCGGTTTTGACCCTTGCCTGTTTCTGGACTTTGTACCCGCCTGCCTGACCATTCTGCCTGCCTTGACCACGAGTCTGTCTGCCACTCTGGAATCTGATCTGGTTTTGAACTTTTTGCCTGTCCACGACCATTCTCTTGCCTACCCCTTTGGATTAATAAACATTGTAAGACTCCAACCATCTGTCTCCTGTGTCTCGCTTTGAGCCTTGATAGTACAAACTGGCCATGACAGACTCAGCAGAATTGGACCAGCTTCGCTAAGCTGTCTCCCTGCAGGGAACCACCATTGGGAGACATCAGGAGTTGCTATAGCGCCTTTTGGAAGGGCTCAGTTCCTTGACAAAACACCATGACCATGAGTTAAAGGCTATTATGGAGCAAATCAGAGAGTTAGCTCAGAGACTGTTTGCCACCTCTGGAAAAAAAACAATCACCCAGTAATTTTTTCCCTATCTGTGGTGAGTTGGTACAGCCTATCCCGACTCCCTGTGAACCCCGCTTACCACCTCCAGAGCGATATTCGGGGAATCCTGGTACCTGCCGGGGTTTTCTTTCTCAGTGCACGCTTATTTTTGAGCTACAGCCATCTTTGTTTTCTTCAGACCGATCGAAGATAGCGTATATAATTATACTAATGTTGGGAAGGGCTCTCTCGATGGCTATGGCGGTTTGGGAACAACAATCTGTCATTTGGAGAAATTCATGATAGAGGTGAGAAGTTTGAGTCCCCGGTATCCGGGAGAAAGGCAGCCAGCAAACTGCTTGACTTACGTCAAAATTGCCGTAGTGTGGCAGACTACGCAGTGGACTTTCGCACGTTGGCCACCGAGAGTGCCTGGAATCTGGAGTCCATTTCCTACGCTTTTCTGCTGCTCGGGAACTGCCGGTGGACCTCGACTCTCTTATCGCCTTAACCATTAAAATTGATGGACCCTAAAGGAACACAAGAGTGAGGCGGTCTGGTCTTGGGCACACTCGTGACCCAGATATGGCACGTTTACCTCCTATGGAATCCGGAAGTTTGCGAAGGCAGCTCTTCCGAGAGGAGTCGAAGTCAACCGAGCTCTCTCGTGAATCTACGACGGGTGAGTTGGATACTCCTGAGCCTATGCAGTTGGGAAGAGCTAGGCTATCAGTTTGGGAGCGCTCACGGAGGATGAATAGTAACTGTTGTCTGTACTGCGGAGGGGAAGGACATTTTATAGCTACCTGCCCTATTAGGAAAACCTTTTCTCTAGTGGGTACCAGTACTATGGTGAGTCAAACTGGGAGTTCCCTAATTCCCATCAGCCAAGCACTCCTTTTTTCTCTTGTGTTGTGGGGAGACCAATCCAAGTCTCGCCGAGTGCTCTTTGACTCTGGTGCTGATAAATGTCTTATGGATGCCACGATAGCTTCGGAGCTTGGCATTCCCACTCAGCCTCTCTCTGTGCCCATGGATGCTAGGGCACTGGACGGCCGCTCTATAGGGGAAGTCACCCATAGTACTGTGCCCGTTTATTTACGGGTTTCTGTAACCACAGTAAGACCATACAGTTCCTTCTCATTGCATCTCCCCATGTTCCGGTTGTGTTGGGATTTTCCTGGCTACAAAAACACAATCCTGTGATGGACTGGACCACAAGCTCCATCCTGGGTTGGAGTCCTTTCTGTCATTCCCACTGCCTTCAAGCAGCACAGCCTTCCCCAAGTCGTCCTCCTCAGGATGTTAGCAAGACTGTGGATATCTCTGCTATTCCTACTGAATACCATGACGTCCTGGAAGTGTTCAGTATTTCCCTTCCCCCGCACCGTCCCTATGATTGTGCCATTGACCTTCTCCCAGGCACTACACCAATTCGAGGTCGGTTGTATTCTCTGTCCGGACCAGAGACCAAAGCTATGGAGGAGTACATAGAGAAGTCTCTGGCCACTGGGGCCGTCTGTCCTTCTGCATCTCCTGCCGGCGCAGGGTTTTTCTTTGTGGAGAAGGACAAGACCCTGCGCCCGTGCATTGACTACCGGGGACTTAACGATATCACTGTCAAAAATTGTTACCCCCTACCTCTCCTCTGTGTTTGAACTTCGGATACGCGAGGTGGATGAGTGTAAGACAGCCTCCAACACAGCCAGTGGACATTATGTGTACCAGGTCATTCCATTTGGACTCACCAACGCCGCTGTCTTCCAGGATTTGGTCAATGATGCGCTTCGGGACATGCTAAACTGGTTTGTTTGTCTACCTGGACGACATCCTGTTTTTTTCCCCGATCTGCCCAAGAATATGTACTCCATGTCAGACAGGTCTTTCAGCGCCTCCTTTAGAACCAATTGTTTGTGAAAGCCGAGAAGTGTGAGTTTCACCGCTCTTCTATCACCTTTCTGGGATATGTCATTGCTGAGGGCAATGTTCAAATGGATCCTGGAAAGGTGAAAGCAGTGGTGGATTGGCTTCGACCATCATCCAGGGTGCAGTTGCAACAGTTTCTTGGGTTTGCAAACTTCTACCGCCGTTTCATTCGGGATTACAGCATCCTGGCAGCCCCCTCTTGGAACTCACCTCCCCCAAGGTACCGTTCAAATGGTCTCCAGCTGTCAACAAAGCCTTTGTGGACCTGAAGCATCGGTTCACAACAGCACCCATCCTCGTCCATACGGACCCCTCGCGTCAATTTGTGGTGGAAGTGCTTCAGATGTTGGAGTGGGGGCCATCCTGTCCCAGCGATCTGCCCAGGACCAGAAGCTTCATCCCTGTGCCTTCCTGTCCCATCGTCTCAATGCTGCTAAGAGGAACTACGATGTGGGCAACCGAGAACTCCTGGCGGTGAAGATGGCGTTAGAGGTTCGGAAGAACTGGCTGGAAGGAGCAGAACAGCCATTCCTGGTCTGGACCGACCATAAACACTTGGAATATCTCCGTTCAGCCGAGCGCCTCAACTCAAGGCGGGCCCGGGGGGCCCTCCTGTTTACCAGATTCAACTTGACCATTTCCTACCATCCTGGGTCTAAAAATGTGAAGCCTGATGCTCTCTCCCACCTATAAAGTTCCTCTGCCACATCCTCGACCTCTGAAACCGTTCTCCCTACCTCATGCCTTTCTGCCACTGTGGATTGGGGTATTGAGAACCTGGTTCGAGGCGCAATGCTCCCAACCTGGACCTGAAGGGGACCCGGCTAACCGGCTGTTTGTCCCTAACCCAGTCCGATCCCGGGTCCTGGAATGGGCTCATTCCTCCAGGCTGACCTGTCATCCAGGGTCCCGTCCCACAATGGTCCCTGACGTCTCTGCCTTTGTCACCGCATGCACCTTGTGTGTTCAAAACAAGACTCCACGGCAAGCTCCTTCTGGCCTCCTGCAGCCACTACCGGTTCCTCATCGTCCCTGGTCTCATATATCTCTGGACTTTGTCAATGGGCTCACTCCGTCTGATGGCAACACTGTCATTCTAACGGTAGTCGACCGGTTCTCCAAGGCCGCCCATTTCATCCCTCTCCCCAAACTACCTTCTGCCAAGGAGACGGCCCAGCTCATGGAGCAGCATGTCTTCTGGATCCATGACCTCCCTGTAGACATGGTCTCCTATTGGGGTTCTCGTGTCAGTTCTGAAAGGCATTCTGCACCCTTATTCGGTCGTCGGCCAGCCTGTCATGCAGATTCCATCCCCAAACGAACGGTCAGTCGAAGCGAGCCAACCAAGACCTGGAGACCAGCTTAAGGTGCCTGGACTCATCTAACCCCACTACCCGGAGCCGTCAACTGGTCTGGGTGGAGTATGCCCAGAACACTCTTCCCAGTTCTGCAATGGGACTCTCCCCTTTCGAGTGCTCCATGGGGTATCAGCCTCCACTCTTCCCTGAACAAGAGCAGGAGGTCAGCGTACCCTTGGCCCAGATGTTTGTTCGCCGCTGTCGACGTACCTGGAGAAGAGCCAATGCGGCTATTCTCAAGAACAACTCCAGGTATCGTCGACAAACGGACCGTCGCCGGACCCCAGCTCCCCGCTACCGCATTGGGCAGAGGGTATGGCTTTCCACTCAGGATCTGCCCCTTCAGGTAGAGTTCTGCAAGCTGTACTCCCTGGTTCATTGATCCTTTTCCCATCTCCAGAGTCCTGAGTTCCACTGCTGTCCATCTTGTGTTACCCTGTACCCTCCGTATTCACCCTACCTTCCATGTGTCTAGGATTAAGCCTATCCTGTCCTTTGTCTTCTGTCTCCAGGCCCATCCCTCCCCTCGGGGTAATCGGTGAGACGCCTCCTGACGGTTCGACCAAGGGGAAGGGGTTTCCAGGGTTATTGCCCTGAAGAGAGGTGCTGGGTTCCTGCTCAAGACATCTTGGACTCGGCCCTCATTGCCGATTTCCACCACCGACACCCCGGTCAGGGGACCATTCTGCCTGCCTTGACCACGAGCCTGTCTGCCACTCTGTACCTCCTGGAATCTGATCTGGTTTTGACCTTTTTGCCTGTCCACGACCATTCTCTTGCCTACCCCTTTGGATTAATAAACATTGTAAGACTCCAACCATCTGCCTCCTGTGTCAGCATTTGGGTCTCTACTTGTGCCTTGATAGAAAATCATTGCTCTAGAGAGCTGTCAAAACCCTTACAAGAAACAGGGACTTAAGGAGATTCTTCTTACAATAAATAATTTAGATTATAAATTATCTTGAATGCCTGGGAAATGTTCCTGTTGGTTTTAAGTTGAGAAATGGTATAGATGCATTTCAATGAGAGAGGGACTGTGGAAGTCTTTTCAAATGGTTTCCTTATTTAACAATGTAGAAGGATAAGGTGCACATGCAAAAATAACATGTTCTCTTGCTTACTTATTGAATCTAATATTAGCCAGCACTAACGTTTCAAAAAGCTTCTGGGCCTTTCTCGAGGGATGCTGCCATTTCTGCTTGATGCGGTGACTCCTGACCTACGTAATTCTACATTCAGTCGCGTTCTTTCCCTTGCTGACCTGGTGCCACTGTGTTTAAACACACTACTTTAAGCCAACCAATGGCTTACCCCCAGACATGGACAAAGTTCAATGACTTTGCCTAATTGGAAGAGTTTCAGAGTTTTTAAAAAGTGAACAAAGCATTTCTGAGTTCCCCCCAAAGAGAATGTGGTTGAAGAAATGTTGTTGACTTCATTTTCCACCAGAGAAATCAGGTGAGCTTCCATATCCATTAATACAGTTGTAACAGCAGCCTTCCTCCTCTTCGTCTGAAGAGGAGGTGTAGCAGGGATCAGACCAAGACGCAGCGTAGCTCGTGTTCAACATGACTTCAATAAACAAGACGAAACTGTGAACACTTACAACTAACAAAATAACAAACGTGGCAAACTGAAACAGCCCTATCTGGTGCAGAGAAAACACAGAGACAGGAAACAACCACCCACAAACCCCAACACAAAACAAGCCACCTATATATGATTCCCAATCAGAGACAACACAAAACATCTGCCTCTGATTGAGAACCATATTAGGCCAAACATAGAAATAGACAAACTAGACACACAACATAGAATGCCCACCCAGCTCACGTCCTGACCAGCACTAAAACAAGCAAAACACACATGAACTATGGTCAGAACGTGACAACAGTGTTATAATTCTAATAACTGTTCTAAATGTTATTATTGAAAGAACTCTCCACACGCTCTGCAGCTATCTTCTTTTAGACAGACACATTTTAAATTAATATTCAGAGAATGCTTTATTGTCCTGCATGTTAACATTAAGTAACATGTTGTACTATGTTTAAAATGTTTAAACAACATAAGAGGACTTTTAAGACTTGTGTGGTCTTAAGGGTCAAAAATGACCCGTCACTATGTTTAACAGCAGAGAAAAAACCCTAAATGGTATATTTTTTTCAACTTTAAATTTTATGACTTTTCCGAGAGTGACCCCAACATTAGAAAAAGTGAAACATCGCCTTTGTTCATATTTCCATGAAAGCTGTACACCACCAGGGTACAACGATTGTCTTAGGGTCATTTTTGACCCGGCAGTTATAAAATAATTTACACACCACAAAAACCACAAAGACACACACACATAAACAATGAGAAATGGAGATTGTGTGCTGCTGATTGAACTCAGCCAGCAGCTCCTGAAGAGGAAGATCACCATGGTTGGCACAATTAGAAAGAACAAGCCTGAGCTACCCCCTGCACTTCTCATCAAAGTTTGCCTTCACCCTTCCCCCACCACAGTTTCTTACCTCCCAAAGAGGACCATGAATGCAGTCCTCCTGAGCACACTGCACAAAACAACTGAGATCAGTGATCGTGAGAACAGGAAGCCAGCCATCATCCTGGACTACAACCACAACAAAGGAGGCGTGGACAACCTGGACAAGGTGATTGGAACTTACAGCTGCAGGAGGATGACTGCCTGCTGGCCCCTGGTCATCTTCCATAACATCATTGATGTGTCCTCATACAATGCCTTTGTGATATGGAACAAGATCAACCCTACCTGGATGCCTGATAGGCAGAACAAGTGGGTGTTCCTGGAGCAGCTCGGTAAGGCACTTGTAAGCCCACACATTCAAAGAAGTTGCCAAAAAAGTAAATGACTGTTATATTTTCCCTTAAATAAAATGCCTTCAGAAATGCTGTCTGCACATTTCTGCTACTTTCATAGGCTATACAAGTGCTATCTCGAGCAATTTTTTTGGACACCTATGCAGTACCTTTAATAATAAAAATAAACCTCTACTTTAGTAAAGAAAACAATTATGACAGGTGTGTTGTAATAAAAACAAGTGGTGTCCACTGATTAAATGCAGTCTTTCTGCATTGTGAAGAGGGAAAACCCAGATATTCAATCAATGTGTCGGAGGAAACACCATACACCTGGCTACCGTGTGAGCATGCAGACACCCTAACCTGGACAACACCGTACATCTGGCTACCGTGTGAGCATGCAGACACCCTAACCTGGACAACACCGTACACCTGGCTACTGTGTGAGCATGCAGACACCCTAACCTGGACAACACCGTACACCTGGCTACCGTGTGAGCATGCAGACACCCTAACCTGGACAACACCGTACACCTGGCTACCGTGTGAGCATGCAGACACCCTAACCTGGACAACACCGTACATCTGGCTACCGTGTGAGCATGCAGACACCCTAACCTGGACAACACCGTACACCTGGCTACCGTGTGAGCATGCAGACACCCTAACCTGGACAACACCGTACACCTGGCTACCGTGTGAGCATGCAGACACCCTAACCTGGACAACACCGTACATCTGGCTACCGTGTGAGCATGCAGACACCCTAACCTGGACAACACCGTACATCTGGCTACCGTGTGAGCATGCAGACACCCTAACCTGGACAACACCGTACACCTGGCTACCGTGTGAGCATGCAGACACCCTAACCTGGACAACACCGTACACCTGGCTACCGTGTGAGCATGCAGACACCCTAACCTGGACAACACCGTACACCTGGCTACCGTGTGAGCATGCAGACACCCTAACCTGGACAAAACCGTACACCTGGCTACCGTGTGAGCATGCAGACACCCTAACCTGGACAACACCGTACATCTGGCTACCGTGTGAGCATGCAGACACCCTAACCTGGACAACACCGTACATCTGGCTACCGTGTGAGCATGCAGACACCCTAACCTGGACAACACCGTACATCTGGCTACCGTGTGAGCATGCAGACACCCTAACCTGGACAACACCGTACACCTGGCTACCGTGTGAGCATGCAGACACCCTAACCTGGACAACACCGTACACCTGGCTACCGTGTGAGCATGCAGAAACCCTAACCTGGACAACACCGTACACCTGGTTACCGTGTGAGCATGCAGACACCCTAACCTGGACAACACCGTACACCTGGCTACCGTGTGAGCATGCAGACACCCTAACCTGGACAACACCGTACATCTGGCTACCGTGTGAGCATGCAGACACCCTAACCTGGACAACACCGTACACCTGGCTACCGTGTGAGCATGCAGACACCCTAACCTGGACAACACCGTACATCTGGCTACCGTGTGAGCATGCAGACACCCTAACCTGGACAACACCGTACACCTGGCTACCGTGTGAGCATGCAGACACCCTAACCTGGACAACACCGTACACCTGGCTACCGTGTGAGCATGCAGACACCCTAACCTGGACAACACTGGGTCAATTGTTGTGCCGCACCATGGGTCTCCCAGTTGCGGCCGGCTGCGACAGAACCTGGACTCTAACAAGGTTCTCTAGTGGCACAGCTAGCAACTGCAATGCAGTGCCTTAAACCACTGCGCCACTCAGGATGCCTGAATATATTTATAAATGAATCTTAATTGTGTGTTTTATTGAAGATTTGAATGGAGTGAGCAAAAACAACTGAAAATATTTGTATCTACAGGTGATTTAATAAGAATAAGTATTTTAAAATACTGGACTGGAGAGCACTCATCAGCCATATGAGATCGTATAAAGTTAAAAAGGCACTCTGCTGATTCAGCAGAAGTAATACCAAAGATGGTGGATGAATGAAGAGAGTTCACTCAGGCCGTTTACCATTAAAACAAATGTGTCAGTTCCGGTCTACTTAACAGGGTGGCACCAATGCAGTAGCAGCTGGGTCTGGTCTACTTAGTTCATTGACTTTCATTGAACCAGAAACAAACTGTGAGTGTCGCGCTTCCTCTTCCATCTCTGGTAGTACTTAATGGTAGGTCATAGAGTTGTTCCTGAACACGTCATCTGACCAGGAAAAACTCTGGTCCCATGTAGCACAATTTCTGCCAGAAGTGTACTTACAGGACATATAGTTTTTCCTTGTGGTAATGGTCAGGGTAAACTCCTGGCCCTCCTCTTGGGCAACCTACCTTTGGCCCTTTGAACAAGCCAAATATTTCCTGAGAGATTTGTAGCTTGCCTTATATATTTCACAGACATAGCCCAATTAGTTGAATTATATCTGCTTTCTTCAAACTCACGGACAGGAACACACACGTCTGGAGACTGCAAACCACTGCAAAGGAGCATACCCGGGTTCAAAAACTATTTGAAATTGGCTCTAGCCTGCCTGGAGTTGCCATATGGGCGGGGTTTTGAAATACTATTTGAACCCAGATCTGCCAATTAGCGTCTGTCCCACCTTCACCACCTCCTCTTCCCCCTTCTTTTTTAACGAGAGCAAAATCTCTGACTTTCAGCTCACTGTGAAGCATGTTTTGTCCTCTGAGTCACATGGTTGACTCCTTTTTCTGGATCAAAAGTCCTCATGAGAAAAAAAGCCAAAGACATATGACCCACTGAGGGTGTTTGCTTGCTTTACGTGCAGCTGTGTAGTCAGTGGAAAGGGAGCCTATTATGAGTGTGTGTGTGTTGTTTCAGTAAAGGCGTAGTTGGCTTTTTACAGTTCAGAGAGAGAGAAAGGGAACTATAGCTTTGCTTGTGTGTGTGTGTGCGTGTGTGTGTGTGTTCATCCAGTTATGTGTACAGTAGGATCTATAAAAACAACTCGTAAACAGTAAAACACTACTCAATTATTTCGTACATCCGTGGCTGTCACTACATTGGCTATTTGTCTTCATGCAATACATGCCAGCATTGGAAACCTCTATATAAATTCTATAAATTATCACTGTAGGTTGAGGTGAACAACAAGAGCATAGAACAATAATGTAGGAACTAACAGCCAACAACCCAGCTAACAATTGTCGGGAGAGAGAATGTTTTTGTAATGTTACCGGTAATGTTCCCCTAATGTTTGAGTGTCCAGTTTCTCCGTAGGTTAGGAGATAATTCCATCAACATCTCACCAAACATACAGGGACCATGGTTGCCATGTTCTCAGAATAAAATATAGTCATGTTCTAGACACGTTTCATGGGAACAGTTATGTCTCCAAAAAAAGATTCATTACACATCACGTTACCAAGACAATTAAGGCACTGATTTGTGAACCAGTGATAGCTCTTTGTCTGTGTGCAGGATTAGGGATACTCATGTGCTTTTAACTTATATATTTGACATACATGATTACAGTGCGCAGGTTCATTTATACAGTAACATGTCTCCACCTGGGATTTAAACTCACAATCTCTTGGTTGACAGTACACCAAGATTCCTGCTGCGCCACCATGTCCGTGTCAGGTATCAGTTAGTCCAACTATTCTCATCATTGATTTCAAAAACTGAAGGGCCTTCTGTATAGATGTCTAATTTTGGTGGGGCATATTAACCTGTTTAATTATACTTCTGAATCCCAATGATCAATAAAAGTGTTTCTTGAGTGTACTTTCAATAGACCTGAAATTTACTTCATAGCGAATTCACCTTATTGCTTACACCTATCAAGTTGTTTTAGATCTATACAAGTGCCTAATGAAGAGGGTTTCTGGTTTCTGGACATGGTCTAACTATACTGGCTCAATAAGCACGTGTCCTAGTGATATCCCTTACTGGGAAAGGGAAAGGGAGATACCTAGTCAGTTGTACAACTGAAAGCCTTCAACTGAAAAGTGTCTTCCGCATTTAGACAGTGGTTAGGGCATTTGTCATTGGTGCTGATGGCCTGGGTTTGGCTTTTTTTATACATGTTCTGTGTATGTTTTGTGGGACATTGATGGAATATTCTCCTAACCCTCAGAAAACTGGACACGAATGTTCTTGCAATGTTCTCATGAAACGTGTCTAGAACAATAATATCTAATATTGTGAGAACATTGCAACCATGTCCTGTGTCCTGTCTTAAATAATCCCACAGCACACCTCTTCGCACCCCTTCCTCACTCCGACCCTCATAAAAAAGCCTTTCATGAACTAACATTTGCACTTGACCCCCCCCCCCCCCCCCCCTTACTAGATCTGACTTTGCTGATAGCTACCTTATTGATGAAACTAGGTGGGACAACCACATTTATCTTAAAATGACTGCACTAACTGGAAATCGATCTGGATGAGAGCGTCTGCTAAATGACTAAAATGTAAATGTGTACAGTCGTGGCCAAAAGTTGAGAATGACACAAATATGAATTTTCACAAAGTTTGCTGCTTCAGTGTCTTTAGATATTTTTGTCAGATGTTACTATGGAATACTGAAGTATAATTACAAGCATTTCATACGTGTCAAAGGCTTTTATTGACAATTTCATGAAGTTGATGTAAAGAGTCAATATTTGCAGTGTTGACCCTTCTTTTTCAAGACCTCTGCAATCCGCCCTGGCATGCTGTCAATTAACTTCTGGGCCATATCCTGACTGATGGCAGCCCATTCTTGCATAATCAATGCTTGGAGTTTGTCAGAATTTGTGGGTTTTTGTTTGTCCACCCACCTCTTGAGGATTGACCAGAAGTTCTCAATGGGATTAAGGTCTGGGGAGTTTCCTGGCCATGGAGACAAAATATCGATGTTTTGTTCCCCGAGCAACATAGTTATCAGTTTTGCCTTATGGCAAGGTGCTCCATCATGCTGGAAAAGGCATTGTTCATCACCAAACTGTTCCTGGATGGTTGGGAGAAGTTGCTCTCAGAGGATGTGTTGGTACAATTCTTTCTTCATGGTTGTGTTCTTAGGCAAAATGTGAGTGAGCCCACTCCCTTGGCTGAGAAACAACCCCACACGTGAATGGTCTCAGGATGCTTTACTGTTGGCATGACACAGGACTGATGGTAGCACTCACCTTGTCTTCTCCGGACAAGCTTTTTTCCGGATGCCCCAAACAATCGGAAAGGGGATTCATCAGAGAAAATGACTTTACCCCAGTCCTCAGCAGTCCAACCCCTGTACCTTTTGCAGAATATCAGTCTGTCCCTGATGTTTTTCCTGGAGAGAAGTAGCTTCTTTGCTGCCCTTCTTGACACCAGGCCATCCTCTAAAAGTCTTCGCCTCACTGTGAGTGCAGATGCACTCACACCTACAGTACCTGCTGCCATTCCTGAGCAAGCTCTGTACTGGTGGTGCCCCGATCCTGCAGCTGAATCAACTTTAGGAGACGGTCCTGGCGCTTGCTGAACTTTCTTGGGTGCCCTGAAGCCTTCTTCACAACAATTGAACCGCTCTCCTTGAAGTTCTTGATGATCCGATAAATGGTTGATTTAGGTGCAATCTTACTGGCAGCAATATCCTTGCCTGTGAAGCCCTTTTTGTGCAAAGCAATGATGACGGTACGTGTTTCCTTGCAGTTAACCATAGTTCACAGAGGAAGAACAATGATTCCAAGCACCATCCTCCTTTTGAAGCTTCCAGTCTATTATTCGAACTCAATTAGCATGACAGAGTGATCTCCAGCCTTG
Organism: Salvelinus fontinalis; assembly: GCF_029448725.1. NCBI lineage: Eukaryota > Metazoa > Chordata > Actinopteri > Salmoniformes > Salmonidae > Salvelinus > Salvelinus fontinalis. The sequence continues at coordinate 15,380,389 of NC_074686.1, forward strand.
TCCTCGTCAACACTCACACCTGTGTTAACGAGAGAATCACTGACAACGTACAGAAAACTGGACACATGAATGTTCTTGCAAAGTTCCCATGAAATGTTCTGAAAACATGGTAACCACGTTCTGGGTAAGTTCTATTTAACATTAAGGGAATGGTCTCTTGGAAACATTCCTTGCACATCACAGGAACATTCCTATGAAAACGTTAGTTAATGACCTAATGAGACTCTTGAAGGAACCTTCTCTAAAGTTGTGGGAACATTTGTTGTTAGTTGGGAATTGGCTGTTGAGATTTCACTTAGACTTGAGAGGGTTAAAGGGAGAGGAACTGTTTTGCTTTTAACTGGTAGACGGACGCTTTACGAGCCATTTGGAGAGAGGTCAGCTCATGACAGATGGTTTCCTTTTTCCTCTGGACTATCACAGGCCCCGTTACAGAACCTTGTTATCTTTCCCCTACATTGTGGGGAAGTGCGTGTTGTGTGCAGCCTTGTGCTTGAAAGTGTTCGAGGGACTTCGGATGCCTATTGTTTTGTGTTTATGAACCAAAGTCAAGATCTAACTGCATTTTGTGTTTTTATTTTGTGACCAATCAATGACAACCAATTCTAAATTCTATAAACAAAGTATACATTGTTATGGTTTTATACTGGAAGGGAAATTTTCTCATCTTTGCTCAGTGCCATTGATATCTTGGCTCTGATTGTCCGAATATTGCAGTCTAAATTGTTGCACTTAAAGGGATACTTCGGGTTTTTGGCAATGAAGCCCTTTATCTACTTCCACAGTCAGATGAATTCATGGATACCATTTTATTGTCGCTGCATCCAGTATGAAGGAAGTTAGAGGTAGCTTCGCAAGCCAATACTAACTAGCATGCTAGCAATTACCATAGACTTCCAGTCAATGTGCTAAAGATGGTATCCACAAGTTCATCTGACTCTGGGGATGTAGATAAAGGGCTTCATTGCCAAAATCCCGAAGTATCCTTTCCGGAACTGTCTTTATTATTGGTCTAATTTAATTTACTGCCTGGTGATGTCACAGGCCAAAACTCCGTCTCACCATAACAGGCTGAAATTTCAGGCTGTATTTTCTAACAGTTTTCCACTAACAGAGCATTATCTTCATTTTCACAATTTCACAGTATTATTCCAACCTCAGTGTGAAAATATATATAAAACACAGGAAATTTATGTTTTTGGCTGCACTGGGCCTTAAACAGGATTTTATTCAAAATATGGAACTTTACTGTGTACTTGTTCATGAAGAAAAGGTAGATTATTTCGCAGACAGTCCAATATTGTTTTTACTGGCTTCAGTCAAACAATGATACTGTAGCTCTTCTGGTCTCTCACATCACAAATCATGTTCTCTCCAAAGTTCTGTGAGGTATTAGGAAGAATTCCAGCCATATACAATACACCACAACAACAATACCCACTGGGCAAGAACTGGTTGCATCAATGTTGTTTCCAAGTCATTAAAAAAATTATATGTGGTGTTGAATCAACGTGGAAAACTGATTGGATTGGCAAAAATTCATCAATGTAAGGGAATTTTGTCTTTTTCCAACTAACTTATAACCTAAATCCAATGACATGGTGGCATTTTTTGTTGATTACACATTGAATTCGCGTTAGTTGACTTCTCAACCAAATGCAAATGAAAACTAGACGTTGAAATGACGTCTGTGCCCAGTGGGTATGGCCTGACTTGTGATAAGGCCAATGTCTTGTGACCCCAGCACCTCCATTAGAAGGCTGTGGTGGCTTTGTAGAGCTCAGACGTAAACAAAGAACAGTTCTCCATATCAACATCTTACAGCTAGGAGATTCCAGTCATTCCCACTCTTTGCATTTCCGTTGGAGAACAGGAATCAAGACCGACACAATCTTTTACTGTTTCACCTAAAAGACTTATTCCCTAGTAGACAGTAGCACAGTACAGTCTGACTGTAGTCTAGGCAATACTCTAACAGGCCATGTTCTGACCTCTGAGCATCAACAAACCCTGTAGTTCTTTAAGGGCCGGTGTTACGGACACAGGTTAAGCCTAGTCCAGGACTCTCTTAACCTGGGCCTAGGTGGTCAAGATGATTTGGGTGTACATATGCAGCTTTCTTAAAGCTGAAGACCTGAAGACTTGTGTTAGCTCCTCAAGCTAATGCAACTTAAACTTAGCCCGACCTCACTAATACTCTTGTGGCTGAATGGAAGCAAGTCCCCAATGCAATGTTCTAACATCTAGTAGAAAGCCCTCCCAGAAGAGTGGAGGCTGTTATAGCATTAAAGGGGGGACCAACTCCATATTAATGCCCATGACTTCGTAATTAGAAGTTCGACGAGCAGGTGTCCACATGTAGTGTATATTCAGGTCCCCACCTAGCCACTCCACACCCACAGACACATTGTTTCTCCTTCACAGCTCTCCCTGCATTACCCTACAAAAGATTAGAGATCACATGCCTTGAGGCACCATGAGGAGTGAGAATGCCAGTAAAAGCTGGTTTGTTGGTCTGTCGGTCATGATCAGAAAAATTCCAACACACAATGGTGATTGACTTAAAAGTTGTTAGACAGTTTCTATATCAGGACATGAGTTCTTTATTTCAGCACTCAACACTTGCAGGCTTTTCAGCAAATATGACTATAATGTAGCTCATTAGATTAGCCGACCCCGCTTCTATGGCAGGCAGCACATGCACAGTAAAGCAGCCTTTTAAGACTACATGAATCTCAAACGAGGGTTTAATCCCCTAGCTCGAAATGGGAACCGAAACGTTTTTCAGAGTACATTTGTGTATTGAGGAGTGACTGATGATGACAGATTATAATTTCCGTCCATCAATTGATCAACCTTAAATCCCTAATCCCTGTATTTCAATTGACCTGTAATTTCCTAGAAATACAACACACATAAAACACTTGACAAATGTATTTATTTTTTTACTCTGTGATGTGTTGCTTCTGCAGTGAACCCAAACCAGGCCAGGCAGTCCTTTCCTTCCTTGCATAACATAACGCCCAAGCCCAGAGCTGATGCAGTTCAAATCTGAAAGACTTCATCCAATCCTCAGTTAAACTGGATATGGAAGTAGTTCAAATCCAGCTTCCCTGCAGTTCCGCTGAGGCCAGGGCTGACATACCTAACCTTCCCACCCATCAACCCCCTCTCTACCCAGCAGGCCGCAGGACCAGCCTGTACCCAACGTCCACTTCACTCCAGAGTAGACCCAGATTCAAATAGTATTTCAAATCTTTCAAATGCTTTAGCTGTGCTTGATTGAGTTTGTCTGGCACAATATAACCAATGGAATAGTCCCAAAAGTGCAAACATCGCCCACCTGGCACTCCAAGCAGGATCCACAAACACTCAAAGCAATTGAAAGAGTTCAAACAAACGATAGAAGAAGGATAAAAGAGAAGGATAGAAGAGAAGGATAGAAGAGGTGGATGTCATAAGGTGAATGCACCAATTTGTAAGTCGCTCTGGATAAGAGCGTCTGCTAAATGACTTAAATGTAAAATGTAAATGTGTTTTTGTAAAGATTATGTTATGAAATCTTATATAGGGTAGTGTCACAAATTTTACCTGAGGGGAGAAAATGTGTTTTTATATGGTTACAGTAAGAGTTGCCAGGGTTGGTAGGAACATTAAATACGTATTAGATTATTGTTTTCAGGTAAAAACGATATTTGCCATATCAGATACCCTGTTCTCAGGACCCAATGGGTGAGGCTGAGGAAAACAAAGTGAACTATAGTAAACTGTGTTGCATGTGTGAGTGCGTACGTGTGTGTGTGTTAGGCTACTATAGCCTTGGTGCTGGTGTGTGTGTGTGTGTGTGTGTGTGTGTGTGTGTGTGTGTGTGTGTGTGTGTGTGTGTGTGTGTGTGTGTGTGTGTGTGTGTGTGTGTGTGTGTGTGTGTGTGTGTGTGTGTGTGTGTGTGTGTGTGTGTGTGTGTGTGAGGAAGGGGACAGCGGAAGGGTGTGAGTGGACGGTATACTGCGAGTGGAGCTTTCCAGATGTGACACAAAGGATGTGATTTCATTCCTGTAATGTCCAGGCTCTCTGGTCAACAAGATACCCCTGTGTGTCAAAGGCACACACATGTGTAACAGTCTTGCTTCCATCCCTCTCCTTTTAATTTATTTTTAAAATTTCAGCTTTATTTAACCAGGTTGGCTAGTTGAGAACAAGTTCTCATTTACATCTGCGACCTGGCCAAGATAAAGCACAGCAGTGCGACACAAACAACAACACAGAGTTCCACATGGAATAAACAAATGTACAGTCAATAACACAATAGAAAAAGTCTATATACAGTGTGTGCAAATGAAGTAAGATTAGGGAGGTAAGGCAATAAATAGGCCATAGTGGCAAAATAATTACAATTTAGCAATTAAACACTGGAGTGATAGATGTGCAGAAGATGAATGTGCAAGTAGAGATAATGTGTCACGCCCTGACCGTAGAGAGCTTTTTATGTCTCTATTTTGGTTTGGTCAGGGTGTGATTTTGGTGGGCATTCTATGTTCCTTTTTCTATGATTTGTATTTCTGTGTGTTTGGCCTGGTGTGGTTCTCAATCAGTGGCAGCTGTCTATCGTTGTCTCTGATTGAGAACCATACTTAGGTAGCCTTTTCCCACCTGTATTTGTGGGTAGTTGTCTATGTGTAGTTGCATGTCAGCACTAGTTGTTTATAGCTTCATGGTTGTTTTGTTATTTTGTTTAAGTGTTCTTAGTTTAATAAAGAACAATGTATTCCAATCATGCTGCACCTTGGTCTCATCGTTACGACAAACGTGACATACGGGGGTACAAAGGAGCAAAAAAACAAAACAATACGGGGATGAGGTAGTTGGATGGGATATTTACAGATGGGCTATATACAGGTGCAATGATCTGTAAGCTGCTCTGACAGCTGATGCTTAAAGTTAGTGAGGGAGATATGAGTCTCCAGCTTCAGTGATGTTTGCAATTCGTTCCAGTCATTGGCAGCAGAGAACAGAAACGAAAGGTGACCAAAGGAGGAATTGGCTTCGGGGGTGACCAGTGAAATATACCTGCTGGAGCACGTGCTACAGGTGGGTGCTGCTATGGTGACCAGTGACCTGAGATAAGGCGGGGCTTAACCTAGCATAGACTTATAGATGAGCTGGAGCCAGTGGGTTTGGCGACGAATATGAAGTGAGGGCCAGCCAGCGAGAGCATACAGGTCGCAGTGGTGGGTAGTATATGGGGCTTTGGTGACAAAACGGATGGCACTGTGATAGACTGCATCCAATTTGTTGAGTAGAGTGTTGGAGGCTATTTTGTAAATGCCATCGCCGAAGTCAAGGATCGGTAGGATAGTCAGTTTTACGAGGGTATGTTTGGCAACATGAGTGAAGGATGCTTTGTTGCAAAATAGGAAGCCGATTCTAGATTTCATTTTGGATTGGAGATGCTTAATGTGAGTCTGGAAGGAAAGTTTACAGTCTAACCATACACCTAGGTATTTGTAGTTGTCCACATATTCTAAGTCAGAACCGTCCAGAGTAGTGATGCTAGACGGGCGGGCAGGTGTGGGCAGCAATCCTTGCCCCAACCTTGCCTCAAACCAGGGACTCTCTGAACACAGGGAAACAACTACTTCAAGGTCTCTGAGCGAGTGACGTCACTGATTGAAACTCTACTAACACGCACCGCTAACTAGCTAGCCATTTCACACCACACACACACACACACACACACGCACACACACACACACACACACACACACACACACACACACACACACACACACACACACACACACACACACACACACACACACACACACACACACACACACACACACACACACACACACACACAGTCTCAAAAACACCCCTCTGGGTGTGTGAATAGACCTAATGTGATACAGACATTGTATCAGTCCTTGTAGTGTAAACTTTATCATTCCCAGACACTGCTGTATTAGTTTTGAGCAGGACTCTACTGTTGGTTTCCCGGACACAGATTATGTAAACCTGGACTAAATTGCTCAATCACGACTAGGCTTAAATTGTGTCTGGGAAACCGACCTGACTTTCTCTTTTTTGGTAAACAATGACAGAAGCCTAATGTGTATCCCAAAATACAATTAATTCTCTTCACACAACTTTGTTTCGTTAAACATTTCTAATGTTTACTGTGACTCTCTCTCCTCTGACAGATCTCATGTTGGGCTCTCTTTATCACTCTCTTCCTGAGGAGATTCCTCACGGTGCTGTAATTACCTCTGGCCACAGCTACAGCAGATCACTGAACTACGAGCTGTTATAGTAATGTATCCTTTCCCTTTACCACCAAACCGCTGCTTTCACACAGAGGCTGGGTCTAAATTCACACAGAGGCTGTGTCTAACACTGGTCCCCTCAGATAATCTAAAAGCATCCACATCCCAGTAGAGTAGGTCTGGTGGTCCCCTGCCAACAACAAGCATTTATCATGTAACGCTCCAAGGTTTAGCTACTTGACCCCCCCCCCCCCCCCCCACACACACACCCCTCCAAGGCTTATCTAGCCTTCCATCTGAACATTTTGAAGTACGTAGCTTTATTTGTCTTGTTCTGCCCAAGCTCGAGAGAAGTGTGTTATTGGATGTGATCCAAATACAAACTAAGCAGATGAACTTCACATCCCTAAACTATATTGGCATTCACATCCCTAAACTATATTGGCATTCACATCCCTAAACTATATTGGCATTCACATCCCTAAACTATATTCTCTATATGGTCCACTTCTTTTGACAATGGCCCATAAAGTAATGCACTATATAGGGTGTCATTTAGAACACAACCAGAAGCAGCTGAGAGTTGTATGGATTAAGGCTTGGGCGGTATTATTTTACATGTCTCTCTCTCTTGCCTCAGAAGGAACTTGTACCCTTGCACACACACACACACACCCGCACGCACACACACACACACATACACTCGAATATACAAACACACATAACACGTACACACACACACACGCACACAAACACATACACACAAATATACAAACACACATAACACGTACACACACACACACACACACACACACACACACACACACACACACACACACACACACACACACACACACACACACACACACACACACACACACACACTAATAACTTACTGTTGAGATCATAATTATGAACATTGAGTCATTGTTCCAACAGTACTCATGTAACCTACTGTCATCCATATGAAAATCTAAATATTGATGAAATATTTTGATCACGCTGTATGTGGACAGGAGACTTCCATTAGTGTGTACAGCAGTCTGTAACTTCAACTTGGCTCTACTACACTGTGCCAATCAGTCTATACCTTGCTGCACGTCTCAAGTTGTGTTTATCCTACCAGCATTTGCAACTGTGATAAACTTGGCAACCCACCCACTGTGCAAACGTTATACAGCGTAGGCAGTGGGCCGATTGCATTGTCCTGCCTAAATGTGATGTCGGTGGAGAGTTAGCCCACAGTTTCAGCTGTTTTTGCCATTAACCACAATCAGTATATCTGCTCTGTTTCCTGCCATGGGAAAGTGGCTGTCGGCTAACTGTCGCTCGCTGGAACAATCTCAGCTCGAGTCCCTGCCAAAGGGAGTGACTCCAGGGAGACCCACAATGCTCTGGGTTCCCTAAGTTACGCACCGCTGCAACTATGTGGCCTACAACATGAGAAATGTTCCAGACCAAAAAAAGGAAAGGAATACATATCCTCTGTGACCTCTAACACTGGTCCCCTCTGATAATCTAAAAGCATCCACATCCCAGTAGAGTAGGTCTGGTGGTCCCCTGCCAACAACAAGCATTCATCATGTAACGCTCCAAGGTTTAGCTACTTGACCCCCCCCCCCCACACACACACACACACCCCCCACACACCCCTCCCAGGCTTATCTAGCCTTCCATCTGAACATGTTGAAGTACGTAGCTTTATTTGTCTTGTTCTGCCCAAGCTCGAGAGAAGTGTGTTATTGGATGTGATCCAAATACAAACTAAGCAGATGAACTTTGACTTGGGGTTTAGATGGAAAATGTCTCCAATGGCTCCTGTTGCTATTCAAAATTTCACAAGGTCTTCAACTCTTGACAGTCCTGTTATGACTCAAACCACTCACATTTTGCTTTGAGAAAAACATCTTAACATACAGTAAATAGGCTGTCCATGTTGATGTACTGTACAGTAATCCTTCAAAATCTACATTCCATATCAATTTGACTTGTACAGTGTTTGAAAGTGTTAGCTAAAGCTAAATAAGCATAATAAAATAATCCAAATATAAATCTGTCAGATTAAACTAGAGATATCGTTTTTTTTTTTTCATTGGACATGTCTCAATCCACCGTGTTTGTCAGACCATGAGATATTCTGAAAATCGGTCTTCTCACAAAATCGTCTGTAGCGTCAGAACGGTTTGGACTAGAAACTATTGCGACCCTCACAAGTGTCTTGGGACTCGTCTGAAGTCGGTACAGCAGATCTACCAACTTTTGTCTGTAGAGTCCGAACAGTTTGGGCTATACAGTTTGGGCTTCCACTCTGTGGAAAGGTGAGACTTTCACAAACACATACATGTCGCTTGATTTGCTTTGGGATGCCCACAGCCTCACAAAACTCATCTGAAGATCCCCCCCGGTACCAGTTAAAAAGAAAATGGAAGTATACAGAATATGGAGACTGTTTAGTGACAAAAAAAGGGGTTAAATATATGTCAAAAAACTAAAACAAATCGTTCCTGACACTTCAGAACAAACTTCCTTTAGATTCTTTTGGGAGGAGGACTATCTTTTGCTCCATGAAGTGAATCTGTTATTCAATGTGTGTGTTCAGCAAATATTTAATTTTTTTATTTTTGGGGGATCTTTCAAGGGGTCTTAAAATTTGAAATCAAAGAGCAAAATAATCCTTGGTATGACAGTCTTAAAACAATTCCATATAGTTTACCAGAACCCCCTTCCCCGGCTTAGACAAGGCCAATGGGTTAAACACATGGTTATGATAAAGCCAAGGGAGCTGACAAATATCCATGTTTGCGATAATCAAATATACTTTATTATTTGTTGCAGAAAACAATGATGGATTAGTTCATTGTTAAAGCTCATTGCAATCAAGAAAGACATCTGTTATTTAAGGAGAAGGGTGGCAACACGATGGGATGAAATCTCCCACATTTTGTGTCAAAGTCTATGAATAAAATGTGTTCTTGTCTTATGTCTCATTATTTTTTTTATATGTTTAGAGTTAAAAAAGTAAAACATACATGTAAGTCTTTAGCGGTCAATATTGTCCCTACTGTCACATCTGGAGAATCCAACCAAGACATCATGCAATAATTCCAAATGAGAACAGAGGGCAATTTAAAGTTTTTTATTCAAATCAAAACAATGTTTAAAACCAATTGTATTATATTGAAGTATTACAATGCATACATTTGTTTGGCAATACAATTAATAATATGAGTAATACGCTGTAACTTTAGCTTTGCTGCTCATTGAACTGAGCCTGTCGTCATCTGAAACAAAATGGTCCTGAGTCCCATTACACCTCCTTCATGTACGTCCTCACCGCAATCACATCTCCCATCATGCATTTCTGTAAGGATGAGAAGTAAGAGTGGAAGAGGAGAGGAGGGGAAAGGAGAAGAGAGGAGAATAGGAGGAAAATAGGGTGTGTTACAGTAGGTTACAAAGTTGAGATGTTTCAGGTGCAGGCGAAGAGCCAGGAATACACATTCCAGCATATGTTTTAGGTTAAAGGGTGATAAAACACTTGTTCAATGTCAAATGTAAAATGGTTGAGCTTATAGAGTCAAGTGTGACTTAACTTTCCCAACAAGTTTCATTAGCAACATTTCAACTTTGTGGCGAATTTCTTTTTGAAAAATGCATTTATATCATATTTTTTTTTTTTTTTTTTTACATTAGTATGTCAGGTTCAGAAGTTATTTACAAATAAACAAGCACTACAACTTGCCAAAAAAGACTACAGGACCATTTGAGAAACGTTTTTTTATTTATATAGGTAATTAAAAAACGATTCCTTACCGCTATCAACTTTCCATCACCAGTCACCTCTCTCTCTATTGTTGACTCTTTGCCGTCCCACTTCTGTTTTTGCACAAGTTTGCAATTTTCAAGAGTAAAAACGGTCTGGAGATGAAAGGGAAAAAAAGAAAGTTATTTCCAATGACCCGTTAACCCAAATCAACGGACTTTCACACACAGATTTTTATCCCAACCAACCATTGTTTTTCTGTCGTCTGCGGTTGTTTCCTCGAAAGGCTCGTTGAGATTGAATTTGACTTCAACCGTTTTGAAAGTGCTCTGGGATTTCAAACAGATCATTCCTTGGTCGTCCATGTTGATGATCAAACTGGGCTTGGTGCGGTTTCCCACCTGTCGGGTCGCGAAACCAACACCTGCACAACGGAGACCAAACTGTCAAGAGGGATGTATTGACAGTGTGGCGTGGTGCAATCCAATGCATAATACATAATAATTTATGTAAATAAAAATGACTAGCCTAATCATAGCATAATGTTATATGTATATTATTATATACATTCATATTTAATCAATAATTTAAGATTAGACAAATATATCATACCCAAAGCTTTCATGTAGTCATCAAAGTTCTCGCTGGAAATCATTTTCCAGGTCCCCACAAACTTGTCAACCATCTTTCCAGTTAGCCTATCTGCAATATTCCCAACAATGCGGTCTATTGGTCCAAGCTCAACTCACTCTGTTGAGAACCAGCCACGGTTTTAAAGGGATCTATCTGGCTCACGCATTCTAAAACTACCCAATCACAGTCACGAACGTCACTGTATGTAGTTCCTCAATTTTCGATGGATGGAATAATGCTAGAATGGGTGAAAGGTTTTTGAGTACCACATCTACTACTGTGCCAAATTACGTTTAGCTTACTATGTCAGAGGCTATACGTTTCACAATGTCCTTTCAAATGCTTAAAAGAGTGTCTGTTACTCTGCAAATAGTTGACAAATCACATGCTCCAAAACTATGACAGAGGGAGATAATACAATCTAATAGCCTGCATAGAGTGGACAAAGATTATCTTAAACTTGGCATAAAATAAAATAACATTTTTTCATTTCAAATAAGTCTTATGCCATCGAACCTAAATAACTTTTCAAAACGTGAAAATGCACACAATAGAACTTCGCTAAACGTAAAACCATTCAATAGAGGGAAATCTTGTACAAGTTCTATAGAGTGAAAACCAACACAGAACAGTTCAATAAAGTATTTTATTATAAACATTTACAAATACACATAGACACATACATATTACTGAGGGTGGGACTACTTCTCGGCTGTAATTTTGGCCTGGGGGTCCTTGGCCATACATCGGGACTGCAGTGCTGTCAGCATCTCCTTGCTGGTCAGTCTCGCTCCCTTCATCATTAGCCTTTCTCCATCCACTGTAGGGAAGAGGGTAAAGCACTCGTTGAGCTGAGGCAGGATAAAAGGTATGCAAAACCAAATTGGGATCTCAGCTGCTTGGTATCAAATGGTGAGGACCCCAAAGAATCTAATAAGCTAATTACTATTATGTAGGCTAATTATGTTTTTGTAAATACTGGTCTGGAACAAAAGCCTGCACACTATATCTCTCCAGTACCAGGATTGGTGACAACTGGCATAATAGACCTACCTTAGGCCTATATTATGTAAAGCTTAGGTAAAAGTCAACTTTATTCTACTTACTAAATGTAATGTCCACCAGTGGTTCAGACTGGTCATGTTTCACTTCTGTCATCACCTCACAGTTTATACTGGTAGACCTGGCCTTCTCAGATCCAACCATGACCAGGAACTCCCTGCAGGACACCAACATGGAACGTCACATTAACAGGGGATGCATCTCTGTGTGGGGATTGATCCATCACCAGAATAAGAAATATAGATTAACTTCACCCATTCAGACGACAAAAAATATCTGTAAATTACATGCCAACTGTTACTTATTCCAGGGAGCCTCTTAATTATGGAATGCGCCTTGTGGCTACACATGCTATGCAGTAGATTATAGGCCTAAATAATCAGTTCATGAATAGTTTATAGATAGTTTGTAAATCTGGAATAAACAGTCATATAACACATTGCTTGATGATGCTTGCCAAATATTGAGTTTACAGCAATAACATTCTAACATTAGCATATAACGGTTGTTGCCAGTGCAGCAAAAAACTGAATGACAATCTCGATCTTCCAATCTCAACGTTCATTAGGCGACATATTTAAGATCGCTAGCAAGAAACTAATAACCTTAGTAAATCTGTCTATATCAACATTAAGAAGAAATGTTGCTAAAAAAATGACTGGTTGCACAGATAACATTAAACGATAACGTGATTGTCTGTGAGCATCTGTGAAATGAGAGATGCATTATTTGTCCTACAGGCACCAGAATTTGTTTCGCAACACCAGGAGAGGGTTGCTTCCCTTTCATAGAATGAATAAAAATAAATTCTGCTCACTAGAAAAATGTATATTCACATGGATCAAGTAGACAAATGACTTTCTTACCGTGTGGAACGAACATTGGATTCAAATGGACAAATCTGTACAACAATGTTCTTGACTGCTTCAGCACCACCGCTGACCTACCGGACGCGGCCATATTTTCGCAACAATGACCTTTCAACCTGGGCGCTGTTCAGGGACGTCTCGAGCGCAGATTCTACCAGAGTGAGTTCAGAGTTTTTCAACTGTTCTGTTTCTAGGTGGTTGAGCAGACTCCTGGCACACAGACCCAGTGTCATTGTTTCTAGGTGGTTGAGCAGACTCCTGGCACACAGACCCAGTGTCATTGTTTCTAGGTGGTTGAGCAGACTCCTGGCACACAGACCCAGTGTCATTGTTTCTAGGGGGTTGAGCAGACTCCTGGCACACAGACCCAGTGTCATTGTTTCTAGGTGGTTGAGCAGACTCCTGGCACACAGACCCAGTGTCATTGTTTCTAGGTGGTTGAGCAGACTCCTGGCACACAGACCCAGTGTCATTGTTTCTAGGTGGTTGAGCAGACTCCTGGCACACAGACCCAGTGTCATTGTTTCTAGGTGGTTGAGCAGAATCCTGGCACACAGACCCAGTGTCATTGTTTCTAGGGGGTGGTTGATGTTGATTTATTTTAATATGACACTATCAGGTGGGTGTGTTACTGCAGAGATGCTAACTTGGAATACATACAGATCTGCTTTACTTACTTTCACCTCCGGAGAATGTGTTCAGTCGCGGGTACGATCATAGAACAGCCTGTGAGCATTTTGACAGATCTATAGATAAAATTTACTGATTTACTGAATACTCTCACAAATTATGTTCATCACTAGAGGGGAGTAGTGGATAACACAAGTAAAACCTTCCTATATCACTCACTAATTGGTCATTCTGCACACACTAGATGGCAGTAATGGATAAAACATGACTAATATTACAAATTGATCAGTCAAATAATTTATCGGGTTACAACTTTGCATGGTGTGTGAACATAGTTTTAACATTTATTAACGAGTGACTGCATTTAAAAAGCAACGAATCCCTTTGAAAACGGCATCGATTCGAGTCAGAAGCAGTTATTCTAGTGTCAACATTGACTACAAAGTGTAAGTAGGATCATTTGGGTCATAAAGTCAGTATCGTCTAAAATAGAGTTTGGAACATCCACGTGCCACAACTGGTAATGAAGGTTGGGTTTTTATTATATGATTTCCATTTGCCCACTAACATGGGGTGAACAGCTGCAGTGATTGCTCTCTGTCCAATAGCATAGACAGTGAGACAGACTTCCTCATCTACAGTGTCTCATGGGGGAAAAACATAATTAACCAAATGCAGAACCAGTCAGGAAACACACCCCCAAGACTGAAATCTCGTTTTTCTTATGAGTAACAGAAAAACACCAATGCCAATCAGTATGTTCAGTGGCTCTTTAAATTGTCTTTGGTGTGTGGGTGAATATGTTGTAGATAGCCTAGTGTAGTGAACGGCAGGGCAGGGAAGCAAACCCAGGGGGCTGGCGTCAAAGGCAAACAGTCTGCGCATTGAAACAATAGGCTTAACCCACTAGGTGGGAATTGTAATGTGGCTCATATAGCAAGGCTCACTACCCTGCTCCCTCCAAACCGGAAGGCACATCCTCTTGTTTCGACTACTCAGACCCCTTTAAAAGTTTGGGCCGTGCGTTGCAATGGCCTCATGGTCATTATCCCACTTCTGGCACCAATGTAGCGAACGGCAGGGCAGGGAAGCTAACCAGGGTCCCTGGCGCGAAAGGCAAACACACCACGTATTGCGCCAATAGAGTTATCCCACTTGGTGGGAATTGTAACAAGGATTGCTACAATAGGATTAATTAGGCTATAATTCAGTGCCACTGACAGCCTACATTATAATATGTACAAGCTTAGGTAGGCTTTGTCAGATCATGTTCACCTTATTTAAATAATGACTACAGAGTTTTGAAAGCCAGAGGACCAACAGACTCGACAAACCAGACCAGGGTCTGGGAAGTCAATGGGAGAAGTAAAAAATTGGTCCTAAATTGTTAATTTTCTCAAAATCTAAAGGCAAAATCTAGATTTAAGACAATGTTTTAAGTAGCTGAAAATGTCATGACTACAATTTCGTTAGACGTGTTTCTGGGCATGAGCTATGGTAGCTAACGTCACAATGACAACACCTACAGTACAAGCGTAATCAGGGATTTCCAGAGTCATGCATTGAAGTAATAAGACCTGAGGGGGTGTGGTATATGGCCAATATACCATGGCTAAGGGGGCTGTTCTTATAATTGACACAACGCAGAGTTCCTGGATATAGCCCTTAGTCGTGGTATATTGGCCATATACCACAAACCCCAGAGGAGCCTTATTGCTATTATAAACTGCTATAAAGTCTGATATACCACGGCTGTCAGCCAATCACAACCGGCCGTGATTGGGAGTCCCAAAGGGCGGAGCACAATTGGCCAAGCGTTGTCCGGGTTTGACCAGTGTAGGCCGCCATTGTAAATAAGAATTTGTTCTTAACTGACTTGCCTAGTTACATAAAGATACATTTTTTATTTGAAAAAAAAAATCAGCATTCAGGGATCGAACCACTCAGTAAATAAGAGAAAATATACCACAGCTATGACGCAAAACTACTTTTTTACTGTTCTAATTATGTTGGTAAGCAATTTATAATAGCAATAAGGCTCCTCGGGGGTTAGTGGTACTATATATGGCCAATATACCACGGCTAAGGGCTGTATCCAGGCACTCTGCGTCGTGTCACTTATAAGAACAGCCCTTAGCCGTGGTATATTGGCCATGTACCACACTCTCTCGGGTCTTATTGCTTATATATACCACAGCGTTCAGCCAATCAGCATCCAGGAGCCAAACTACCCAGTTTATAATTCTTAATATTTAGCTCTGGGGATTTCTACTGGCGAAACAATTTCTAGGCGTCTATATTTAAATTCTCTTTGTTATGGCCACTGACCCAAAAATGGTGGATAAATAATAGATAGCTCACTCAAGTCATTTACAATTGTCTCAAAAAATTATGTTCTGGTTTACTTAAGTGGGTGTGTCTCCCATAGACACCAATGCAGTAGCAGCTGGGTCTGGTCTACTTAGGTCATTGACTTTCATTGAACCAGTAAAAAACTATAAGTGGGGTGTTTCACTTCCTCTTCCATCTCTGAATGGACTTACCTCTCACTTGACTTACCTCTCACTACCATCAAGACATCCGGTTTGATCTGCTGCAGGCCTACTGTAGTGCTCTTGTCCACAAAGTGGAAGGAGCAAACGTGATTGTTTCGGGGGTTTCTTCATGAAAAAATTGAAGAGATGGATAGTTTGGAGGTGGGTGTAGATCGTAATGTGCCACGAATGTACTCGGACTGTAAAAGGTTGATTATCAGTACATTGCAGCTCTAAAAAACGTTCAACCTTTACTGAACATATTATATGCTACACTCTTAGATTAAATATAATTGAAGAACCCTTTTTGGTTCCAGGTAGAACCCTTTCCACAAAGGGTTCTATGTGGAACCCAAAATAGTTCTACCTGGAGCCAGAAAGGGTTCTACCTGGAACCAAAAAGGGTTCTCCTATGGAGGCAGACAAAGAATCATTTTGGAACCCATTTTTCTAAGAGTGTACTAGTATATGCTACTAGTTTGTCATGAAGAGCTCATCGTTAAACGGCGGGTCAAGTTAGCTAGCTACTGCAAGTAACTGAAGCTGAAGTGTGAAGAATTGGCTACTGGAAGTTCCACCGCTAAGGAAGCAAAGATGGCGGCGGCAGCTCTATTTCCATTAAGTTCTCTCAGTATTAGCTTTTGGCCTACTTCATTTCCACTGATCATAATAAACAATAATTATCCATGTGTGTCCTAAATTCCCTTATATTTTGT
This sequence comes from Salvelinus fontinalis, assembly GCF_029448725.1. Lineage (NCBI taxonomy): Eukaryota > Metazoa > Chordata > Actinopteri > Salmoniformes > Salmonidae > Salvelinus > Salvelinus fontinalis. Next base: position 15,396,859 of record NC_074686.1, read on the forward strand.
ATAATTTCTTTTTTTTCATGCATCTATAGCTCATATTTTATGCTATTCTCTTAATTAATATTCAACAAACACTAGCGACTGTTTCTGAATAACATGACATGATTGATTATTGTAACTGAGAGGAAATCGCTACTGACAATCTCTGCTAATCTACTGACTGATGTTGGTGTGTAAAATTAAGTTAGGTTGGAGAGGACCGATCGTCTGGGGCAATCTGTCATGATCTAATTTAATATAGCAGAGGTAAATGCACACACACACACACACACACACACACACACACACACACACACACACACACACACACACACACACACACACACACACACACACACACACACACACACACACACACACACACACACACACACACACACACACACACACTCTCAGACAGTGTAATGCTCTGAGTCAATAAAGCAGAGGTGTGTCTTTTAAAATAGACAATCAAACTGACAAGTCACATAATCAAATGAATGGGGAGTGAGGAAGTATAAGGCAAGCTACAGTTGTTTGCTTCTAGAAGCAGGTGGACAGGGTCAACTATACAAGAATGCACACAATGCAAAACACTTTTATTCAAATGATACTGTCGGTGGTTTGTCAGATGCCGTTAGTGTTTGAGTCTTTTCATGGGGTTCTACTCCATGTGTCACCTACATAGTGCTTTATTAACACAGGCATTTTTTCTGATTTAACCAAGAAAAGTTGTCAAAACTGATTTCCAAGCAGAAAATTTAAAACAATATGGCATTGGGTTATAATGAAAAGCAGTGGGTGAATGTAGCAGTATTCATTAATCAAATCCAGTCATGGTACACTTAATTTAAACTCAGATAGATAGCCCTACCTTCATGTCTAATGTACCAAGAAATATGATAGATATATTCTGCCACGGCAGAACCACAAATAAATGTAGGCAGGCTACAATGTAGGCAGGCTACAGTACGCATACAGTACAATGATAACAGCTGTGGTGGGTTGTGACTGTGACTGTGAGAAAACATTGTATATGACAACATACGTCACAAAAATATTGCACAAAAGAACATTTCCAAGCTGCCATCGGCTCTTTTTCAGTTTTGCGGAAATAAAATGCTTTTATTTTTAGCTATACTGTATTCATCAAAGTGATAAATAGTGTTAAAAAGGGTTTTATGACACTCCCACACCCTCACCATTAATGTCCCTTTTTCTATTGAGAAGTGTAAGTAACAGGCTTTATTTTGATCCATAGAGTATTCATCACTCCCCACGCCCTGTTGCAGCCCTAAAGTCAATGTTCTGTTCAGTCAGAGGACCAAGTCATAAGCAGGGAGGGGGTAGGCTCAAAGAAACAATGTAGCGGAATTGACCAGGGAGGGGTCGATTCCTAATAAAGGTTAAATAACAGTAAGGGGTATTTATATATTATTTAGTTATGGCCATATTGAATTATTCTTTCAATCAGCCTATGAGGGGATTATCAGGAAGCCAAAGATGACTATCATAGTCTTACTTCATTTATTATTAGTTCTCTGCTGCCAATGACTGGAACGAACTGCAAAAATCTCTGAAGCTGGAGACTCATATCTCCCTCACTAGCTTTAAGCGCCAGCTGTCAGAGCAGCTTACAGATCACTGCACCTGTACATAGCCCATCTGTAAACAGCCCATCTATCTACCTACCTCATCCCCATACTGTATTTATTTATCTTGCTCCTTTGCACCCCAGTATCTCTGCTTGCACATTCATCTTCTGCACATCTACCATTCCAGTGTTTAACTGCTATATTGTAATTACTTCGCCACCATGGCCTATTTATTGCCTTAACTCCCTTATCTTACCTCATTTGCACTCACTGTATATAGACGTTTTGTTTTCTTTTGTTCTACTGTATTAATGACTATGTTTTGTTTATTCCATGTGTAACTCTGTGTTGTTGTATGTGTCGAATTTCTATGCTTTATCTTGGCCAGGTCGCAGTTGCAAATGAGAACTTGTTCTCAACTAGCCTACCTGGCTAAATAAAGGTGAAATAAAAAATAAAATAAAATAAACCAAAGGAGGGTTCTCTCCCAAAATACCCATGTAGGCTTGTTGAAGATGGACAGACTACAGCTATTGTATTTGTGTAGGCTACCCTGTGTTCTTACAGTTTTTTTGGATTGCTTCCACACTAAAATTAAAAGTAGTACACTAATAGCAAAACCTTACACTCAAGAAGCAAAACATCAGCCCATATTTGCACAACTATAAGCACATTGTCAACCTCACACTTGTTGCAAAACTCTACACACAGTGATTTGCAAAACACTAAACACACTTAACATACATTACACACAAAAATCTATCATGAAGTCACGTCCTTGCAATACCAAAGCACTGACTGTCAAATTACCACACCGTCCAACCAATTGGTTCAACACAGTCATCAGGTGTGCAAATACTTGTTTGCTTAATTGTAGACACACCAATCAGGTGTATAAGCACTATAAAAAGCAGCAGGTGAGTTCATCGGTCTTCAAGCACAATAGAAAGAGTCAGAGAAAGAGTAAGACGAGGAGAACGAGGAGGAGGAGGAGGAGGAGGAGGAGGAGGAGGAGGAGGAGGAGGAGGAGGAGGAGGAGGAGGAGGAAGAGGAAGACAAGAAGGTGCTCAAAGAGGACCGAATCTGACAAACGAGATCCGCGCAACACTGGTTGACCACGTTGACAACCACGGCCTGACGCTGAGGGAGGCTGGACTGCGATTACAGTCAAATCTAAGTCGATATACAGTGGCAAGTGTGATGAGAACATTTAGACTGGAAAATAGGTATTGTAAAAATATCATCATATCAAAAACATCTGCACGGTTTCAGTAACTGCTTACAGTACTGTATTCTATGCACTATCAGCACTTCTGTTACCTTTTCCTGTGAAATTACTGTACACTGTTTTTTTTCTACATAGGATTGAGGGTCAGGGACGACAAGGGGGAAGGCCTCCTATGTTCACATAACAGCAAGAGAGGGAGATAGTAAACATGGTTTTGGCCAACAATGCTATAACACTCAAGCAGCTCCAAGCTAACATTGTCAATAACCACGCCATTTTCAACGATATCCATCAGGTCTCAACATCAACACTGGCACGCATCCTAAAAAAAAAACATATTCAAATGAAGCAAATTTATCGAGTGCCTTTTGAGCGCAATTCCGAAAGGGTGAAACGACTGAGGCATGATTATGCAGAGGTATGTATTCACTTTAGCAGTGTGATCTTGCATACTGTCTCATAATCTTTTACTGTACTGTAATATGTATATTAGATCTACACTGAACTACACAATTTTGCCTGACACTGTTTTTCAGAGTTTTACGAATGGATGGAGAGGAGATCCAGCATGAGTTCATTTACATAGATGAGGCTGGGTTCAACCTGATGAGAACACGAAGGAGGGGAAGAAACATCATTGGCCACAGGGCTATAGTCAATGTCCCAGGGCAACGTCGGGGTAATATAACACTCTGTGCAGCCATTACACAGAATGGGGTCTTCCACCGCCATGCCCATATGGGCCCTTACAACACAGCACTCATACTTACATTCTTGGACCAATTGCACAACATAACAGCAGCAAATCAAATCGATCATATGCAATACATTGTTGTCTGGGACAATGTGTCTTTCCACTGCTCTGCTCTGGTTCAGAACTGGTTTCAGCAACATCCACATTTCACCGTCCTATATCTTCCACCATACTCTCCATTCCTCAACCCTATAGAAGAGTTTTTCTCTGCATGGAGGTGGAAGGTATATGATCTCCGTCTCCAGGCTGAGGTACCCCTCATCCAAGCCATGGAGGAGGCCTGTGACCAGATGGAGGTAGCAGCAATGCAAGGATGGATTCGTCATTCAAGACGTTTCTTTCCAAGGTGTCTTGTTAATGACAACATTGCCTGCGATGTTGATGAAATTCTCTGTCCAGATCCAGCTAGGCGAAGAGACAATGTCTAAAAAAAAATTGGAACTTACAATACGTAAAGTGATGTTTGGTTACAGTATTATGAATCTCCATGTCAACATTTTGGGCATGTTGAGAAATAAATGAGTTTCTTCAGTCTGCAACATTGGTCTTGTGTAGTGTTTGGTGAATTGACATTATATTTGTACTTTGTTGATAGTAGCCTACTCTAATCATAGGGAAGTAGAAGTGCTAAAAGTGTTTTAGGTTTATCACAGCAGAGTGTAACTCGTGCAAACAGAGTATAGTAATGTGAAACGTGTGTGTTTCATATGGTAACAAAGTGTGGTTTTTAAAAAGAAGTGTATAGTTTTTACAAGAGTGTTCAATTTTGCAAAGGATCTGTATTGTTTTGCTAATTGGGTGTGTGGTTGTGCTAATTGTGTGTAGTGTTTTAAAAACACAGGCCCTGTTTTGAAAATTGTGCTTAAGCAATCAAAAAAAACTGTAATACTCATCTATCAAGGTATCTTGTTCTGCAAATAAAACTGGTGTTCTAAAACAATTAAATGCCATTATAATAATGTATAACACGTTAGATCTAGCCTAATACATTGACTGTACATAAAGCATTACTATATATTTCCCATGGTTGAATCAACGTTGTTTCCACGTAATTTCAATGACATTACATTGAACCAACGTGGAATAGACGTTGAATTGACATGTTTCCAGTGGGAACGCTCTCCACGTTCTGAGTGCAATTACGCACTACATGTCCCAGAGACCATAGCGCAGCTCCTTGCCCGATCTGCCACTCCTCCTCAACATTTTACCGGAGTGGGTCTGGGTGCATAGTCTGAATAGCAATGTACTACGTCTGGGAATATTCGTGCATGGTAGAGAACGCGCCTCAGAGCTCATCAGTTTTGAATACAATTTGTTTTGAGGGTTTACCAAGACGTATTCATTTTATGTAAATTCTTTATTAAATGCGGGGTTTTCTGAGGTGGTGGAGCCGCACTGCACAAATCCAACGAGTTTCAATTCAACAGTAGCCTAACGACCGACTGCTTTTCATGGATGGTCTTTTAAGGTAAGTGGTCTCCAGACTCCTTCATCAGCGAATGTAGAAAGTTGCGTCTTCATGTCGACAGGTCGGTTTATTTCGAATGGTATTGAGGTGTGGGTTTGGGTTGCTATAGGCAAATTTTCCCGAAACTTCATTGATATGTCTTTAAAAAAAATTATGCCGCAGCACCGCCATGAGAGGAAGGCGGGCGGCGAACAGTCGCTTTGAGGAATGGACCAAATTTTTGGGGGAATATTGATTAGGGAGATAGTAGCCGTGGTTCTCAACTTCACAGTTGTAAAATTCGACTAGGGTGATAGGGCACATGGGTTGCAGGCAGACCGCTATCGGATGATATGTGTATGCTGCTTCAACTAGTTGGAGCTCTGAATCAAAGTTTCCGCTTAGTTAGGCTAGTAGGCAATTTAATATATCGCAATGCAGCAGTTACAATATGGGGGATCAATTCAAAGTTGAATGCTGTGCATCTCGCTTGCTGCCCTGCGTTTGTCATGAGTTCTCAGTTTTTACTGAAGTATATTAATTCCTTTCTATTTCATATTGTAGGCTTTTCAAAAAGCCACACACGTATTATGGATAAGAAGACAGTAGACTTGGCATGCATGGTATTACTATAAAGAAGCTTTTACACTTTCAAGACAAATGTAGAGATTAGAGCATTGGCCTCTTGCAAAGATTTGGTTTGTCTATTCTCTTCAAGCACAACCGTTTTTAGTTTTATGGTCAATGAAATGAATGTTCTCTAGTATTTGGCACTCAATTTTTATAAAGGTGACATTACTCTGGTGTTGAGATCAGGGGCGAAAATCTGAGATCAACCTTGGAGGGGACAATTACATTAAATTTTCTCAAGAGCAATTCCTGAGGGGGACACCAAAAGTAGTGCTGTAACACATAGCATACGTTGTTAAATGTATATTGAGGAACCATAATTCCTACAACTGGATAATTGATAGGTACAGTAGTTAACTGAAGGGTTTTCCCAACTTGTTCAAATGTTTAAATCATTATAATTCTACTACTAATAATAGTTATAGCAGTGCTCCTTACCAGTCCAGTATGTATGCAGGTATTCGTACTTACAACCAGCAATATCAAGAAAGGTCAGTAGGTGACAATGGTACTGTACACTGTATGGGTGTAGTTTTCATAAATACAATGAACATGGTGTGATCACATCTAAAAGAATCTCCATTGAGAACCATCACAAAGTTGGTCTCCGTATTGAATTGACCTTTTAATTGGACTTTTTCTGATACATTTATATAGTCATTAAATATGTCCACCTGGCCTGAGTCTATTACAATATCTTTGCAAGAACAAAAAGCTTAAAATAAGTACAGTTCTAAAAGCAAAATAACTACTTCAATGAAAAACCCAAATAAATCAACCAAAATATCCTTCAGTCAGTGTCTCAACTCTTCAAACAGCAGCTATGGACAAGTATGTCGCACAAAGTATGCAATTTTAAATAAAATAACATGAAATAAATCATTTGTAAGTGTACTGAAAACTACTAAACAAAAGAACAACTATCAATTACACCATGGGTTCTCAAACAGGGGTCCATGGACTAATTGCAAGGAGTCCGTGAAATAAAAAAGTGTAATGAATGTAGTCAGTACCACAAGGTTTCCAGTAAGTTTACATATAATATAGAGGGGGTGGAGGTCCCTGAGGACCGCTCAAAACCTTGCCTGCCTTGCCTCAAAATATGCAGGGGTTCCAGTACCCCAAAAAGGTTGAGAACCACTGCTATACACACTACTGAACAAAAGAACCGAGCATATGTTTGCGGGTTTCCTCAACAACACATCAGTTGGCACTTTCGCAATGCCCTCGCCTGTTGTCTCCGACACCCTGTATAGCCCAATAAACTCCTTGTGAGGGACATGGTCATGGTCAACATAACGCAGACAGACATTCTCCTGTTCAGCACCAGAGACATCTTGAGTACCATCAACAATTAATGAAAATTGTGCAATCGGAAGAGACCTAATCTCAGCTGCAATGCCTCAAATGACTATTGGCCATGATGTTCAGAATTTCATTCTGTGCTTTGGGGCCTGTGTACATTGTGGTACGCTCTGTTAACCACTTCAGTAAAATGGGATCATCCTCTTCTGCCCTAAGTTTCAAAATCTGGTATAAATTCCCACTGTCATCCGTGTGGCCTCTAAAGGCTTGTCCCTGTCTTACTACATGCCGCACCGAACTAACAATTTTCATCAAGCAATGCCTTGCGTCATCCAGCTGTTTACCCCACGCGCTGGACATAACTGGACACTGATTGGATTTAGCTGGTGTGCTGTTACAATTACAAAGTAGCGGTGGGTTTGGCAATTTTGATGTGCTGTGAATTTTTCAATGCCTTTTCTCCAGTTCCTAAATCCTGCACTAATGAAGGCAGCATCAGCTCTTTGGCCAAAAGATGGCTGGCTTGAAAACTCTTGGCTACAGTGAAAACACAACACTCATTTTATTGATGGATTATAATGTAGCCAGGGGAAATCCCGAAACCATCTCTCTTGAAACGTCAACACTCTGTTGGCAAGAGTTTGCGGTTCTATAAATTGTGGGTGTGGCTGATATGGTTTTGTGCCATCACTGTGGTAACTGGACAATGCTGTGCCACTGTCCCCTATACTGGTGCTGCTGGCAACAAGGGTGACACTTGGTCCTGCCGTGGCTGTGACACTGTCCTCTGAAGTCTCTCTCCCTGGCTCTTTCCCTTTCACCACCCTAACTGACTCAGTCTGTCTCCTAGAAAATGAATAAGGTGTTTGCCGTACTCCTAACTACCGGTACCCAAAACTACACAATTAATCACAACAGCAATACCATTGCCGTAAACAAATCTTAGTTTAGTCACCAGTTTAAGTTGAGAGTGGGGGTATCCATGGCATTTTCCAATTATGTCCCTATTTTACAAGTCAAAAAAATTGAGAACCTTTCATAATGTTGCCAAACAAAGACTCAACAAACTTACCTGAGACTCCCTGTCTGCCAGTCTGTCCCTGCATATCTGTCCCCAACTCTGCTGTCTGTGTGCCATCTGTTGCCTGCTCTGCCTAATGACATCATTGTGAAACATTTCCATTCGCATTTCACTTCTTTCTTATGAACATTTTATCAACTAGTCGTTGAGATATTAGGATACTAGAGTTCTTACTATGCGTTTTGGTGTACTGACAAATACTCTGATGTCCGTCTTCTTACTTTTTTCTGCCATTTTTCTACCTGGCTGGCTGGCTGGCCTAGCTGCACACACACACACATTTACACAACACATGCTGCAACCTTTTGTAATTTAAATAGTTTGTTTCATATTGGCTGGCTTCCAACAATAGCTGAATTTGTAAAGCTAGCGAGCACCAATTCCGTTTCTGTGTGTTTGCTATAATCTTTGCTACCTGGTTAAATAAAGGTTAAATAAAATAAAATAAAAAAAGTTCACTAGGGACAATTTATCTTTTGCAACGAGACCATTATATATATTTAAGACAATGGTAGAAGAGAGTGTAGTTCTGTTCTGTTCAGTTTGGACTTCAGTTTATTGCTAACCTTATCACAGGGACGTCGAAGCACTACAGCTGCATGCTGATCTTGGAATAAACTGACGATAGCAAAGATTCCATCTTTGACGACGCCACATAAATGGAATAGGTACTAGCTAGCTTGATAGTTAATGTTTGCTTTAGTTTGCGCGCTAGCTCTGCAAATTCCCCTAGTGTGTGAACCCTGCCAACATAAAAATAAATAAATAACATTGCTATGGACCTGCTATGGATTGACTGGATTAACCTCACGTCAGTTACGTACATGTGCCTTTCGGACAGTAGATACGAACTCTCTATTACCTTGCCAGCTAAAGAACTGGCAGTGGATCAAACCATTGTGAGGCAAAGGGCGGGGGGGGTCGCAATCTTTTGAAATTTAAATGCGCTATTAAGTGTCTATAATCAGCACAAGTGCTTTCATTGCGTATTATTAATATTATTGAAATTACATAGTTATGTTTACAGTGATATATTGGGGGGGGACAAATCATATTTTTCCCAAGATGGGGGGGTCGTGTCCCCCCCGTTCCCCCTGGGATTTCCGCCTATAGTTGAGATGCAAATGTACCTCCTGCATGGGTCCAGATATAAACTGGGTATATACTCACACAGCAAGACCAGCAGCAGGTGACAGGAGGTGTCTTATATTCTACTTAGTACCCTGATGGTATATTGAGATGCCCCGTGTTACCCTGCAATGGCCTCCATAACATAAACATAATATAACATAAGCATATCAGAAGGATTGAGTTCAGATTGATGACTGGGCCAGTAGCTAAAGACTAGCATACCTTGTCATTAGACAGACAAACAGCATTGACTTTATTGACACCAACCGGCTTAGAGGTTTCTTCCTACCACTGGCATGGCAGGCTGGCACTTACTGTTCCCCTGTGCCAAGAGAAACGCCCTCCCTCGGTCTGTGTGGACGTCCACTGTGTGTGTTGTCAGTGTGTGTGTGTGTGTAGTCTGTCTACTGGGATTAAAAAGAAGAACTCACAATTCAAACTTTCCCAGATTCTCTGGCCAGTTTGGCAGTATGCAGTGCAGACAACCACTACTACTGTAACATAACAATCATCACATTATTTTGACCACATGTTGGACGCTTCCCTCAGGGAGACGGTTACTCTCTGCTGTACTATACCACAGTGAGTTTATTGACTGATAGTAGTTACTGTTAATCTAAAAGTCTTGATTTAATCAAGCCTTTATCAGTCAAATTATTGATTTAATAAGACGACAGTGTTAACAGCTGCATTCGTTAATGCCAGTTTATTACACCTGCATGTCAAAGATGTGGAGTGAATCAGTTTCAAGTTTTATTACCGGTAGTCTTATGTACAGAATACACATGGTATACATCGTCCAACGAAATGCGTACAGCTCAGCTAGACATCCTAGTTTTTCACTGATAGTAATATAATAGTGATTGTGTTTGACAACATAGATTGAAGCAGACTACAGTGCGTGCGGGACTAATCTGTCATAAATTTAACCCCTACATTAGCGGTGTACTATGTCAGGTCAAAATGAGCCGTAGGGATACTGGCAGCTGTGGTGGAGGGGACTTGAAGTGCACTTTTTCAGCACACACGACTACGTTCTTCAAAAACATCGGGAACCAACGCGACTACGTTCTTCAAAAACACCGGGAACCAACGCGACTACGTTCTTCAAAAACATCGGGAACCAACGCGACTACGTTCTTCAAAAACACCGGGAACCAACGCGACTACGTTCTTCAAAAACATCGGGAACCAACGCGACTACGTTCTTCAAAAACATCGGGAACCAACGCGACTACGTTCTTCAAAAACATCGGGAACCAACGCGACTACGTTCTTCAAAAACACCGGGAACCAACGCGACTACGTTCTTCAAAAACACCGGGAACCAACGCGACTACGTTCTTCAAAAACACTGGGAACCAACGCGACTACGTTCTTCAAAAACACTGGGAACCAACACGACTACGTTCTTCAAAAACACTGGGAACCAACGCGACTACGTTCTTCAAAAACACTGGGAACCAACGCGACTACGTTCTTCAAAAACACCGGGAACCAACGCGACTACGTTCTTCAAAAACACTGGGAACCAACGCGACTACGTTCTTCAAAAACACTGGGAACCAACGCGACTACGTTCTTCAAAAACATCGGGAACCAACGCGACTACGTTCTTCAAAAACACCGGGAACCAACGCGACTACGTTCTTCAAAAACACCGGGAACCAACGCGACTACGTTCTTCAAAAACATCGGGAACCAACGCGACTACGTTCTTCAAAAACACCGGGAACCAACGCGACTACGTTCTTCAAAAACACCGGGAACCAACGCGACTACGTTCTTCAAAAACATCGGGAACCAACGCGACTACGTTCTTCAAAAACACCGGGAACCAACGCGACTACGTTCTTCAAAACACCGGGAACCAACGCGACTACGTTCTTCAAAAACATCGGGAACCAACGCGACTACGTTCTTCAAAAACACCGGGAACCAACACGACTACGTTCTTCAAAAACATCGGGAACCAACGCGACTACGTTCTTCAAAAACATCGGGAACCAACGCGACTACGTTCTTCAAAAACATCGGGAACCAACGCGACTACGTTCTTCAAAAACACCGGGAAGCAACGCGACTACGTTCTTCAAAAACACCGGGAACCAACGCGACTACGTTCTTCAAAAACACCGGGAACCAACGCGACTACGTTCTTCAAAAACATCGGGAACCAACGCGACTACGTTCTTCAAAAACATCGGGAACCAACGCGACTACGTTCTTCAAAAACACCGGGAACCAACGCGACTACGTTCTTCAAAAACATCGGGAACCAACGCGACTACGTTCTTCAAAACACCGGGAACCAACGCGACTACGTTCTTCAAAAACACCGGGAACCAACGCGACTACGTTCTTCAAAAACACCGGGAACCAACGCGACTACGTTCTTCAAAACACCGGGAACCAACGCGACTACGTTCTTCAAAAACACTGGGAACTACGAGGACTTTGGAGAGAGGAAAGCTTTTTGTTCACACCTGAGTGACAGGAGCACACTTCAGTTGTCCAAGTGTTTCTACAGCTGGGATTAGAGACAATGTGTGAAGGTGTCTGCACTGCACCCACTGGGCTTCTCAACCTTGATTATACTGATAGCTAGACCTAGTGCTAGGGATGCCAAAAACGTATAGCATGATTATTGTCCGATTTATTATTTAAATAGGCCTTTCTGATCTAGGCTTATGTATATCTATCTCACAAATGCTTGATTATCAAATGTATTTATATAGCCCTTCTTACATCAGCTAATATCTCAAAGTGCTGTACAGAAACCCAGCCTAAAACCCCAAATAGCAAGCAATGCAGGTGTAGAAGCACGGTGGCTAGGAAAAACTCCCTAGAAAGGCCAAAACCTAGAGAGGAACCAGGCTATGAGGGGTGGCCAGTCCTCTTCTGGCTGTGCCGGGTGGAGATTATAACAGAACATGGCCAAGATGTTCAAATGTTCATAAATGACCAGCATGGTCAAATAATAATAATCACAGTGGTTGTCAAGGGTGCAGCAAGTCAGCACCTCAGGAGTAAATGTCAGTTGGCTTTTCATAGCCGATCATTAAGAGTATCTCTACCGCTCCTGCAGTCTATAGAGAGTTGAAAACAGCAGGTCTGGGACAGGTAGCACGTCCGGTGAACAGGTCAGGGTGCCATAGCCGCAGGCAGAACAGTTGAAACTGGAGCAGCAGCACGGCCAGGTGGACTGGGGACAGCAAGGAGTCATCATGCTAGGTAGTCCTGAGGCATGGTCCTAGGGCTCAGGTCCTCCGAGAGAGAGAGAGAAAGAGAGAATTAGAGAGAGCATACTTAAATTCACACAGGACACCGGATAAGACAGGAGAAGTACTCCAGATCATCCACTTCAGAAGCTTGAAAAGTGTTTGTTGCCATCATTTGGATGTAAACAATGAGGTGTCTGGTTCTCCACTCTGACACTCTGAGAGGCAATTACTTCAACATGCTCCATTTGACACCTTTGAACATTAAACTGGTTTACCTCAGGGGCTGAGTTAAATTGTGACAATTGCTAAGGGCCCCGGTTGATAACAGTGTTTGTGTGTCTGCGTGCATGCGTGAGTGTGTGTGTTGGGATGCTAATGGTTTAGCCAGGTTTGTTCTGTTAACCACAGGGATGTTTATATGAGATGTAGATTCTGATCACACAGGCTCAATAAAGTAGTCTAGGAAACAGGAAGTACTCTTGAGCCACCTCAGAGCTATTCCTCTCCCTCAGCCACAGTCACACTGTCAGCAAGCCTCTGTCAGCAGGGTGTTTGACAACTGTGGTTATAGTGAAAAGGGCTTTGTTGGCACTAAAACTTTCACTTTGTGCATCTCCTCACCTACTCTAATTTCCAGGCTTCTAAAGCCTCTCTCTCTTCAGAGAACTCCCATTCCTTTCCCCCCCTGCAAGCCAAAATTATTGAATTTAGTTTAGGCTACAAAACCATTTTCATTATTCTTAATTTCTCCAATAGCAATGGAATAATATAGTTTAATACTATCCATGTGTTTCACGTGAAACTTGTAAACCTTTTATGAAGATGTCATGGCAGAAAAAGGGGGGGAGATAGCGAGATGTATCGAAGCCAAGGACAGACATTAAGAGAGGGATGAAAAAATAAAGATAAATACAGAGAAAAAGAATGAGAGAGAGAGAGAGTAAATGCTAATCATAAAATGAAGGTATTGATCTCTCCTCGTCGGACCATTGTTGGTGATCTTTAGATTCTCCTTACTGCTATTGACCCTGGCCAAATGGATTTTCTATTTGGACATGAACATTGTTAGAGCATTGTTGCCATGGCCTTCAGAGCCTGTTAGTAGAGGCAATGATTGGAACAAGAACAACTGAAGAGACACAATTTTCAATAGACAGGTACATTTCTCAAAGGTCATTCCATTCCATTGACATTCCTGATGGTGGGAAAATGTGTTGATGCACTTTAATATCCACTAATACCAATTGATGCTGGAAAAACTCAATAACACCAAATTTACCCAGGATGCTCATCTGAACCTAACTGTACTATTCATTACCTAATCAGATAAGGAAATGTCCTGGCTGTTATATTCAAAACAGGGAACCCACCTAATGTCCTATCTGGCTGCATTGCAGAATACCTATTAATCGATTTCACTAATGATTTATAATAGAGGATTAGTTATTCTGTGACCCACTGAACAAGACAGCTTCCAGATCAAGATCACTCAATGTTAGCTGCCATCTTGATCATGTTTACTGTGTGACTCAAAGCTGCAAAACTCTATGATTGACGTGGTTATCCTGTCCGTGTTTACCCTGCTCCAACTTCACTCATTAGATCAGGTTTTGTTTTGCTGTGGTGGTTTGGTTTCCTATTAAATCACAGTAGTTGATTATGACAGGGAGTAAGTCAGTGCGTCATGAGAAAGTGTCATTTGTCTGGTTCTGATGATTCATTGGGATGTCATGCCATGTCTGCAATAGTCTCCTGGGATGAGTCTCAAATGGCATCTTATTCCGTATATAGTGCACTACTTTTGACCAGGGCCCTAGTATACTATATAGGGAATAGGGTGCTATTTAGAATTTAGCTCTGTGCAACACTTTGAAAACATCAGTGAGGGTAGTGTGGCGTGGGTAAAGGCCACAGCAGGGTGCAGGGAAGGCTAGCTGCACCCTGTTCCTCTACAATTAGGTGTGCACTTTAAAAGCCAAATGAAGCAATACACAGAGACATATTAGACATCTGGTTGTCAGGTAGGCAACGCCTTTAAAACATGTCACTCTTGGACTGTCATTGTATTCCAGTCTTTGGAATGTTGGATCACCATTGTCTGAATTCCTTTTCTCAGGCTTAGCACCTACACTACCTGGCCAAATGTATGTGGATACGTATTCAAATGACTGGGTTCGGCTATTTCAGCCACACCTGTTGCTGACAGGTGTATAAAAATAGAGCACACAGTTATGCAATCTCCATAGTCAAACATTGGCAGTAGAATGGGCTTACTGAAGACCTCAGTTACTTTCAACGGGGCACTGTCATAGGATTCCACATTCTCCAACAAGTCAGTTCGTCTAGAGCTACTCGGTCAACTGTAATTACTGTTATTGTGAAGTGGAAACGTCTTGGAAAAACAACAGCTCAGCTGCGAAGTGGTAGGCCACACAAGCTCACAGAACGGGACCGCCGAGTGCTGTAGAGCGGAAAGATCGTCTGTTCGCTGTTGCAACACTCACTACCGAGTTCCAAACTGCCCCTGGAAGGAACGTCCGCACAAGAACTGTTTGTCGGGAGCGTCGTGAAATGAGTTTCCATGGCCGAGCAGCCACATACAAGACTAAGATCACCATGCGCAATACCAAGCGTCGGCTGGAGTGGTGTAAAGCTCGCCAACCATTGGACTCTGGAGCAGTGGAAATGCGTTCTCTGGAGTGATGAATCATGCTTCACCATCTAGCAGTCAGAAGGACAAATCTGGGTTTGACGGATGCCAGGAGAACGCTACCTGCCCGACTCCATAGTGCCAACTCTAAAGTTTGGAGGAGGAATAATGGTCTGGGGCTGTTTTTCATTGTTTGGGCTAGGCCCCTTAGTTCCAGTGAAGGGAAATCTTAACGCTACAGCATACAATGACATTCTAGACAATTCTGTGCTTCGAACTTTGTGGCAACAGATTGGGGAAGGCGCTTTCCTGTTTCAGCATGACAATGCACAACGGTCCATACAGAAATAGTTTGTTGAGATCGGTGTGGAAGAACTTGACTGGCCTGCACAGAGCCCTGACCTCAACCCCATCAAACACCTTTGGGATGAATTGGAATGCCGACTGCGATCCAGGCCTAATCGGCCAACATCAGTGCCCGATCTCACTAACGCTCTTGGCTGAATGGAAGCAAGTCCCGCAGGAATGTTCCAACATCTAGTGGAAAGCCTTCCCAGAAGAGCGGAGGCTGTTATAGCAGCAAATGGGATACCAACTCCATATTAATGGCCCTCATTTTGGAATGAGATGTTCGACGAGCAGGTGTCCACATACTTTTCCATGTAGTGTACAATAACTACTGCCAGACGTGTTTGTCCAGACTCCAGACACAGTTCACATCACTCCGTGTCTGATCTTGCCTGTCCAAGACACACTGTTATCAACCGGGGGCCCTTAGCAATTTTCTCAGGATAACAGGGAGGAGGGAGGTTTAAGCTCGTGTCTGATTGTTGTCCTGTTGTTGGGAAGCCTGCGTTGCATCTCTGCTGCTGCACTGCTCAAGTAGACATCTCCCAAGTATCGCCTGACGACTGGCCCTTTCAAAGTAAACACTGTCGATGTGATTAAATGGAAGTGCCATAGCGGTGATGGGAAATCAGAGGTCTCCCTCAGGATTGTGGATAATTTGACACTTATCATGCGTTCCCCTCCTGTCATTAGTTCAGACCTGATGAGACTGGGGAAAACAAAGCTGTGTGCAACCAGTTAAAGGTAATTATTTTGCCCCATACGCACTGGGGGGGTGTGACGCTACCACTGGGGGGATGTGACGCTACCACTGGGGGGATGTGACGCTACCACTGGGGCGATGTGACGCTACCACTGGGGGGATGTGATGCTAACATAGAGTTACGTAGTTGACTCCAGCTTGAGGGTGGGCGTCAAGGATTGATTGGTCCTTTTGGAGATGACTTGCTGTGCTGTGACCCGAGGTGGCTGGGCTGGTTGTTGCTGTGGCTGCCGCCTGCAGTATGGAATCTGATAGGATAGAACAAGACAGAACAGTACTGTGTGTGTGCGCAGAATGTGTTGCTGCTGCGGTTTCTGTGTGATATGACACAGAGGGAAGAACCTCATCTCACACTCCACTGGATAACAACATTGCAGGGAGACCGGGAGAGAGACACAAACCAACGCACACACACACACACACACACACTCTCTGTCTCTCTGTCTCTCTGTCTCTCTGTCTCTCTGTCTCTCTGTCTGACTAGGTGGCCCTGTAAACATTTGGTGTAGTCTTAACACTTCCTGTAGAGGAAGGCATTATTAACGTGTTTTTAAATCAGGTCTCAGAGTGTCAGTGTGTTTCTTATGGTCATGTGTTGATGAGAAACAGGAGCTTCATTCAACAGCAACACACCACCCAACATCCCTGGAGTACTTGTAGGAAGAAAATAAGGAAGGGAAGCGCTGCTAAGGTACACAATAGTAGGTTTTGGTAGACAGAAGGTGCTAAGGTATACAATAGTAGGTTTTGGTAAACAGAAGGTGCTAAGGTATACAATAGTAGGTTTTGGTAAACAGAAGGTGCTAAGGTATACAATAGTAGGTTTTGGTAAACAGAAGGTGCTAAGGTATACAATAGTAGGTTTTGGTAGACAGAAGGTACTAAGGTACACAATAGTAGGTTTTGGTAGACAGAAGGTTCTAAGGTATACAATAGTAGGTTTTGGTAGACAGAAGGTGCTAAGGTATACAATGGTAGGTTCTGGTAGACAGATGCTGCTAAGGTACACAATAGTAGGTTTTGGTAGACAGAAGGTGCTAAGGTATACAATGGTAGGTTTTGGTAGACAGAAGGTACTAAGGTACACAATAGTAGGTTTTGGTAGACAGAAGGTGCTAAGGTATACAATAGTAGGTTCTGGTAGACAGAAGGTGCTAAGGTACACAATAGTAGGTTTTGGTAGACAGAAGGTGCTAAGGTATACAATGGTAGGTTCTGGTAGACAGATGCTGCTAAGGTACACAATAGTAGGTTTTGGTAGACAGAAGGTGCTAAGGTATACAATGGTAGGTTTTGGTAGACAGAAGGTTCTAAGGTACACAATAGTAGGTTCTGGTAGACAGAAGGTGCTAAGGTATACAATGGTAGGTTTTGGTAGACAGAAGGTACTAAGGTACACAATAGTAGGTTCTGGTAGACAGAAGGTGCTAAGGTATACAATGGTAGGTTTTGGTAGACAGAAGGTACTAAGGTACACAATAGTAGGTTTTGGTAGACAGAAGGTTCTAAGGTACACAATAGTAGGTTCTGGTAGACAGAAGGTTCTAAGGTACACAATAGTAGGTTTTGGTAGACAGAAGGTTCTAAGGTACACAATGGTAGGTTTTGGTAGACAGAAGGTTCTAAGGTACACAATGGTAGGTTTTGGTAGACAGAAGGTTCTAAGGTATACAATGGTAGGTTTTGGTAGACAGAAGGTTCTAAGGTATACAATGGTAGGTTTTGGTAGACAGAAGGTTCTAAGGTACACAATGGTAGGTTTTGGTAGACAGAAGGTTCTAAGGTATACAATGGTAGGTTTTGGTAGACAGAAGGTGCTAAGGTACACAATAGTAGGTTCTGGTAGACAGAAGGTTCTAAGGTACACAATAGTAGGTTTTGGTAGATAGAAGGTACTAAGGTACACAATGGTAGGTTTTGGTAGACAGAAGCTGCTAAGGTACACAATAGTAGGTTCTGGTAGACAGAAGCTGCTAAGGTACACAATAGTAGGTTCTGGTAGACAGAAGGTGCTAAGGTACACAATGGTAGGTTTTGGTAGACAGAAGCTGCTCTTTGGTAAAAGGGTAAATTGGTCATCAAAAAGAAAGGAGGACCAGGGCACTCTTCATATAATTAATGAAAATGCCTTTATTTGTATGGCATGTTCAATGGAAACAAAGTTTAAAAACTGAGGCGTTTCGGCTGCATGGTCTTCATCAGGGAGTACCCTGAAGACCTGTTGCATCGGACTAAACAACCAAAATACACACGATGATAAACACAAACAACCATTTGTCTGTTTGTATGTCAGGAGGAGAGTCATCAAGGGGCTATGCTCCCTGAGGAGCAATGGGCCTGTTAGTAGGCTTGTCTATTGACAAGAGGGACTGGTCTTGTTTATAGCCTTTTTCCCCGGCTATGTGATCGGAGAACTATGCAGATGGCCTATAGAAACATGTTCTGATGTTTCTCATGTTTCTAGTATGCAGTTGGAGTTTGTTTTACTGTATTTGTACATTAGATACATAGTGGGAGGAGTCAGATGTCTGATAACATGCATTGCAGTGCAGGTTTTACTTACTGTGTTGTTTCTTTCACTGATTGCAATCAGAGGAGAAGTGTGATGACCTGTCAGGTGGAAGGTGGAGGCTCCTGGCAGAGAGGGGGCAATCTCCCAGTCTGAGAAAGACCTTATCTACCTCCTCCCTCTCTCCCTCTCCTCCCTCTCTCCTTCTTTCTGGAAACTTCCCAATCAGCAGTATCTGGTGTCCTGTCTATCGGTGGGCGGTGGGCGGAGGGACGGGGACATGGATATTTATCCTCCTAATTACCCACAGTGCACCACACCACATAGCTTTTGTACTTTTCACAATTAAGTGGGACCTCCCTCTTCCTCTTCCTAATGGGTGGCCTGGCTGGGAAACCGCTTTGTTATCTAGCTGGGGCATATTAATACAAAACATAGGAAAACAACCTGTAACAAAGGCCCTCTCTCAACCCCAGTTCCAGTTCAGTTAGGCAGTGCTATTCAGTGGACACACTAGTCCACATCTTTTTATAGTTGGACCTTAGAAGCACTCAGGCTCAATATCAAACACTAAATCAAGAAGCTTGATATCATTGATGGAAAATCAATGATATGATATGGGCAACAGTGTACCTCACCTGGTTGTCCAGGCTTGATCTGATTTGAGTCTGGTCTGGAGCAACAAACTACCTGTATCAGAGTCATACGCAAAGTATTCAGACCCCTTGACCTTTTCCACATTTTGTTACGGTACAGCCTTATTCTAACATGGATTAAATTGTTTTTTCCCTCATCAATCTACAAACAATACCCCATAATGACACCGCAAAACAGGTTTTTAGACATTTCTGCAAATGTGTGTGTGTGTGTGTGTGTATATATAAAACGGATTACATTTACATAAGTATTCAGACCCTTTACTCAGTACTTTGTTGAAGCACATTTGGCAGCGATTACAGCCTCAAGTCTTTTTGGGTATGACGCTACAAGCTTGGCACACCTGTATTTGGGGAGTTTCTCCCATTCTTCTCTGCAGATCCTCTCAGGCTGTCAGGTTGGATGGGGAGCGTCGCTGCACAGCTATTTTCAGGTCTCTCCAGAGATGTTTGATTGGGTTCAAGTCCGGGCTCTGGCTGGGCCACTCAAGGACATTCAGAGACTTGTCCCCAAGTCACTCCTGCGTTGTCTTGGCTGTGTGCTTAGGGTTGTTGTCCTGTTGGAAGGTGAACCTTCTCCCCAGTCTGAGGTCCTGAGTGCTCTGGAGCAGGTTTTCATTAAGGATCTCTCTGTACTTTGCTCTGTTCATCTTTCCCTCGATCCTGGCTAGTCTCCCAGTCCCTGCCGCTGAAAAACATCCCCACAGCATGATGCTGCCACCATAATGCTTCACCGTAGGGATGGTGCCAGGTTTTCACCAGACGTGACGCTTGGCATTCAGGACAAAGAGTTCAATCTTGTTTATCATCAGACCACAGAATCTTGTTTCTCAATCTCATTTCTCCTTTAGGTGCCTTTTGGGAAACTCCAAGCAGGCTGTCATGTGCCTTTTTACTGAGGAGTGGCTTCCGTCTGGCCACTCTATCATATAGGCCTGATTGGTGGAGTGCTGCAGAGATGGTTGTCCTTCTGGAATGTTCTCCCATCTCCACAGAGGAACTTGTCAGAGTGACCATCAGGTTCTTGGTCACCTCCCTGACCAAGGCCCTTCTCCCCCGATTGCTCAGTTTGGCTGGGCGGCCAGTTCTAGGAAGAGTCTTGGTGATTCCAAACTTCTGTCATTTAAGAATGGTTGAGGTCACTGTGTTCTTGGGGACCTTCAATGCTGCAGACATTTTTTGGTACCCTTCCCCAGATCTGTGCCTCGACACAATCCTGTCTCGGAGCTCTACGACATTTCCTTCCACCTCATGGCTTGGTTTTTGCTCTGACATTCACTATACACTGTGGGACCTTATATAGACAGGTGTGTGCCTTTCCAAATCATGTCGAAGCAATTGAGTTTACCACAGGTGACTCCAATCAAGTTGTAGAAACATCTCAATTTTGAGTCTCATAGCAAAGGGTCTGAATACTTATGTAAATAATGTATTTCTGGTTTTAATTTAATTTGCTAAAATTTCTAAACCTGTTTTCGCTTTGTTATTATGGGGTATTGTGTGTGGATTGATGAGGAAAACTATTAATTTAATCAATTTTAGAATAAGATTGTAATGTAACAATGTGGATAAAGGTAAGGGGTCTGAATACTTTCCGAATGCAATGTATTTAAACAAAATCTCTAACATATATCTTTATGTTCTATTTTAATGTGAGCAGAAACAGAAAGACTTGGAAGACATCACCCCTGGGTCAACTGTCTGATTACTGTATGTAGTGTTGTACGGTGTGTCAGAGAACCTTCATATTGATAATGCATCTGGTAATACAGTAGGATGGAGCCCATTTCACCAGAGAGAGCGTTCATACATCTGTTTCCCCTCAAAGTGCAGCAGTAAAATGAGAAGGACAGCAAGGGATTCATCCACATTATACACCTCCCTCCCTTCACTGAGCAGATTGTTTACTGACGTTAGCCATCAAGGGAATTTACTCTCTTCTCCCTACTCTCCAAAGACATAGGGCTCATTGAGTAAATCTGTGGCTGGTCGTTTGCCAAAGAGGACAACGGGGAAGCATATTTACAGATTGTCCGCTTTGGCAAACAACCCAGCCACGGATTTACTCAATGAGCCCTATGTGTTTATTTACTGACGTTCTCGTTCCTCTCCAATCTGCCACTCATAGAGGAGATGGCCATGGGAGGAGGGGGTGACTTTTTGACTTTCTTTAATGATACATCCTCATTTCATTAAAATATCCCCTGTACTGCATGCTCTCCTTGCCCTCTATCCCATGATACAAAACACCACAAATCACAATAACCAAAACCTCACTACTTCTACAACCGTATAGCCAACCCATCTTCCCCAGCTGTACAGAGCCCCCCTCCCCGCCCGACACTCCATATCTCCTGAAACATCTCCACACTTTTTATCATTCTATAGAACTCAAATTCCACACTAAGGTGCGCAGAGACCATCCCATTAAACAATAGTAAAGGGTCTGTTATCCTCCACCTTTGACCCTGTCCCTCCTTGTTAGCCAAATAGCCAACTTTGCCTGAGCAAACAGAAAACTCAACAACACACATTCGGTCTTCTCCTTATTTGAATATCTGTACCCCATTATAAACATCCCAACAGTAAAAACCACCTCCAATGAACGCACACAGAAAACACATGAGTCACAGTTTCTTTCATAACACAGAAAGGACACCCCTGTCCGATTCTCGGTTCAACCCGTACCAACCAGCTGTTAGTGGCCAGTGCTCCATGAAGAACCCTCCACTGGAGGTCCCCTGACCTCTTTGGTACTGGGGGTTTGTAGAGCCCTCTCCATCTAAAACCCACCATACTCTCCGCCCCACATATCCCCTGCCACTGATGTGCCTTCATTCCTGTTAGGCTCCTAATGTTCCTTACCTTAATGCAGAGGTTGTAGAGGGCGTTACCTCCCACCCCTTAAATCTCCCCCAGGCTCGGAGTGTTAAAATCTAAAAAGTCCTCCAGACCCCCTTGCCAGTCCCCGGTCTCTGCCGTCACCTGCAGTGGTGGCCCCTCCCCCGTTGGCCGCTCAAACACCCCCCCCTTACTGGCTCAGACAGTGCCTCCTGGACCTCCTCCAGGAATCTCCAGCAGCCTAAGAGATGTTATTCCTGTTATTCCTTTGTTGTGCCAGGACTTCCGGGGTTTTCCACCCCTCCTCCCCCAGCAGCCGCAGATCACCCAGCCTTTGCAAACCCGCTGCCATCAGTTGCCTCTGCAGGGTGGGTGATTGAACCAATCTCAAATGGATGGGTGGGTTGTGGAAGATAGGCTCCTCCCGCACCCAGAGCCCAGGCTCCATACCCCCTTCTCGTGTGGGCCTTAGCAGCTGCCAGGCATCAGAGAGACCTGCTGTACTCAGCCTCATGAGGAACAGCTGCCGGTCCAACTCTAATCCGCCAGCTCTCCTCAGCAGCGCGCATGCTGGTTCCCTCCAGCCGACATCAATATGGTACAGCAGTCTCTGCACCGCCTTTAGTCGGAATGCAGCCACCCTGCTCTCCAGTTCCACCAGGGCCTGTCCTCCTTCATGTACGGACATGTACAACACTGCTGCCCTCAGCCAGTGATGGCCCGACCAGAAAAAATCCACCTGCTTGCTTTGCAGGTCTGCGAGCAGACCGGCAGGGGGGTTGAGAACAGCCAGTTTATGCCACAGGGAAGATACTTCCAGGTTGTTGAATATCAGCACCCTCCCTCTATATGACACTTGGGACAGGAGCCACCTCCACCTGGCCAGTCTTGACACCACTGCCTGTGACAGCCCCTCACAGTTCTTCCTGACCCACCTCTCCGAGCCCAGTTACACCCCCAAAATGTTAAGCCCTTCACAACCCCACTGTAACCCCCCTGGAAGCAGAGGCCACCGCCCTATCCCTCCATGCCCCACATAACAGAGCTTTGCTCTTGCCTCAGCTTAGCTTAGCTGACGAAGCTCCCTCGTACACCTTCAGACTAGTCTCTAGTGCCTGCATATCCTGACCCTCTAGTGTCTGCATACGCCGACACTGCAATGCCTATCAACACACCCATGCCTGTCCAGCACACTCCCTGCAGTCTCCTGGCCTACTGAGCCCCCCTCCCACCTTGACCATACAACATCTCCACACAGGCCAAACACTTTTCCCCAAACACAGACATCACATTAAACAGATACTCATGGTTCACTCTACCAAAAGCCTTCTCTTGGTCTAAAGAGACCAGTTCAAAGTTCACATTAGAAACTCTCGACATGTCCAACCCTTCCCTGATTGAAAGAACAAGTTGTCTGTGATTGAGCGTCCAGGTACACAAGATGTCTGGTCCTTGTGTACTATAGAGTCCAGATGAGACTTCAGTCTGTTAGTGAGGACCTTGGCAAATATATTTTAGTCCGCACAGAGCAATGCCACAGGCCTCCAGTTCTTAAGTTCACACAAGTCCCCTTTCTTGGATAGGAGAGTCAGAGCCGCCCGACGACATCTCATCGGCAACTCTCCTATCTCAAAGCACTCACGCAAAAGAAGTCCAGTCCAATTATTCTCCAGAATTGTTTTATAAGACTCCACTCCACTGGGAGTCCACCCCCCCCCCCACAGCCAGGGGACATCTGGGTTATGGCCTCTGCCAGTTCATGGGACAACAGGGGAATGTCCATTTCATCTCTACCTCCATCTCACTAATACAACACTCTAGTTCCCCCAATACTCTCCTAGCCTCTGAGGATGAGAGCTGTATACTGTTGACAGAAAAGCAGAATTTAGACTTCACACATCCCAAAATTGACTCAGAGACTCATACTCCTCTCTTTGCTGCCCCCACCTTTCCCAAACAGTCTGGAAACCTGAGCAAAAAGTAGCATCTTGAAAGAGCTTTACATTAAACTTCCAATAGGATGCCTGCCGAGGCCCTGGTGAAATAACTATGGCTCGGCTGACTATGTGGTGTTCTGAAAAACCCACTTGGAGAATGGTAGCGCCCAACAGCTTATTGCTCTGCTCTGATTCCTGGACATGTAAAAGCGATCAAGTCGGGCTGCACTCACCCTAGCCCCAAAAACCTTCACCCATGTATCTTGTGTTGGGATGTTTAGTTCTCCAAACATCCACTAGGTCAAACTGATTAATGATGTCCATTAACACCCCACTAAGCCTGAATGAGGCTCCTCCCCATTTCTGTCTTTTGTAAAATCCATTGTACAGTTCCAGTTCTCGCCGACCACCAGCGTCTCCTCAGGCGCTACCTGTGAGAGTTCCTGTCTAAGACACCCAAATAGAACCCCCCTCTCTCTCCCTGTGTTACGCGCATACACATTTATAAAGACAAAACCCATGTTGTTCATTTCTGCTTTTACAACAAGCAGCCTACCCCTACACATCTCCTTTGAGGAGCACATTTTTACGGCCAGACCCGGTACAAAAAGGACTGCCACCCCTGCACTAACATTTGTTCCATGGCTCAGCACACATTCCCCTTTCCACCAGAGCCCCCAATCGACTTCATTCACCACATCACTATGCGTCTCCGGCAGAAACAACGCCTGTACTTTTTTTGTTTTACATATTCACCCAACCGACACCTCTTTCCCACATCTCTGGCACCATCTATATTGAGTGAGCCTTCCCGAAGAGTCTCCATATGAAGTGGAAGAAAAACCAGCAAAGAAAAGAGACCAATAGCAAAGCTCAAAAAGCCCAGTGCCAGAAAGAAACTATTCATCTAAACAGTGTTTGAAGGTAGACCTTTACCTACGGTCATGACCCACTTCCTCAACCTAAAACGTTTCCAGAGTGAGAGGACACCATGCCCCTCATTTTTCATAGCCTGTTGTACTGATCTTACAAACTTTCACGGATCACAAAAAAAAGCTTAAATATTAACCTTTTTCCCTTTAGTCTCTTCCAGGTACCTTGACAGTTCACTCACCGTATACTTTGACCCCTCTGCCTGACTGGCTGTCAGCTTTGAAGCAATTGAGGAGGAGTCTGAAAAGAAAGCCTCCTCATGTCCCATGCTGACCACCTGCCTTTCCTCTCTAGTTGGGGCCTCCCCCCCAGCACCAGGCAAGGGTTATTTGGTGCCTTTGACCTCACCAGCCTCTCCCCTCCCACCTCCTTTCTTCTCCCCCTTTTTCCTCTTCTGCTTGACACCCTCCTCCACCCCCCTAGTCTCTTACCCTTCCACACTATACTCTCCTCATCCACTAGCATAACCTGACTAGACCCAGCCTCATCTACACCACCATCCATGATATGACTACATCCTGCCTCATCTACACCACCATCCATGACATGACTACATCCTGCCTCAGCTACACCACCATCCATGACATGACTACATCCTGCCTCATCTACACCACCATCCATAACATGACTACATCCTGCCTCAGCTACACCACCATCCATGACATGACTACATCCTGCCTCATCTACACCACCATCCATAACATGACTACATCCTGCCTCATCTACACCACCATCCATAACATGACTACATCCTGCCTCATCTACACCACCATCCATGACATGACTACATCCTGCCTCATCTACACCACCATCCATAACATGACTACATCCTGCCTCATCTACACCACCATCCATGACATGACTACATCCTGCCTCATCTACGCCACCATCCATAACATGACTACATCCTGCCTCATCTACACCACCATCCATAACATGACTACATCCTGCCTCAGCTACACCACCATCCATGACATGACTACATCCTGCCTCATCTACACCACCATCCATAACATGACTACATCCTGCCTCATCTACACCACCATCCATGACATGACTACATCCTGCCTCATCTACACCACCATCCATGACATGACTACATCCTGCCTCATCTACACCACCATCCATGACATGACTACATCCTGCCTCATCTACACCACCATCCATGACATGACTACATCCTGCCTCATCTACAACACCATCCATGACATGACTACATCCTGCCTCATCTACACCACCATCCATAACATGACTACATCCTGCCTCATCTACAACACCATCCATAACATGACTACATCCTGCCTCATCTACACCACCATCCATGACATGACTACATCCTGCCTCATCTACGCCACCATCCATGACATGACTACATCCTGCCTCATCTACACCACCATCCATAACATGACTACATCCTGCCTCATCTACACCACCATCCATAACATGACTACATCCTGCCTCATCTACACCACCATCCATAACATGACTACATCCTGCCTCATCTACACCACCATCCATAACATGACTACATCCTGCCTCATCTACACCACCATCCATAACATGACTACATCCTGCCTCATCTACACCACCATCCATAACATGACTACATCCTGCCTCAGCTACACCACCATCCATAACATGACTACATCCTGCCTCAGCTACACTACCCGCTAATGATCAAAATCCAGAAAATAGACGTTAAATTCTACAACCACCTAAAAGGAAGCGATTCCCAAACCTTCCATAAGAAAGCCATCACATACAGAAAGATGAACCTGGAGAAGAGTCCCTTAGCAAGCTGGTCCTGGGGCTCTGTTCATAAACACAAACACACCCCACAGAGCCCCAGGACACCAGCACAATTAGACCCAACCAAATCATGAGAAAACAAAAAAATAATTACTTGACACATTGGAAAGAATTTACAAAGAAAATAGCAAACTAGAATGCTATTTGGCCCTAATCTGAGAGTACACAGTGGCAGAATACCTGACCAATGTGACTGACCCAAACTTAAGGAAAGCTTTGACTATATACAGACTCGGTGAATGTAGCCTTGCTATTGAGAAAGGCCGCCGTAGGCAGACCTGGCTCTCAAAAGAAGACAGGCAATGTGCTCACTGCCCACAAAATGTGAGGTGCACTTCCTAACCTCCTGCCAAATGTATGACCATATTAGAGACACATATTTCCCTCAGATTACACAGATCCACAAAGAATTTGAAAACAAAACCAATTTTGATAAACTCCCATATCTACTGGGTGAAATACCAGTGTGACATCACAGCAGCAAGATTTGTGACCTGTTGCCACAAGAAAAGGGCAACCAGTGAAGAACAAACACCATTGTAAATACAACCCATATGTATGTTTATTTATTTTCCCTTTTGTACGTAAACTATTTGCACATTATTACAACACTGTATATTGACATAATTATATTTGAAATGTCTTTATTCTTTTGGAACTTCTGTGAGTGTAATATTTACTGTTAATTTTTATTGTTTATTTCACTTTTGTTTATTATCTACTTCACTTGCTTTGGCAATGTTAGCATGTGTTTCCCATTCCAATTAAGCCCTTGAATTGAGAGAGGGAGAGAGAGCAAATGCATGCATGGCTGGGCGATATGGCCTAAAAAAATCAGATCTCCCTTTTTCCCTAACTTATGGGAGATTTACAATAAACAGTACCAGTCAAAAGTTTGGACACCTACTCATTCCAGGGTTTTTCTTTATTTTTGCTATTTTCTGCATTGTAAAATAGTGAGACGTCAAAACTATGAAATAACACATGAAATCATGTAGAGTTACCTCAGCTATAGAGGATAAGTTCATTAGAGTTACCAGCCTCAGAAATTGCAGCCCAAACAAATACTTCACAGAGTTCAAGTAACAGACACATCTCAACATCAACTGTTCAGAGGAGACTGCGTGAATCAGGCCTTCATGGTCGAATTGCTGCAAAGACACCACTACTAAAGGACAGCAATAAGAAGAAGAGACTTGCTTGGGCCAAGAAACACGAGCAATGGACATTAGACCGGTGGAAATCTGTCCATTGGTCGGATGAGTCCAAATTTGAGATTTTTGGTTCCAACCGCCGTGTCTTTGTGAGACGCAGAGTAGGTGAACGGATGATCTCCGCATGTGTGGTTCCGACCGTGAAGCATGGAGGAGGAGGTGTGATGGCGTGGGGTGCTTTGCTGGTGACACTGGCTGATTTATTCAGAAAACAGGGCACACTTAACCAGCATGTCTACCACAGCATTCTGCAGCGATATGCCATCACATTTGGTTTGCGCTTAGGGGGACTATCATTTGTTTTTCTACAGGACAATGACCCAACACACCTCCAGGCTGTGTAAGGGCTATTTTACCAAGAAGGAGAGTGATGGAGTGCTGCATCAGATGACCTGGCCCCCACAATCACCCAACCTCAAACCAATTGAGATGGTTTGGGATGAGTTGGACCGCAGAGTGAAGGAAAAGCAGCCAACAATGTGGGAACTCCTTCAAGACAGTTGGGAAAGCATTCCTGGTGATGCTGGTTGGAGAATTGTTAGAGAATTCCAAGAGTGTGCTAAGCTGTCATCAAGGCAAAGGGTGACTACTTTGAAGTTCTACAGCATTGAAAGTCCCCAAGAACACAGTGGCCTCCATCATTCCTAAATGGAAGACGTTTGGAACCACCAAGACTCTTCTCAGAGCTGGCTGCCCGGCGAAACTGAGCAAACGAGGGAGAAGAGCCTTGGTCAGGGAGGTGACCAAGAACCCGATGGTCACTCTAACAGAGCTCCAGAGTTCTTCTGTGGCGATGAGAGAACCTTCCAGAAAGACAACCATCTCTGCAGCACTCCACCAATCAGGCCTTTATGGTACAGTGGCCAGATGGAAGCCACTCTTCAGTAAAAGGCACATGACAGCCCACTTGGAGTTAGCCATAAGGCACCCAAAGACTCTCAGACCATGAGGAAACCTGGCACCATCCCTACATTGAAGCATGGTGCTGGCAGCATCATGCTGTGGGGATGTTTTTCAGCGGCTGGGACTGGGAGACTAGTCAGGATCAAAGGAAAGATGAACGGAGCAAAGTACAGAGACATTTTTGATGACAACCTGCTTTAAAGCGCTCAGGACCTCAGACTAGAGTGAAGGTTCACCTTCCAACAGGACAACAACCCTAAGCACACAGCCAAGACAACGCAGGAGGGGTTTCGGGATAAGTCTCTGAATGTCCTTGATTGGCCCAGCTAGAGCCTGGACTTGAACATGATCTAACATCTCTGGAGAGATCTAAAAATAGCTGTGCAGCAACGCACCCCATCCAACCTGACAGAGCTTGAGAGGCTCTATAGAGAAGAATGGTTGAAACTCCCCAAATACAGGTGTGCCTAGCTTGTAGAGTTATACCCAAGAAGACTTGAGTCTGTATTTGCTGCCAAAGGTGCTTCAACAAAGTATTGAGGAAAGGGTCTGAATACTTATGTAAATGTGATATTTCATTTTTTTGTATATATATAAATGTGCAAAAAAATTTAAACATGTTTTTGCTTTGTCATTATGCGGTGTTGTGTGCAGATTGAAGGGGAAATACATTTTAATCCATTTTTGAATAAGGCTGTAACGTAAGAAAATGTGGAAAAAGTTAAGGGGTCTGAATACATTCCGAATGCACTGTATCACCCAGCCTTATTTAGTCGTTGAGATTATTATGGATAAGAGTATTCATATTTAGTATTTGTGTCAAGCGGCAGTCAAGCATTCATCATCATGTCACCAGAATAGGACCCTGGATATTTATTGTAAAGGAGCATCAAGCTCATCACCTTGTACTTTCACCACCCCGTGAAGTTCATAATTTATTTAATCTGTAGCCTAAGAAACTGCATGCTTTCCCGAGTCGTAGTGGGAGGACCACTCATATCATCACGTGAATCAAAATTGATTTCGATATGCTGGTTATTATTTCAATATTTGGTCATAAAGGTGTTTCCACCGTAATTTCTCGCATAATTAATTTTACAGACACAAAAACATCCCACCGTGACAAATTACCAAATTATCTGTTGGCATTTATTCAATTACACAAACTTCCTGTTGCCATCACAGCTGTCATTATTTTTTTTTTATACGATATGACTTTACTCGCATAAAAACTGTATGGAAACATGGTTAGTGTTATACAAGAGTACTAGATACAATTCTCCATAGTTGAGTGTGAGCTAGGTTCTTCACAATTAGAAAAATACCCCCTAAAAATGATTCGTCCTTGGTCACAAAAGCCCTTTCAACGTTTAACCAACTATGTAAGAATATAGGAATGTATTTATCAAACACATACATCAACCATCAGAGAGGGGAGGGGGAGTTTGGAGTGGAAAGGAAATGCAGTGGATTGAAAGATGTCTGTGTGTGTCTTGTGATAATGCTGGCAATCTCTCAGGACTTGAGATGGAGGGAGAGCTGGAAGAAGAGAGATTAGAAAAGAAGAGAGGGGGATATTGAAAAAGAGGAGGCACTCAGCAAGGAGGGACTGTGCTGCAGTGAGCAGCAACAAAAAGGTTCTGAACTCAAGCAGGGCCAGAAAACCTCCTCAGAATACTGAACGACTGAAGAGGAAAGGAGAGGAAAGCTCAGGCCAAAACTAAAGAATGGTGTATTTTAGAACATTCTAGTTCATTTGAGTGCATTCTAGTGTGTTGTTGTGCATTCTTTTCAAGTTCACTGGCCTTTAGAAGGGAGAAGGCTGGTAGTTTAATCATCTATAATGCAATGCATGACTAAAGACTGGGAATAGGGAAGGAT
The DNA here is from genome assembly GCF_029448725.1 of Salvelinus fontinalis. Lineage (NCBI taxonomy): Eukaryota > Metazoa > Chordata > Actinopteri > Salmoniformes > Salmonidae > Salvelinus > Salvelinus fontinalis. The sequence continues at coordinate 15,427,677 of NC_074686.1, forward strand.
GTTCTGTTCTTTCGGAACAGACAGATTATTGGAATGGAAAGGAGATGTGAAACAGAAAGACAAGGGAGGAGAATTAAGAAGAAAACAAGAGAGAGGAGAAAGTATGAGGGTTGAGGTTCATGATTAGGTATCCGACAGAAAGCATTTGTTTTGTTAATAGGGAATGGGAATGTTAGGGAGTGGGACTGTTATGGTATGGGAACACATGATCATTGAGGAAGAAAGGTTATGATGAAGATGGCAGGAAAGGATCCAATGGGAACTACTTGAACAGGAAGTGAGTAGAGGAAATCCAGTTGTAATCAAACTTGCTGCATGATGATTGGATAAGGACAGCAAGAGACCTTAGACCTCCACTGCTGTCTCTGCAACACGTGCTTGGGTATGTGAAACAACACTATCCAGTAATATTTCGGTCACACTGTGCGTTCGTCCGTCCATCACTCTGGGTATAGAAGGGACATATTCATCTGGCTTTCACTCATCAGGATTGTTGTGACACTCACACTGAGGATCAGTAAGATTCCAGGCACTTCAGTTGATGTCATGAGCAAAACCTTTTTTGGCAGCTCCCCTCTCTGTCCTCTTTTACACAGCTCCAGTTTTAATGTTTAATGTTACGAAAACACTGACAGCAGCTGATGAGGGCTGGATTAAAATAAAGCTGTAAACCATTTCAAGATACATTTGGTCATGTGGTGTGCTCCTCGAACGTCTCATTCCAAAATCATGGGCATTAATATGGAGTTGGTCCAGTCTTTGTTGCAATAATAGCCTCCACTCTTCTGGTAAGGCTTTCCACTAGATGTTGGAACATTGGTGCGGGGACTTACTTTGGGCACCGATGTTGGACGATTAGGCCTGGCTCGCAGTCTGCATTTCAATTCATACCAAAGGTGTTCGATGGGGTTGAGGTCAGGGCTCTGCAGGCCAGTCAAGTTCTTCCACACTGATCTCGACAAACCATTTTCTGTATGGTCCTTGATTTGTGCAAGGAGGCATTGTCATGCTGAAACAGGAAAGGGCCTTCCCCAAACTGTTGCCACAAAGTTGGAAGCACAGAATCATCTAGAATGTCATTGTATGCTGTAGCATTAAGATTTCCCTTCACTGAAATTAAGGGGCCTAACCCGAACCATGAAAAAGAGCCCCAGACCATTATTCCTCCACCAAACTTTACAGTTGACACTATGCATTCGGGCAGGTAGCGTTCTCCTGGCATCTGCCAAACTCAGTTTTGTCTGTCGGACTGTCAGACGGTGAAATGTGGTTCATCACTCCAGAGAACGCATTTCCACTGTCCAATGGCTGCAAGCTTTACACCACTCCAACCATCACTTGGCATTGCGCATGGGGGTCTTAGGCTTGTGTGCGGCTGCTCGGCCATGGAAACCCATTTAATGATGTTCCCGACAAACAGTTATTGTGCTGACATTGCTTCCAGAGGCAGTGTGGAACTCTGTAGTGAGTGTTGCAACTGAAGAAGAACAATGTTTATGTGCTACGCGCTTCAGCACTCGGCGGTCCCGTTCTGTGAGCTTGTGTGTCCTACCACTTCGCGGCTGAGCCGTTGTTGCTCCCAGACCTTTCCACTTCACAATCAAATCAAATCAACTTTATTTATATAGCCCTTCTTACATCAGCTGATATCTCAAAGTGCTGTACAGAAACCCAGCCTAAAACCCCAAACAGCAAGCAATGCAGGTGTAGAAGCACGGTGGCTAGGAAAAACTCCCTAGAAAGGCCAAAACCTAGGAAGAAACCTAGAGAGGAACCAGGCTATGAGGGGTGGCCAGTCCTCTTCTGGCTGTGCCGGGTGGGGATTATAACAGAAGATGTTCAAATGTTCATAAATTACCAGCATGGTCAAATACGGCACAACCCAAGGGGGGGCGACCAACCCAAACCAAATAACACACTTACAGTTGACCAGGGAAGCTCTAGCAGGGCAGAAATTTGACAAACTGACTTGTTGGAAAGGTAGCATCCTATGACGGTGCCACGTTGAAAGTCCCCATTCTACTGACAATTTTTGCCTCTGGAGTTTGCATGGCTGTGTGCTCGATACACCTGTCAGCAATGGCTGAAATGGACGAATCCACTAATTTAAAGGGGTGTCCACATACTTTTGTGTGTGTGTATATATAGTGTATTTTAGGATGTTTTCAACCACAACTGTAAAAAATAACTATAACTCAAAAACTAAGCAGGTTCTATGTTATACTCTATAGACCTGTGCTGAGTGTTTTGGAATGTCTCACTCCTTTAGCCTACAGTATATGCTTGTCCTGATTCATATCCCCCTCAGACCACCACACGCCTCATCTGCTCTCTTCTCCCATCATGGTCAGTCTCTCAACCTGTTCCACACATGTCCTGCTTCATATCCCCCTCAGACCACCACACGCCTCATCTGCTCTCTTCTCCCATCATGGTCAGTCTCTCAACCTGTTCCACACAGCCCCCACCCCATTGTTAGATTGTCCCATTTTGCTCTTATCCAGAGAGAGCGAGCTCCAGATGGGAGTCTGTTTGTGAATAGGCCCAGCAAATTGCAGTTCTTGTCTTGTAGAGTGATTGTGTGATGAATAGCTTGTACCTCATGGCCATCGATCCATCTCTCTTCTATAGGCATCTTATTGACTGACTATCTGGCTGTAACTCTCACCTTGAATAATCACATAGTATTGACAGGGCTATGTGTCTGTCTGGCTGTCTCTTTCTCTATTTTTCTCACTCTTTCTCTCTCTAGATCTGGGAAAAAATCCCCGTTGTCAGTCTCTTGGCGAGGACGGGAGGTTAAGGTCTGTTCAGTCTGTCAGTTCATCCTTCTGTTCTCTGTATCCATGGGTGATGGGGTTGCTAGGTGATGGATGGGCAGGTTGGCGTGGCGGCCTTGTGTGCCCACAGGGCACTCAGTATCACAGTAGGGTACTCCATCTCGGAGAGAGGGAGAGCGAGAGAATGGGAAGTTACACAGCAACACTTTTCTTTCGCTGTCGTCCAATCGAATAGTTCATGCTCGATAGAAATCAGTCTAGCTACTTTTTCCTATTCCTGTTTGTCAGATTTAAAATGTGATATTTACAATATATTTAGATGTTGACTTCCTATCTGTACTGTGTGGAGTTCAGTTTAAGTTTCTGTACGTAGTGTACTGTACGGAACATCAGAGACAGAGAGAGTCGTCTGGGCCATGTCAACCCCTGGGATATCCTTGGCAGCTGTGGTGTTGGCGGAGTAAAGGATTATGGGAGATGAGCAGCAGTACCCATAGCTTTCCCAGTAGGCTTTCTGTGTGTGCGTGCGTTACTCGCTGCTGTGGCGTCTGCAACAGCTGGGGTCTGGTTAGTCACACAGCCACAGCAGTACACACACACACACACACACACACAGTTCAGACAGTCACACATACACACCTGCAATCCCTACATAATGTATCTGACAGCTGTGTGACTTATCTACCATTATGATAGATAACATTGGCTCTGTTCTGTCTTTTTGAAAGGATCCTCTTTGACTTTTGGAAACGGCCAACCACACTTTTCAGTCTCCTATTGATTTCCATTAATGCCTCGTTCCTTTCTCCTCTGTGTGAACTAGGCATACTGTAACTCAGTGAGAGATGTTCAATGTCACTTACAACATTTCTGTTGTCGTACCGTTTATTCTTTGAGTACCCAAAACAATTTACAAGGCTGCTGCGAATCCATCATCAGTGATTGTGTGTGTATTCTCCTCTGCAGGGCCACACTTCAAGGCTTTGTTTACTGTGGTCATAACTCCATCCAAGGCTCCTGTGTGCCTTGTCATCTGTACAGCCTATTACTGTGACACGAGCCTGGCCCGCCAGACTGATAACAAGAGGTAGGTGAGTGTGTGTGGAATTTAATACCAGTGTTCTGGGAGTATCACCAAGCCAGATCTTCGAGTGTTAAATCAATGCTGTCTATCCCTCCCTTGAACACGATGCTTAACTCCAGTTTAATGTCCCTAGAGAGACATAGCAGATATTGTTTTAAGCATTTTTTAAACTTTTACCCCAATTTCGTGGTATCCAATTGGTAGTTCCAGTCTTGTCTCATCGCTGCAATTCCCCTACGGACTCGGGAGAGGCGAAAGTCGAGAGCCATGCTTCCTCAGAAACCCGACCCTGCCAAGCCGCACTGCTTCTTGACACACTGCTGGCTTAACCCGGAAGCCAGCCGCACCAATGTGTCGGCGGAAACACCGCCCAACTGACTAATGAAGTCCGCTTGCAGGCGCCCGGCCCGCCATAAGGAGTCGCTAGAGCAGAATGAGACAAAGAGAACCCGGCCGGCCAAACCCTTCCCTAACCCGGACGATGCTGGGCCAATTGTGCATCGCCTCATGGGTCTCCTGGTCATGGCCCGGCTGTGACACGAACCTGATGCTGTAGTGACGCATTAGCACTGCAACACAGTGCCTTAGAACGCTGTGCCACCTGGCAGGCCCCCATATTATTAAGGCTTGTTACATGCTAACCACACTGCTTGCATTACACGTGTGAGTGTTGCAAAATAAATGTACACATACATGTTATTCAATCATTTCATCCAAACTGCTCTCGTGCGTCAACGAGCGTCTGCATAGCCAAGCGCTAAAATAGAACAAGGGCAATTTTTTCGCTTGATGCAAGTTCCGCCTCTCCCATCTCCTCATTGGTTTTTAGGAGCATACACCCACGTGGGTGATTGAAAGCTGAACTGAGGTCCACACTCCAGTTCAGTTGGTGATGGTAATGCACCTTAAAGTTGGTTGCGAACCACCATATAAAGTCCAAAGAAGAAGAAGAAGCCTGAAGGAGGAGAGATTACAAGAAATTAACTAGGTTTACCTTTTTATCTGTGGATTAATTGTCGAAGTAGAGGACCTTGTGCATTTCAGGTCTAATAACAACCCAGTGTTTATATCCCAGGAGAAATTAGCTAGAAACAGCAAGCAAGCTAGCTAAATGGCCATGAATGTTTCATGCGTTTCGACCAGTCCCCAAATTAATATAGGTGGTTCAAAGTTCGTTTTGATATTTTAACCTGCGTGTCCTGGTCGCGTCTGGTGTGGATGGACAAAATCAACATGCGCACGCAGCATGTTAGAGGTCAGCAGAATATAGATGGAGAATAGAGACAGAACCAGGAATTGAGATGTCTTGATTGAATCATCTTGCTGAACGATAGCCAGCAAGTTCATTCATTATTTATGAAAATATCAGTCTGTGATGGTTGCAAGTGAATGGCAACTAACTGTAATGTGTTTGCTTTGTCCGTTGCATGTTTTAATAGGGTCTTACATCAGTTATATTAAATTAACAAATAGTGTGTATTAAAAACAACAGCATTGTAGAATCTGTTCAGAAGGGGTTCAAATAGGGGCCTACTTCCCAAATGGCACCCTATTTCATATATAGTGCACTACTTGCTCAAAAGTAGGGAGTAGGGTGCCATTTGGGAAATATCATGCGTTTCTAGCTGGCGGTGCAACTACAGTACAGTAGTTTCATTACCACAGTAGGTTCAGTGTTATTTTTATACTTCCCTTCTGTTTCATTTCCTGTGAAACAATATATAGTATGCCCATGGTGCTATAGGTGGAGGCTCTTTGGCTGAATCCCAGCCATCTTGAATAGCTTGCTGTATAGAACTAGACAGGTTGGTGCAGAATGGTGGGAGGCAGGACTGAGCTCCTCCATACAGTAGTGTTTTTTAAAAAGGAGTAGGAGACGAGGAGGGCGCATGGGGACTCGCTTTCATTCTCTCTCGCTCTCTCTCAAAGCAGTTTACATCAAACAGTGGTACTGTAGCAGGTTTTTGTATCTACTGTGGCTGAGTCTCTACCTGTTGGGAGCTACACAGGCTTCAAAGCATTCCCGGGCCATGACTTATTTTTATTGAAAGCAACATGGGGGGGATGTATACGTAAAAACAAATGTAATGAAATTAAGTTGGACTTGTATGCCGGTGCTGTCGCTATAGTAACCTTCAATATTTATTTATCAGATTTTCTGTGTGTATTATGACTTTTCCCCGTATTAAAGCATAGTGATCGTGAAAATTATTCACTGGCAGATTCTACTGTAGGTCACTTTTCTGCAAAACCGTGATGAGCCGTTTCTAAAGGAATGTGTCTCATTTCTCTGTGTGGAAAAACGTCAGTCTGGAGAGCGAGAAAGACACTAAAAAGTCTGCCTCCCTGAGCTGAGAGTAACGTTGTGTGTGTGAAGGAAGCTGCTAGTCCTAGCTGGCTGGGATCCCACCTAGAATGGCCTCATAATCTCTGACCACAAACAATGGGAACCCAAAAAAACGCCCTTTCAAAGCTCTGACGCGGCGCCGACAACTTGAAACGCCTATAAGCTTTTTGTAACGTTGGTGCCCGGAGAAGGATATAGTTACAGAGACTAAAACAAATAGAGTGAACAGCGTGTGGTGGTAGAGAAGTCTGTCAGCAAAAACAATGACAGGGACAGGGACATTTGAAATACGTACACACAAAGGACAGGGTGGCTTACATGACAAGTCCACAAAACAAAGGAAATTAACTCTCCCTTGTCTAGACAAAGACTCAGGCCTTATAATTAACTAGAAAAATCCCTAGTGAATTCCTTAATCAAGGGGAAAGTATTTAAAGGATACTGTTGGACATGAACACACACACACACACACACACACACACACACACACACACACACACACACACACACACACACACACACACACACACACACACACACACACACACACACACACAGTTACGTAGCCTTACGTCTGCACCAGACAGGCTGGTAAGAGTGACCCATTTGGGGCACCAAGGGGACTAGCGTGTAGCTAGCTATCATAATTCTTCACTGACTTACACATGGATTTATCTCTTGAGACAGTGGGCAAATGGGGCATGAGAGTGTCATCACAAGAGTGTCATCACAATAGTGTCATGTGTCCACAGAAAGTGTTAAACCCAGCGGCAGGCTGACATTACCTCTTTATGATAGGAGGAGAGTGGCTGTCATTCATCATGGAGACAGAGAGAGAGAGAAGGAGAGAGAGAGAGAAGGGGGGAGAGAGAAAAAGAAAGGACAGAAAGAAATACAGATAGATGGATAGAGTTGGAGCGAGAGAAAGAGAGACCCATGCCTGAGCACCTGGCTTATATTATGTTAGATTACACCAGCGTAATGGTGAACTGCAGCCTGTGAACTGCAGCATTACAGAGGTAATAAGACAGATAATATGGATCATCATATCTGACTTTCCCCATTAAATCTATCCCAGGGCTGAACTTAATGAACTCATCCGTCTCAGTGGTAGCTAATATCTTTACCTTACCACTGTTGCATAACATGGACTGCTGCTGCGTCCATTCCTTTCCCTTTGACTTGAGCATGTGAAAGTGTATAGACACACACACACACACACACACACACACACACACACACACACACACACACACACACACACACACACACACACACACACACACACACACACACACACACAGCTGTTATAACTGAGAATAGCAGGGTCGTAGTGGATCTCTTTGTCAGTGCTTCGCTACATTCCTCCCACCTCCCCAGGGCTTTGGGATAGTGGGGTAGATGTGGGGTCATCCACCCAGCGAACAGCACCCCTCCCTGGGGCCTCTTTGTCCAGATGAGCCGCTCCCCAAACTACTGGCCCTGACATCTGACAAGCTACATCCCATACCATACCTCTGGGACTGGGGTTGCCTCTCACTCACTCTCACACATACTTATGAGGACTTTTTGGGGACCAAACAATTGATTCCCAATCAAAATCCTATATCCTTAACCATTAACAACTAACCCTAATTCTAAACCTAACCGCTAAACCTAAAATAGCCTTTTTACAAGTGAGGACCGTCAAAATGCCCTCACTTCTCTGAATTGTTATTGGTTTACAATTCTTGTGAGGACTTCTGGTACTCAGAAGTATAGTAAAACACACACACACACACACACACACACACACACACACACACACACACACACACACACCACACACCACACACAGTCCTCTAGAGCTACTCCCGGGAGGACTGTTTACTGTGTGGTTATTTTTAGTCTCTTCAGGAATACTGTCGGAGCACAGTAGAGCTTCCTTTCGCCTGGCCAGGGCCCCTCTGCCTCCCGCCCATGGCCTGGCCCACGCCTCAGTCCACAGCCCCTTTCCTGGACTCAGACCCCCTGTCCTCCTTTGGCCCACTGTCTTCCCTGCTCTACAGCCCCCCTGTTCGGTTTATTTAAAGACCCTCCTCCTGGCTCGTCCTTAGATTATTTAACCTTGGAGGAATTCCTCTGAAATACTTGTGTGCGTGCATACGTGCGAGCGCAGAGAGCCTGTTGTGTTGACAGGAAGAGACTAGTGTTGGAATGCATCTATCATCCTGTTTACCTGTATGAGTTGAGCTCCTCTCATCCTGTTTACCTGTATGAGTTGAGCTCCTCTCATCCTGTCTGAGTTGAGCTCCTCTCATCCTGTCTGAGTTGAGCTCCTCTCATCCTGTCTGAGTTGAGCTCCTCTCATCCTGTCTGAGTTGAGCTCCTCTCATCCTGTCTGAGTTGAGCTCCTCTCATCCTTCTCCTCAAGAAATTCTAGTGAGGAATATGCAGCACAGCAGTTGGACTCTCTGTGTATAGAACTTAATCAATACTGTGCTGTCACTGGGGTCGGAGAGGGGGGTGTGATTGGAGGTGTGTGTACGCGTGTTTGTGTGTATAAGCGTGCATGAGTCAGAGTGTGTTTGCGTGTTTGTTTTCTTGTTAGTCCCTCCAAGGATTCATTCATAGACAGATAAGCACTCTAGACGTTTCTTGGAAATCTTAACATTTTACATAATTCTCCAAATATTATACAAATCTAGGAATGATTACACATGTTTTCTGGAGGGCAAGCAGCTTACAAAGACATGCAATCTCCTCTACAGCCCTGTGGTACTCTTAGTTCCTCATCAAGGGATAAATGTTTTGCTCCATGTTTTGGCTCTCAAGTAAGGGAGTTAGTAACAGCCCCTGAAACAGCTAAGAGCTTATGGCAAATACAGTATCATATATCAAATTACTTTGTTCATTTGTTTATAATGCCACAATAAAATTCGCAGCTACTGCTGCTTCTGTAATCTGTTTTTAATGATGTGTTGAATTCATTATTTAAATTCATGCATCCACAAGAGGCCTAGCTGAAAATGAGAGTAGAGCCACCTGCAGCTGCTGTTCAGTGAAGCACAACGTTTTTTAAAACCGCTTATGGATCCGACCCTTTATTAAAATGTTCGCCTAAAATGACATGTACCCAAATCTAACTGCCTGTAGCTCAGGACATGAAGCAAGGATATGCATAGTTTGTGGAAATATTAAATTAATGTAGGAGAATATAACATATTAGATCTAGTAAAACATGTTATTTAAAAAAAAATTGCAAGAGAAATTACAATGTATTATTCCAGCCCAGGCGCAATTTAGATTCTGGCTACTAGATGGGAGCAGTGTATGTGCAAAGTTTTAGACTGATCCAATGAACCATTGTGTATCTGTTCATAATGTTTTATCCCAAATGTGCCTAATTGGTTTATTAAGCTTTCCCATAATTTGAATGACAAAACAAAGCTTTTGTTCTTATTTTACTCAGATACGTTTCTAAATCATATGTAATGTCCATGAATCAGGGTTACCATTAGAGAAATGTGGCATCAGACATTTGACATGCAGCATTTTAATTTACCGGACATTTGAGAAATTTACCAGACCCATAGGCATTGGGTGCGTAACCTGATTAGGGCGTCCACCCATGGTGTTCAGAATGACAGAAATCACATTTAGATTATTGTAGTTCATATTAACAGAACATGCAAGTCGAGGATGCACCAATGTACCGGTCCTTCTGACCAAATTCTGATGTGCACTTTCATTAGCCTATGTCAATCTGCTATCCCCCATTGTAGAAAAGTTTACCTACTCTATTGGTCAACTTGCTGAGAATGAAATGGCCTATTCCAAACAGATACTGGGACGATAGATTCCAAATTCACACAACCAGTAGGCAGGGCTGGACTTTAATGCTTGCCCGCTTGCCCGTGGGAAAAAATGCTGGACAAGGAAAATCTAATCTAGACAAGTAAAAATAACATATCTAACAATTAATCCTATCAAAGTGTTCCAAGGATGTGTTGTGCACTGTCAACTCCCAATCTCTGCACGGAGACACTTGTCTATCTATCAGTGCACATCAAGTAGCCTACAGAGATTTGGCGAAATGAATTGAGCTGCGAGTTGGAGTGGTTCGTCTGATGTCTCTCTTTCGTCACGTGTCCCGTGTGTGTGCCTGCGGTTTTACCTCCGTTTTCAAATGTATATAGCCTACTCTCTTGCCGGTGTTCTCTCTAGGAGATGGAGAGCGGTAGATAGCTGTCTAATAAAACATGTTTCAACAAGCAGGGAAAGCTGGCCAGGCACCAGGAAGCGCCCCATCGTCCACCACCACGACCAAACCTTGAACCACCTGCTAAAAAGGCAGCATATGAGGAAAAAGGATAGGAAAATTCATTCCGACCTGTGAGTTTCCATGGGTTCAATATGTCGACACAGGGAGATGTCATGTACTGCTCAACGTGTCAGGATTTCCCCGGTATTGCAGATACGTAAGTTCATAAAAATAGAACCTGTTAGAGCGATTGTTGATTTTAAAACCGAGTAACAGGTTCACAGGCTGGCTATATACACCCAAGTTAGCTAGCTAACGTTAGCATAAAAAGCAGGCTAACATTACTTGCCAGTCAATTAGCCACCAACTGGTTAACGTAAACTCACGTAAACTCGTACATCGCCTTGGTCCGTACAACTGCCCTTATTTTAGCGCCCCAAAAACGTAATACTTCCAGATCAACTGTCATGTCAATACCATTGTAAAGCACAATTTCTCCCCTTTCCAACAAAATCAATTACATGACCTAAACGCTGCCCGTTTCTGCCTAATTCAAGCAGGCAAGGAGCCCCGTCGGGTCTTTTTAAAAATGGCGGGTGGGGAAGCGAAACTAATGCGTTATAGTGAGAAGGAGAGATGTTGTGTGGGATTTTTTTTTTTTTCACTCGATCTGTCCAACTTATCACCTTATCGCCTCTAAAATGTAAATAAAACACTATAAAGAGTTTATATAATGTGTCATTACATACCTATTTGAAGGTTTGTGTCGAATTTGAATCGGGTTTTTAGGGTACAATAGAGCCATTACCATGTCGATCAACGCTTGAAAAGAAACCTAGTTCACACCCCCGCTTGAAAAGAAACCTAGTTCACACCCCCGATTTTGAAGTCAACACAGTCGCTACAGTCCCATTAGTTTTCTTTGTAGCCTCGTTTGAATGTTGCGGTTGCGCACATTTGTACGGAATGGGGTGAGTTTACGTTACATTTATCAGCTAATGCTAGCTATGCAGGGATAGTTTGGTATTTTGGCATTGAAGCCCTTTATCTACTTCCCCACATTCAGATGAACTCGTGGATAACATTTTATATGTCTGCGTGTAGTTTGAAGCTAGTTGATAACTAGCGTTAGCGCGATTGACTATTGTTATTGCGCTAACGCTATTTAGCATCGGCTCGCGAAACTACGTCTAACCAGAGATACTTTTGGGGAGATGGGGAAACTCCTTTGGAATCATATTAACGGCCAATGTGTACGTTGTCCTTGTATCGTCAATGGGCCATGCTGTCCATTCTGAGTGATTCTGGGACAAGTAGAGCCCTCCTTCAAGGAGTGAATAGGAGTCAATTGAGCGCTAGCTCAAAAACCCAACATTAGCATGAATTTCGTCAACAAGTACAATATTACAAATATTTTCCGAGATGTGAGATAATTAACTTGTTCTCTTTAATATCGTATAGCTTTGGAATGGTGACATGACGTACTTTTGAGGAAGATATGCAGGTTTCTCGACCCATCCCCTGCCTTTGAGAAGGGATTGCGTAACGCAGCATAACAACGTGAACGTGATTGGTCACTCAGTCTGCTGGTTGAGGCATTATACGTTCCTCCATTCATTGCCCAATGGGATTCCTTTCTCTAATATCTCTGGTCTAACTTCTAGACTAGAGTAAGGAATGTGACAAATAGTGGAAGGCCTACAATTTCTTGAGCAGCTCTGTATTATTGTATGAGTTTAGCGCCATGTAGGGTACATTTGGGCCTGAAATTTAAATGGGATTCCCTGAGAACTGTAATTGTATCAAACAAATTAAGTGGTTATAGAATACAACCGTTTAGTGTCAATTAAGAAATGTTTACACTATGAGAACTTGCTTTCATGTTATTATTTTGTGTTGGGACAGCCTGCAGGACATAAAATATGAACACAGCCAGTGTAAAGGGAATATCATTTTTCCAAGTGGGGTCCCCTGCCTTTTCTATTGTCAATTTGGTGTGTTGCAGGAAAGACTTTGGGGACATTTTGATCTCTACGTTTTAGAGATGTATCTCTTTATCTATGTAAGGCACTATGGCAACCAGCAGCTTTAATTAGCCTGGCATAGGTTATTATTCTATTCAGTATTATACAGTAATTAATCAATTCTGTCCCACAAGGGATATTGTCAATGAATTCACAGATGTTCTTTATTGTATTCAGATTCAGTTTGTTATAGGTTCCATATTGTTGGGGAGTCAGGGGCTGTTCACTGTTATTAAAAAAAGAACAATAAATATCAAATCGCATCAAGTAATTTTTTTACTACTACAGAATCTTGAGTTTCGGACAAGTATTTGTATCTATTGGACAAGTAAAAAATCAGTCCCACTTGTCTGAAGGACAAAGTTAATATCTAGCCCTGCAGTAAGCCTAGGTTACATTAACGAGACTGATGCAACAGATCAGAGTAGTTATCTTCAAATGTTGATGAACTATTATTTCTTCACATTATAAAGCTCAGCGATGCGCACAAGGCAGTAGGCTACACGCACATGTTCTTTCCATAACGCAATTAGCGGGAAAACAGTGGTAAAAAGCACACCGCATGTCAGCAGTTTCATGTCACAGAGATGAAAATATTTGTTAAAAATGTAGAAAGAGGGGAGAACTAATATGCAATAACTAGCATGGGTTGCTTATATGACTAGGATTGTGCCTTTGGCTACTGGACAAAGTTGATATAAAATAATTGCCTCCATGGATATGGTCTGATTTGGCTAGGCTGCTTTGTAACAAGGTGCCTCATAATATGTATTAAAACTTTCAGGTTTCAAACAATGAAGTATATATTTTCAAAATGCATACTGCCTCCAGCTCATTGCAAAGTGGTGTGTGACTCGCTCCCTTCCAGCAGCTCTCTCGCTGTCTGACAGATTTTACGCCCAAAATGCATAACAAATTTAACGATGCATAACAAAAACGATGCATAACAAATTTACTGTACACACGTGCCAATTTAATTCCACAAATTATACAAATTAACCTATAGACCAATAAGCATGACCAGTCGAATGAATTTCCATCAATGTGTATAGGCTAAAAAGCATTATTTTGCTTGGGATTTTTTTCTTATTCTCCCGGACAATTGGCCGTTGCCAATTTTATTTATTGGCTTTTCAATTGTTTTTATCGGCCAAAAGCCGACTATTACCAGCTAATGGAAACCCTGACATGAATACAAGAGGATTACAGTAGCATTAATTAACATCATGATGTAGCGCTGAAGTGCAGTATGATAGTAAATGTTGCTACCACTCTAACCAGCACTGTGTAAATTGTGTGAAGTGTCCAGGGTTTGATGGGTTAACAAGGGAAATGAAGCGGGAGATTGAGAGCTAATTGACTGTAATGGAGGCTGGGGTTTTAATTGGCCACTAAAGGTACACAGGCTAAACTCTCTAGTGGATACATAGGCCAAACACTCAGAGTAGGGAATAATATGGAACAGAAACGGAACCACATGAGAGGAGCAGGGTGAAGTGTGTGTGTGTGTGTGTGCGCAGCTCGGGGCGGCAGGTAGTCTAGTGGTTAGAGTGTTGGATTGGTAACCAAAAGGTTGCAAGATCAAATCCCCGAGCTGACAAGGTAAAAATCTGTCGTTCTGCCCCTGAACACGGCAGTTAACCCACTGTTCCTAGGCCGTCATTGTAAATAAGAATTTGTTCTTAACTGACTTGCCTAGTTAAATAAAGGTCAAATAAAAAATGAAAAAAAAATGCGTGACGAGGGTGTGTTTGTGTGATCTGTCAGACACTCTAAGAGCCACCAGTGTGGATAATAAAACTGAGGGCCACCTCCCTTCATTCTCTACTCTACACCAGACTAGCAGTGGGAGATGTTGGGCACTTTGGAAGTATCAGCCGTGTCTGCAGACAGAAACACACACACACATGTGCGCACAAACACACACTGCCTGCTAATTGGCTCATTTCTATTCAGATTCCAGTCGAAGCCCTCTGTGACTTTCAACAAATTTGCCAACAGCTCTATATTTGCTGCTCTGATGCACACAGTTGGTTCACTCAGTCTGTTCTGTTATTTCTCTCTCTAGAATATAATTTCACCTAAACTCATATAATGTGCTGCAGTTCCCTATAGCACATCTACATTATAACCACACCTACATGATCCTCTCTATATCCTACCCTACAATATCTATCCTATGCTCTATCGATATCCTACGTTAAAATATTTAAATTCATGACCAACAATGGGATTTCTCTCTGTGTAGCTACCATTTTAATTATATATTTTTCCAGACATTGCAGATGTACAGACCACTGATTTAAACAGACATGTTGTTGCTGTCTCAGATCCTCCTCCCATGCTGTATCTACAGATCTGCTCTCTGAGCGCTGGCCCATATTTTACCATATCTTTATGTCCGATGAGTCGTGTTGCATTTGCCCAGACCTAATCTGAAGGAGACGCCCAAGGGGGGAATGGAGAGAGAAAGGGGGGAGGGGCAGAAAGATAAATTGATAGACAGAAAGAATAGACAGACAGACAGATCTCTCCAGACAAATGACTGGTATAAGGGAGAGTTAGTTTCTGGGACTTGATCAGGAGGAGTCTGCATTATAAATTCCTACCCCGTGGAGCTCTGTGGAGGCCTGTCTGATAAATGGTGCTGCTGCAATGGTCAACCGCAGCGTAAGCAGAGCAGCACTCCTAATGCCTGTCTACCATCCACCACCCTCCTCTCACTCTAATGCTGTCCTCCCAACATCCTCCTCCTCTCACTCCTCTAATGCTGTCCTCCCAACATCCTCCTCCTCTCACTCCTCTAATGCTGTCCTCCCAACATCCTCCTCCTCTCACTCCTCTAATGCTGTCCTCCCAACATCCTCCTCCTCTCACTGCTCTAATGCTGTCCTCCCAACATCCTCCTCCTCTCACTCCTCTAATGCTGTCCTCCCAACATCCTCCTCCTCTCCTCTCACTCCACTAATGCTGTCCTCCCAACATCCTCCTCCTCTCACTCCTCTAATGCTGTCCTCCAACATCCTCCTCCTCTCCTCTCACTCCTCTAATGCTGTCCTCCCAACATCCTCCCCCTCTCACTCCTCTAATGCTGTCCTCCAACATCCTCCTCCTCTCCTCTCACTCCTCTAATGCTGTCCTCCAACATCCTCCTCCCCTCCTCTCACTCCTCTAATGCTGTCCTCCCAACATCCTCCTCCTCTCCTCTCACTCCACTAATGCTGTCCTCCCAACATCCTCCTCCTCTCACTCCTCTAATGCTGTCCTCCCAACATCCTCCTCCTCTCACTCCTCTAATGCTGTCCTCCCAACATCCTCCTCCTCTCACTCCTCTAATGCTGTCCTCCCAACATCCTCCTCCTCTCACTCCTCTAATGCTGTCCTCCCAACATCCTCCTCTCCTCACTCCTCTAATGCTGTCCTCCAACATCCTCCTCCTCTCCTCTCACTCCTCTAATGCTGTCCTCCCAACATCCTCCCCCTCTCACTCCTCTAATGCTGTCCTCCAACATCCTCCTCCTCTCCTCTCACTCCTCTAATGCTGTCCTCCCAACATCCTCCTCCTCTCACTCCTCTAATGCTGTCCTCCCAACATCCTCCTCCTCTCACTCCTCTAATGCTGTCCTCCCAACATCCTCCTCTCCTCACTCCTCTAATGCTGTCCTCCCAACATCCTCCTCCTCTCACTCCTCTAATGCTGTCCTCCCAACATCCTCCTCCTCTCACTCCTCTAATGCTGTCCTCCAACATCCTCCTCCTCTCCTCTCACTCCTCTAATGCTGTCCTCCAACATCCTCCTCCTCTCCTCTCACTCCTCTAATGCTGTCCTCCCAACATCCTCCCCCTCTCACTCCTCTAATGCTGTCCTCCAACATCCTCCTCCTCTCCTCTCACTCCTCTAATGCTGTCCTCCCAACATCCTCCTCCTCTCACTCCTCTAATGCTGTCCTCCCAACATCATCCTCCTCTCACTCCTCTAATGCTGTCCTCCCAACATCCTCCTCCACTCCTCCATCCCTCTCGATCTGAATCAGACAGGGAGGGGTGAGAAGGGACAGACCCTCGTGGAGTTATGCACCACCCCACCCTTATACCACTGTTCCAGCTATCCCTCCCTAGCCCTGCACCCCCATCCAGCCACATCCCGATCTCAAATCATCAGTTCCCAGCCATGTGTGCCGCTTGCCGGCCTAGCCAGTATTAACACACACACACACACACACACACACACACACACACACACACACACACACACACACACACACACACACACACACACACACACACACACACACACACACACACACACACACAGCTAGTTTTAATAAATCACCCTGTTGCTAATGGAGCTGAGGGGGTTTACATGCATCTCTCCACCTCCCCGCGCTGCCCCTAGATTAATACCCCATTGATTATGTCTGTGAATGAATGAATTACATTTTATTTTCAAATCGCCAGTTCCCAACCCATCCCTTACTGGACTAATTGACACACAAACAAACATTACAATAATACAATGATAGTTATTCTGTTGTTCTGTGCAATGTGCACCGCATAAAGAATGAAACATACGTAATAATAGATCAGGTTATACAAGTAATAATAAAAACCTTAGAGCAGTAAAAAGAACACATAAATCCAGAAAAATGAATCCGGTCTGAACCCGGTCTGCCACAAAGAGAAGATTAAATTGTGAGACAGGCCTACACACAATCTATATGCATACATGCCCTTTACTATATATCTGGAGCTAAATATTTGTATTAATTATAGGGCACCCTTTTTCTTTTATTCCAGGCTTTATCTAAAAATTCCGCAAACGGAAATACACAATGGACAAAAACATTTAATTTTCTGCTCATCGCTCTGCCACATAATGCCAGGGTATATCTGGTGGGCTTTCTGGAATAAGGGCAAACATACAGTGGGGAGAACAAGTATTTGAATAACTGCCGATTTTGCAGGTTTTCCTATTTACAAAGCATGTAGAGGTCTGTAATTTGTATCATAGGTACACTTCAACTGTGAGAGACGGAATCTAAAACAAAAATCCAGAAAATCACATTGTATGATTTTTAAGTAATTAATTTGCATTTTATTGCATGACATGAGTATTTGATCACCTACCAACCAGTAAGAATTCCGGCTCTCACAGACCTGTTAGTTTTTCTTTAAGAAGCCCTCCTGTTCTCCACTCATTACCTGTATTAACTGCTCCTGTTTGAACTCGTTACCTGTATAAAAGACACCTGTCCACACACTCAATGAAACCTCCAACCTCTCCACAATGGCCATGACCAGAGAGCTAGGTAAACCTGCAAAATCGGCAGTGTATCAAATACTTGTTCTCCCCACTGTATATCGTGGTAGAAAGGACAATAGAGGATAAAATTAATTCCCTGGTGATGTACATGGGACTGGCGACGGTATCAAGACTGGTCCCAACTGGCCGGCCCACTGGTCCCAACTGGCCGGCCCACTGGTCCCATCTGGCCGGCCCACTGGTCCCATCTGGCCGGCCCACTGGTCCCATCTGGCCGGCCCACTGGTCCCATCTGGCCGGCCCACTGGTCCCATCTGGCCGGCCCACTGGTCCCATCTGGCCGGCCCACTGGTCCCATCTGGCCGGCCCACTGGTCCCATCTGGCCGACCTGTTTCTATTGAAAAACTTTGCTGGCTATTCTGGCAATTGGCATATCCAACAGTCTATTCCAAAGTCTCACAATGCACGCCTTCCATCTCACCCCACAGGGTTTCCAGCCCATTTTCCCAGTTATTTCCAGTATAGGTGCAAACTTGTGGATACCTAAAAAAAATAACATACTGCTCTGTTATGGACATGTTTGTTTTTGAGATACCTCTTAGCAACACACACTCCTGCTGAATAGTCCAGAACAGGACACACGCATGTGTAACGGATGTGAAATGGCTAGCTAGTTAGCGGGTACGCGCTAGTAGCATTTCAATCAGTTACGTCACTTGCTCTGAGACTTAAGTAGTGTTGCCCCTTGCTCTGCAAGGGCCGTGGCCTTTGTGGAGCGATGGGTAACGATGCTTCGTGGGCGACCGTTGTTGATGTGTGCAGAGGGTCCCTGGTTCGCGCCCGTGTCGGGGCGAGGGGACGCCGTAAAGTTATACTGTTACATTGGTGCCGTGACCCGGATCACTGGTTGCTGCGGAAAAGGAGGAGGTTGAAAGGGGGGTGAGTGTAACGGATATGAAATGGCTAGCTAGTTAGCGGGTACGCGCTAGTAGCATTTCAATCAGTTACGTCACTTGCTCTGAGACTTAAGTAGTGTTGCCCCTTGCTCTGCAAGGGCCGTGGCCTTTGTGGAGCGATGGGTAACGATGATTCGTGGGCGACCGTTTTTGATGTGTGCAGAGGGTCCCTGGTTCGCGCCCGTGTCGGGGCGAGGGGACGCCGTAAAGTTATACTGTTACACATGTCTGACACAGTTTGGAATGCGCGGCAATACCAGTGGTGGGTGTTCATGTATGCAAAGGGAAGCCAGGCTTCCCCGAGAAATGAAATGAACAAAATTATTTGTCTTTCGTCTCTATGTTTCATTAATTTCCTTCAATTTGCTAAAGGCTGAATGTTTCTCACTGGAGAAAGCATCCGAGCGAACGAAACAGCGCTCCTCTGTCTCAGTATGTGTAACCATCTATCTGATGCTGTCTGGTCAAAAATAGTTAGACTTTTTGCCGCGCGTAGCATTGGATGCAAGGGAAGCCAGCGAGCATTTGGACTCACTTGGAACATTTTTGCTAAACTGAGTGAGCTGAGCTCAGCTGTGAATGGTCCTGGCACACCAAAAAAAGTGTCAAGGGAAGCCAGTTTGGATTTGACTTCAGACCAATCGCATCACCCCAGAAGTCAAATGTCATTGACAGGGGGAAAAAAGTAATCTTGTGTTATCCTTAGCTAAATTTGTTCCTTTCCTTAATTAGCCATGGATGGAGATAGGGATTTGGACTTGTGGTTTTATTTAATTCTCTGAACTGGCCAATGATTATAAAGGCGATTCTGTCTGGGTGTGTATATCTGTCTGGGTGTCTTTGTTTGTGTGTGTATATCTGTTTGTCTGTGTGTGTGGTTGTGGTCTGTCTGTCTGGGTGTGTATCTCTGTCTCTTTGGGTGTGTCTTTGTGGGTGGGTGTGTACAGTTGAAGTCAGACATTTACATACACCCTAGCCAAATACATTTATACTCAGTTTCACAATTCCTGACATTTAATCCTAGTAAAAATTCCCTGTCTTAGGTCAGTTAGGATCACCACTTTATTTTAAGAATGTGTCAATTAGCCTATCAGAAGCTTCTAAAGCCATGACATAATTTTCTGGAATTTTCCAAGCTGTTTAAAGGCACAGTCAACTTAGTGTATGTAAACTTCTGACCCACTGGAATTGTGATACAGTGAATTATAAGTGAAATAATCTGTTTGTAAACAATTGTTGGAAAAATTACTTGCATCATGCACGAAGTAGATGTCCTAACCGACTTGCCAAAACTATAGTTTGGTAACAAGAAATGTGTGGATGAAGAAATGACTCCAATCTAAGTGTATGTAAACTTCCGACTACAACCGTATGTGTGTGTGGCTGTGTATGCCTGTCTGTGTGTGTGGCTGTGTATGCCTGTGTGGGTGTGTATGCGGGTGTGTATGCCTGTGTGGGTGTGTATGCCTGTCTGTGTGGGTGTGTATGCCTGTCTGTGTGGGTGTGTATGCTTGTGTGTGTGTGGGTGTGTATGCCTGTGTGGGTGTGGGTGGGTGTGTATGCCTGTGTGGGTGTGGGTGGGTGTGTATGCCTGTCTGTGGGTGTGTATGCCTGTCTGTAGGTGTGTATGCCTGTCTGTGTGTGTGTGTGGGTGTGTATGCTTGTGTGTGTGTGGGTGGGTGTGTATGCCTGCCTGTGTGTGTGTATGGGTGTGTATGCCTGTGTGTGTGTGTGGGTGTGTATGCCTGCCTGCCTGTGTGTGTGTGGGTGTGTATGCCTGTCTGTGTGGGTGTGTATGCCTGCCTGTGTGTGTGTGTGGGTGTGTATGCCTGCCTGCCTGTGTGTGTGTGGGTGTGTATGCCTGCCTGTGTGTGTGTGTGGGTGTGTATGCCTGTGTGTGTGTGGGTGGGTGTGTATGCCTGTGTCTGTGTGTATGCCTGTGTGTGGGTGGGTGTGTATGCATGCCTGTGTGTGGGTGGGTGTGTATGCCTGTCTGTGTGTGTGTGGGTGTGTATGCCTGTGTCTGTGTGGGTGGGTGTGTATGCCTGTGTCTGTGTGGGTGGGTGTGTATGCCTGTGTGTGGGTGGGTGTGTATGCCTGTCTGTGTGTGTGGGTGTGTATGCCTGTCTGTGTGGGTGGGTGTGTATGCCTGCCTGTGTGTAGGTGTGTATGCCTGCCTGTGTAGGTGTGTATGCCTGCCTGTGTGTGTGTGGGTGTGTATGCCTGTGTATGCCTGTCTGTGTAGGTGTGTATGCCTGCCTGTGTCTGTGTGGGTGGGTGTGTATGCCTGTCTGTGTAGGTGTGTATGCCTGTCTGTGTAGGTGTGTATGCCTGTGTGTGGGTGGGTGTGTATGCCTGCCTGTGTGTGTGTATGGGTGTGTATGCCTGTGTGTGTGTGTGGGTGTGTATGCCTGCCTGCCTGTGTGTGTGTGGGTGTGTATGCCTGTCTGTGTAGGTGTGTATGCCTGCCTGTGTCTGTGTGGGTGGGTGTGTATGCCTGCCTGTGTGTGGGTGTGTATGCCTGCCTGTGTGTGGGTGTGTATGCCTGTCTGTGTGTGTGGGTGTGTATGCCTGTCTGTGTAGGTGTGTATGCCTGCCTGTGTGTGGGTGTGTATGCCTGCCTGTGTGTGGGTGTGTATGCCTGTCTGTGTGTGTGGGTGTGTATGCCTGTCTGTGTGTGTGGGTGTGTATGCCTGTCTGTGTGTGTGGGTGTGTATGCCTGTGTGTGTGTGGGTGTGTATGCCTGTGTGTGGGTGTGTATGCCTGTGTGTGGGTGGGTGTGTATGCCTGTGTGTGGGTGTGTATGCCTGCCTGTGTGTGTAGGTGTGTATGCCTGTGTGTGTGTGTGGGTGTGTATGCCTGTGTGTGTGTGGGTGTGTATGCCCGCCTGTGTGTGGGTGGGTGTGTATACCTGTGTGTGGGTGTGTATGCCTGCCTGTGTGTGTAGGTGTGTATGCCTGTGTGTGTGTGTGGGTGTGTATGCCTGTGTGTGTGTGGGTGTGTATGCCCGCCTGTGTGTGTGTGGGTGTGTATGCCTGTGTATGCCTGTGTGTGTGTGGGTGTGTATGCCTGTGTGTGTGTGTGGGTGTGTATGCCTGTGTGTGTGTGTGGGTGTGTATGCCTGTGTGGGTGTGTATGCCTGTCTGTGTAGGTGTGTATGCCTGCCTGTGTGTAGGTGTGTATGCCTGCCTGTGTGTGTGTGGGTGTGTATGCCTGCCTGTGTGTAGGTGTGTATGCCTGTGTGTGTGTGTGTGGGTGTGTATGCCTGTGTGTGTGTGGGTGTGTATGCCTGTGTGTGTGTGGGTGTGTATGCCTGTGTGTGTGTGGGTGGGTGTGTATGCCTGTGTGTGTGTGGGTGTGTATGCCTGTCTGTGTGGGTGTGGGTGTGTATGCCTGCCTGTGTGTGTGTGGGTGTGTATGCCTGCCTGTGTGGGTGTGGGTGTGTATGCCTGTGTGTGTGTGGGTGGGTGTGTATGCCTGTGTGTGTGTGGGTGTGTATGCCTGTGTGTGTGTGGGTGGGTGGGTGTGTATGCCTGTGTGTGTGTGGGTGTGTATGCCTGTCTGTGTGTGTGGGTGTGTATGCCTGTGTGTGGGTGTGTATGCCTGTCAGTGTGTGTGGGTGTGTATGCCTGCCTGTGTGTGTATGCCTGTGTATGCCTGTGTGTGTGTGGGTGTGTATGCCTGTGTGTGTGTGGGTGTGTATGCTTGTGTGTGTGTGTGGGTGTGTATGCCTGTGTGTGTGTGTGGGTGTGTATGCCTGTGTGTGTGTGGGTGTGTATGCCTGTGTGGGTGTGTATGCCTGTCTGTGTAGGTGTGTATGCCTGCCTGTGTGTAGGTGTGTATGCCTGCCTGTGTGTAGGTGTGTATGCCTGCCTGTGTGTGTGTGGGTGTGTATGCCTGTGTGTGGGTGGGTGTGTATGCCTGTGTGTGTGTGTGGGTGTGTATGCCTGTGTGTGTGTGTGGGTGTGTATGCCTGTGTGTGTGTGGGTGTGTATGCCTGTGTGTGTGTGGGTGTGTATGCCTGTGTGTGTGTGGGTGTGTATGCCTGTGTGTGTGTGGGTGTGTATGCCTGTGTGTGTGTGTGTGTGGGTGTGTATGCCTGTGTGTGTGTGGGTGGGTGTGCATGCCTGTGTGTGTGTGGGTGTGTATGCCTGCCTGTGTGTGTGTGGGTGTGTATGCCTGTGTGTGTGGGTGTGGGTGTGTATGCCTGTGTGTGTGTGGGTGGGTGTGTATGCCTGTGTGTGTGTGGGTGTGTATGCCTGTGTGTGTGTGGGTGGGTGGGTGTGTATGCCTGTGTGTGTGTGGGTGTGTATGCCTGTGTGTGGGTGTGTATGCCTGTCAGTGTGTGTGGGTGTGTATGCCTGTCAGTGTGTGTGGGTGTGTATGCCTGTTTGTGTGTGTGGGTGTGTATGCCTGTTTGTGTGTGTGGGTGTGTATGCCTGTCTGTGTGTGTGGCTGTGTATGCCTGTCTGTGTGTGTGGCTGTGTATGCCTGTCTGTGTGTGTGGCTGTGTATGCCTGTCTGTGTGTGTGGCTGTGTATGCCTGTCTGTGTGTGTGGCTGTGTATGCCTGTCTGTGTGTGTGGCTGTGTATGCCTGTGTGTGGGTGTGTATGCCTGTCAGTGTGTGTGGGTGTGTATGCCTGTTTATGTGTGTGGGTGTGTATGCCTGTTTATGTGTGTGGCTGTGTATGCCTGTCTGTGTGTGTGGCTGTGTGTGTGGCTGTGTATGCCTGTCTGTGTGTCTGGGTGTGTATGCCTGTCTGTGTGTCTGGGTGTGGGTGTGTATGCCTGTCTGTCTGTCTGTGTGGGTGTGTATGCCTGTGTGTGGTTGTGTATGCCTGTCTGTGTGTGTGGGTGTGTATGCCTGTCTGTGTGTGTGTGGGTGTGTATGCCTGTCTGTGTGTGTGTGGGTGTGTATGCCTGTGTGTGGGTGTGTATGCCTGTCTGTGTGTGTGGGTGTGTATGCCTGTCTGTGTGTGTGGGTGGGTGTGTATGCCTGTCTGTGTGTGGGTGTGTATGCCTGTCTGTCTATGTGGGTGTGTATGTCTGTGTGGGTGTGTATGTCTGTGTGAGTGTGTATGTGTATGTAGCTTATTGCTTTGTGGGTATTGTCCGCCAGGCTGGTGTCAGAGCTAGGTGATGTATGGTGGGGTGCTGATGGGGGAACGTTGTTTGTGATGTATGTGTCTGTTATGAAGATGTTGGGTTTGCACAACAAGTGTGCGTGAGTGTGTGCATGTGTGTGAGAGAGAGGGAGATAAACTCGGTAGATATGTGTTACATCTCATTTTGGCTGGCATAATGAATCAACCCAATGGCCTTGTGTACCTGAGATGCGAGACGGACGGACAGGGAGACAGACGGGCGGACAGAGAGAGAGTGACAGGAAGAGAGAAAGACGAGGCCCGTGTCTGTGTTAATGTTTTTATCTTCCCTGCTATGCAGCACATCACAATCTCTCCTGTTGAGTAAAGACCTGCCCTGCTCTATCAGTGGTAATCTGCACCTCAGTTCCAAAAATGAAGCAGCAAGACTTGTGCAGCAACAGCCTGTGACTCCAAGACAACTCTGTGCTTTTTAGTGCTGAGTGCTGTCGACTCACATTAGGGAGAATTTGTGGTTTTCTTAAATAAAAGAACATTCCCTTGATCTCTTGGATCCTCCAAGAATATTTGATCCTTTGTGTCTGTGGTGTTTCTTGGATTCCTTTGTGGGACAGCAGGCCTCTTGTTTTTCTATCTGTTCTGAGAAGCTGAGGTGATATCAACAGGCATGTGCCTTCACTCTTAACTGACTGATCATGTCACCCCCCAGCCTCAGCACGCAGGTCAGCAGCTGTCTGAATGTTTGGTGAGAAAGTCATTTAGGATGTGTGACAGTCACTGCGACTGTGACAATGTGGAGTCTCTCGTGTTATTCATTTAGACTACGCTTTGGGATTTTAATGGCCGACTCGGCCGACTGCGATGTAGATACAAAGCTGCACTACAACATATTTAGTTTGAGCTCATATTCAATTTCAACAAATGATTGTTAGACCCTGAGCAGTTGGTACTTTTCAGTATTCAAAAAGGGATTATGAAAATATTAATTTGAGGATTAGTGTCATTTTGTGGTCGGATGTTTAAATGTCTCACGCTCTCCAAATAGAGACGATTATAATGATGAATATGCTTCCTCCTTTTTGGTGTTGACCAGATGGAGGAACTGAGAAAGAGGAGGTGAGAAAAGGAGAGCGAGAGAGAAATTGAGCGTTAGTGCATCTAGAGCAAAACACGGATAAAAATAAAGCCGTTTCTCTAGACTACAGACTTTAGTGTGTTAATGGTTGACAGACAGTATTGTTTGTCTGCTAGCTGAACCAAGAACACACAGTAGAGCAGAGCAGCATGCCCTGAATGCAGACACTACTGAGACAGAGAAAAGGGGGGGACAGCACTCCTTTAGTAACCTGCCAGCCGTACAAACCCCCATTTTACGCCCCAGAAGTGCAGCTTCAACCTTTAACTCTAGTGGAATGCTGTGTGTGAGAGCTAGTGTTACGTTAGGTTTGTTTTACTTTCTCAGTTCCTTAACTGTCTTCATAGAGAGAGGCAGGCAGTGTGGTGTTATCCCTCTGTTTTCCACTTCATGTGGTCGGATGGGACATTTCTTGGCTGAAAGAATCTTCTGTGTGGGGAAAAATATTTTTTGGGGGGCTCCCGAGGGGCGCAGTGGTCTAAGGCACTGCATCTCAGTGCCTGAGGCGTCACTACAGACACCCTGGTTCAATTCCAGGCTTTATCACAACCGGCCGTGATTGGGAGTAATATAAGGTGGCGCACAATTGGCCCAGCGTCGTCCAGGTTTGGCCGGTGTAGGCCACCATTGTAAATAAGAATTTGTTCTTAACTGACTTGCCTAGCTAAATAAAGGGGGGGGGGGGGGGGTCCTGTCCTCAAGAGACCTACAGCCCTGACTTCAAGAGACCTACAGCCCTGACCTCAAGAGACCTACAGCCCTGACCTCAAGAGACCTACAGCCCTGACCTCAAGAGACCTACAGCCCTGTCCTCAAGAGACCTACAGCCCTGACCTCAAGAGACCTACAGCCCTGTCCTCAAGGGACCTACAGCCCTGACCTCAAGAGACCTACAGCCCTGTCCTCAAGAGATCTACAGCCCTGTCCTCAAGAGATCTACAGCCCTGACCTCAAGAGACCTACAGCCCTGACCTCAAGAGACCTACAGCCCTGTCCTCAAGAGACCTACAGCCCTGTCCTCAAGAGATCTACAGCCCTGACCTCAAGAGATCTACAGCCCTGACCTCAAGAGACCTACAGCCCTGACCTCAAGAGACCTACAGCCCTGACCTCAAGAGACCTACAGCCCTGTCCTCAAGAGACCTACAGCCCTGACCTCAAGAGACCTACAGCCCTGTCCTCAAGGGACCTACAGCCCTGACCTCAAGAGACCTACAGCCCTGTCCTCAAGAGATCTACAGCCCTGTCCTCAAGAGATCTACAGCCCTGACCTCAAGAGACCTACAGCCCTGACCTCAAGAGACCTACAGCCCTGTCCTCAAGAGACCTACAGCCCTGTCCTCAAGAGATCTACAGCCCTGACCTCAAGAGATCTACAGCCCTGACCTCAAGAGACCTACAGCCCTGACCTCAAGAGACCTACAGCCCTGACCTCAAGAAACCTACAGCGATATATAGAAGGTTTGAGGGTTTCTGTGGAAAAATACGTCTTATTTTAGAGAAGCATCTCTGTTAAACAAATAGGCACCGGCTGTACTTTCCACTGCCTGTTACTGCAGAAAAACATTCAGCAAGTTTCCATTTCATTTCCTTAATTCCTTGTTTTAAAGTAAACTTGATAGCCAGCTTTAAAGAGAGAAAGGAACTCAGAGGGAGAACCTGGATGATATGAAGACAAAGAGAAAAAGAAAAGGTACTCAAAGATGAGAAAGAGAGAGGCAACTCAAGAGATATATAACAGATTCAAGCAGCACTGAATCACCCTCTTGTATATGAGAAATGAGAGGAAACCAAAAATACAGAGAAGCCCTCTAAATTATGCAGTCTGTCCATCCGGCTGCTTCCCATTTAGGGGAAAAACAAGACGGATCAATTTTCCTCCATGTCAGACCATTAACATCAACCCGTGGGACCATCACTGTTTCCATGGCTACACGGCCCGCCATATTCTGTTGATTAACACTGACTGTTTTAATTGGAAGGTTTCCCTCTCGCCACGTCCCCGCGAGACAACCACTGATTGATTTAGATTAGACGCTACTGGAAGGTCTGGCGAGCATCGGGCACTGCTCATGGAACTGACAGTCGGCGCGTGCGTGTCCTCTTGGATTTCCCCGACTGCTTGCACCATATTCAAAACTAGATTAGTCCCAGTTGGTTTGCTGAGGCGTTAGCAAACTAGCTGATGGAATTGTCTGTGGTATGATATTATCTGTGGTATTAGCTAGCTAGCTGATGTTATTGTCTGGTATGATATTATCTGTGGTATTAGCTAGCTAGCTGATGGTATTGTCTGTGGTATGGTATTATCTGTGGTATTAGCTAGCTAGCTGATGGTATTGTCTGTGGTATGATATTATCTGTGGTATTAGCTAGCTAGCTGATGGTATTGTCTGTGGTATGGTATTATCTGTGGTATTAGCTAGCTAGCTGATGGTATTGTCTGTGGTATGGTATTAGCTGTGGTGTTAGCTAGCTAGCTGATGGTATTGTCTTAGACAGGGCAGGGCCACGAAGGGACAGCATATATATATATATACATATATATATATATATATACACACACACTACCATTCAAAAGTTTGGGAACACTTAGATATGTTTATTTTTTATTTTTTTAAAGATACTTTTTTGGAATATCTACATAGGTGTACAGAGGCCCATTATCAGCAACCATCACTGCTGTGTTCCAATGGCACGTTGTGTTAGCTAATCCAAGTTTATCATTTTAAAAGGCTAATTGATGATTAGAAAACCCTTTTGCAATTGTGTTAGCACAGCTGAAAACTGTTGTTCTGATTAAAGAAGCAATAAAACGGGCCTTCTTTAGACTAGTTGAGTATCTGGAGCATACTTCCAAAGTCGTGGCAAAATGGCTTAAGTGCAACAAAGTCAAGGCATTGGAGTGGCCATCACAAAGACCTGACCTCAATCCTATAAAAAATGTGTGGGCAGAACTGAAAAAGTGTGCGCGAGCAAGGAGGCCTACAAACCTGACTCCGTTAGACCAGCTCTGTCAGGAGGAATGGGCCAAAATTCCCCCAACTTATTGTGTGAGGCTTGTGGAAGGCTACCCGAAACGTTTGATCCAAGTTAAACAATTTAAAGGCAATGCTACCAAATACTAATTGTGTATGTAAATTTCTGACCCACTGGGAATGTGTTGAAAGAAATAAAAGATTAAATAAATAATTCTCTACTATTATTCTGACATTTCACATTCTTAAAATAAAGTGGTGATCCTAACTGACCTAAAACAGGGATTTTTTACTCTGATTAAATGTCAGGAATTGTGAAAAACTGCGTTTTAAATGTATTTGGCTAAGGTGTATGTAAACTTCCGACTTCAACTTGTGTGTGTGTGTGTATCTATATGTGTGTGTTTGTGTCACACACACACAGTACCAGTCAAAAGTTTGGACATACCTACTCATTTTCTTTATTTTTACTATTGTCTACATTGTAGAATAATAGTGAAGAAATCAAAACTATGAAGTAACAACACATGGAATCATGTAGTAACCAAAAAAGTGTGAAACAAATCAATTTTTTTTATTTCAGATTATTCAAAGCAGCCACCCTTTGCTGGATGACAGCTTTCCACACTTGGCATTCTCTCAACCAGCTTCACGAGGTAGTCACCTGGAATGCATTTTAATTAACAGGTGTGTCTTGTAAAAGGTTACTTTGTGGAATTTATTTTTTGAGCCAATCAGTTGTGTTGTGACAAGGTAGGGGTAGTATACAGAAGATAGCCCTATTTGGTAAAATACCATATTATGGCAAGAACAGCTTAAATAAGCAAAGAGAAACGACAGTCCATCATTACTTTAAGACATGAAGGTCAGTCAATCCAGAAAATTTCAAGAACTTTGAAAGTTTCTTCAAGTGCAGTCGCAAAAACCATCAAGCGCTATGATTAAACTGGCTCTCATGAGGACCGCCACAGGAAAGGAAGACCCCGAGTTACCTCTCCTGCAGAGGATAAGTTCATTATAGTTAACTGCACCTCAGATTGCAGCCCAAATAAATGCTTCACAGAGTTCAAGTAAGAGACACATCTCAACATCAACTGTTCAGAGGAGACTGCATGAAGGCTCTACAGAGGGTAGTGAGGTCTGCACAACGCATCACCGGGGGCAAACTACCTGCCCTCCAGGACACCTACACCACCCGATGTCACGGGAAGGCCATAAAGATCATCAAGGACAACAACCACCCAAGCCACTGCCTGTTCACCCCGCTATCATCCAGAAGGCGAGGTCAGTACAGGTGCATCAAAGCAGGGACCGAGAGACTGAAAAACAGCTTCTATCTCAAGGCCATCAGACTGTTAAACAGCCACCACTAACATTTAGCGGCTGCTGCCAACATACTGACTCAACTCCAGACACTTTAATAATGGGAATTGATGGAAGTTATGTAAAAATGTACCACTAGCCACTTTAAACAATGCCACTTAATATAATGTTTACATACCCTACATTACTCATCTCATATGTATATACTGTACTCTATATCATCTACTGCATCTTGCCATCTTTATGTAAAAATGTACCACTAGCCACTTTAAACAATGCCACTTAATATAATGTTTACATACCCTACATTACTCATCTCATATGTATATACTGTACTCTATACCATCTACTGCATCTTGCCTATGCTGTTCTGTACCATCACTCATTCATATATCTTTATGTACATATTCTTTATCCCTTTACACTTGTGTGTATAAGGTAGTTGTTGTGGAATTGTTAGATTACTTGTTGGTTATTACTGCATTGTCGGAACTAGAAGCACAAGCATTTCGCTACACTCGCATTAACATCTGCTAACCATGTGTACGTGACAAATAAAATTTGATTTGATTTGAATCAGGCCTTCATGGTCGAATTGCTGCAAAGAAACTAATACTAAAGGACAGCAATAAGAAGAAGACCCTTGCTTGGGCCAAAAAACACGAGCAATGGACATTAGACCGGTGGAAATCTGTCCTTTGGTCTGATGAGTCCAAATTTGAATTTTTTGGTTCCAACCGCCGTGTCTTTGTGAGACGCAGAGTAGGTGAACAGATGATCTCCGCATGTGTGGTTCCCACCGTGAAGCATGGAGGAGGAGGTGTGATGGTGTGGGGATGCTATGCTGGTGACGCTGTCAGTGATTGGTTTGCGCTTAGTTGGACTTTCATTTGTTTTTCAAAAGGACAGTGACCTTAAACACACCTCCAGGCTGTATAAGGGCTATTTGACCAGGAAGAGTGATGGAGTAGTGTATCAGATGACCTGGCCTCCACAATCACCCGATCTCAACCCAATCGAGATGGTTTGTGATGAGTTGGACCGCAGAGTGAAGGAAAAGCAGCCAACAAGTGCTCAGCATATGTGGGAACTCCTTCAAGACTGTTGGAAAAAGCATTCCAGGTGAAGCTGGTTGAGACAATGCCAAGAGTGTGCAAAGCTGTCATCAAGACAAAGGGTGGCTACTTTGAAGAATGTATAAATATTTTGATTTGTTTAACACTCTTTTGGTTACTACATGATTCCATATGTGTTTTTTCATAGCTTTTATATCTACACTATTTTTCAACAATGTAGAAAATAGTAAAAATAAAGAAAAACCCTTGAATGAGGGGAGGCCCGAGGTGTGAGGGCACATGCTGAATAGCGTGGCATTGATTATCATTAGGCCTGTCAGACTGAGAAACACAAGCAGACACACAATACACACACAGAGACAGCAACATATGCTGTATGGCGTGAAATCCTGATGAGAGGCGGAGAAGGACCTGTTAGAGCTGGTCTTTGTTGGGCATGTCTTTCTACTCTTACTCTGTCAGTTTGAAAAACGTCACAGAGGAATTTGTGTCTGATACAGGAATGTGAGAAGCCCTTGTATTGTATTAAACATTCCCTCACACGAGTGCAATGGAAGTTTTAATGTCACGAAAATGCGGCATAGGATTTCTTCAAAATGAAACAAATTTGCATAACTTTGAATACATTTGTCATTTTTTTTCTTTGCTTTTACAATTTATTTATTTTTATTATATGAAAGTGCACTTTAGAGCACACTCTCACTTCCACCTAATCTTTGTCTGCAAAAGCACATTATAAAATAACAAGCCCCCCCCCAACCCAAAATTCCTCATTGTATTATTATTCCAGAGTGAGTTTTTCCCCCCATTCTCTTATCAAATTATTTATTCTGGAAATGCCTCTGGCACACACATGAGAATCCTCCCTGGGAAGAGTTCTCAAGATCCAGCTATGCGCGCGTGCATGTGTAAGGCCACTCACGTAGAAGGTGGCGTTCCACGGGCGTGCCAGTGTGCACTCGTCTCTCTCCCAGACCATCAGCCTGCCGCTAGTAAGCCACACACTGCTCACAGAGGTAGCATTATTTTCTTGTGCGGAGGGATACTGTACGGTGCAGATGGAGGCTGTGATTTTGCAGGGGTCCCGGAGTCTGCAAGCCCATGGTGCTGCGCTGGGCGGTGGGTCGCAGCTGCAATGGGAGCCGTTGTGTGTGTGTGTGGTTGCTGGGCCGAAAGTAGGAGGCCTCTCCGCTGCAGTCCAAACACATTCCTACTTTAAATGGCTTTTCCATTTTGTTATTTTAAATGGCAGGGAATAGTATGTGCTCTCGTTTCTTTCTCTCTCTTCCAAGTTTTTCTCCTATTAAGACTGGAGTGTGGAGTGCTTTCTTGTTTCAGGCAGGAGAGGAGAGCACTCTCTCTGTGGCTTGGGGCTTATTGCTGCTGGGTTCATTTAGTCTCACTCAAAGGTCAGGAAGGTGGTTTTTCAAAGTCTAAAAGATATAAAATAATGAAGCTGTCTTTGGTGTGTATTGAGTTTTTAAAGGGAGAAAGCTGTTCTGGACAGACTGGGAAGAAGATGGGCCCTGTGTGGCTCAGTTGGTAGAGCATGGCGCTTGCAACGCCAGGGTTGTGGGTTCGATTCCCACGGGGGGGGGCCAGTACAAAAAAAAAAAAAAAAAAAAGTATGAATGTATGTAATTGTATGTAAGATAAGAGCGTCTGGATAAGAGCGTCTGCTAAATGACTTAAAATGTAAATGTAAGATGAGATGGAAGAGTTATTCTGCTTTTCTTCTGAGTTAGCTTCACATAGATATCCTCATTTGATTTGTTTTCCCAAAAATATATTACATTATTTAAGTTGTTGGTGTTATAGGCTTGTAAAGAACAAAATGCATTATGGACTAGGGAAGGGGATGAGAGTTACTATTCTTGGACTAGGAAGGGGATGAGTTACTATTCTTGGACTAGGAAGGGGATGAGTTACTATTCTTGGACTAGGGAAGGGGATGAGAGTTACTATTCTTGGACTAGAAGGGGATGAGAGTTACTATTCTTGGACTAGGGAAGGGGATGAGAGTTACTATTCTTGGACTAGGGAAGGGGATGAGAGTTACTATTCTTGGACTAGGGAAGGGGATGAGAGTTACTATTCTTGGACTAGGGAAGGGGATGAGTCACTAATCTTGGACTAGGAATGGGATGAGAGTTACTATTCTTGGACTAGGGAAGGGGATGAGAGTTACTATTCTTGGACTAGGGAAGGGAATGAGAGTTATTATTATTGGTCAGATGGAGCTCGAACCTCGTCATCAGCATTCTTCCACTTGTGTCCCTTCACTCAGTGCTGTTCAGGGAAACATGATTAACCTTTCTAGGACACACGTTCCGCTAGCTGAACCCCTGACAACATTACCGCTGAAAAGGCAGCGCGGGAAATTCAAATATATATATTTTTTAAATATGTAACTTTCACACATTAACAAGTCCAATACAGCAAATGAAAGATAAACATATTGTTAATCTACCCATCGTGTCCGATTTAAAAAATGTTTTACAGCGAAAACACAACATATGATTATGTTAGGTCACCGCCAAGTCCAAAAAACACAGCCAAAGATAGGAGTCACAAAAAGCAGAAATAGAGATTAAATTAATCACTAACCTTTGATGATCTTCATCAGATGACACTCATAGGACATCATGTTACACAATACATGTATGTTTTGTTCGATAATGTGCATATTTATATCAAAAAATCTCAGTTTACATTGGCGCCATGTTCAGAAATGCCTCCAAAATATCCGGAGAAATTGCAGAGCCACATCAAATAACAGAAATACTCATCATAAACTTTGATGAAAGATACATGTTTTACATAGAATTAAAGATACACTTGTTCTTAATGCAACCGCTGTGCCAGATTTCAAAAAAACTTTACTGAAAAAGCACACCATGCAATAATCTGAGATGGCGCTCAGATATAAACATTTCTCCGCCATGTTGAAGTCAACAGAAATACGAAATTACATCATAAATATTCCCTTACCTTTGATGATCTTCATCAGAATGCACTCCCAGGAATCTTAGTTCCACAATAAATTGTTGTTTTGTTCGATAATGTCCATTATTTATGTCCAAGTAGCTACTTTTGTTGGCATGTTTAGTACACATATCCAAACGCTCGCGCAGATCCAGGCGAACGTCGGACGAAAACTTCAAAAAGTTATATTACAGGTCGAATAAACTTGTCAAACTAAGTAGAGAATCAATCTTTAGGATGTTGTTATCATAAATATTCAATAACGTTCCAAACGGAGAATTCCTTTGTGTCTATATGAGTAATGGAACGCAAGGCGATATCATGTGGAACCAGGACCTGGCACTCTGCCAGACCACTGACTCAAACAGCTCCCATCCGGCCCCACATCACAGTAGAAGCTTCATTCAACATTCTACAGACTGTTGACATCTAGTGGAAGGCATAGGAAGTGCAAACAGATCCATACCCCACTGGGATTTCAATAGGCGATGAGTTGAAAATCGACCAGCCTCAGAATTCTCACTTCCTGTTTGGATTTTTTCTCAGGTTTTTGCCTGCCATATGAGTTCTGTTATACTCACAGACATAATTCAAACAGTTTTAGAAACTTCAGAGTGTTTTATATCCAATAGTAATAATAATATGCATATATTAGCATCTGGGACAGAGTAGGAGGCAGTTCACTCTGGGCATGCTATTCATCCAAAGTGAAAATGCTGCCCCCTATCCCTAAAAAGTTAAAACATTTCTAATTGTTGCCTGCAAACCATAAATAATCATGAAGGGGTGGAGGAGAATATAGAGTTGCCATGGTGACATGATGGTATTCAGCCTGTAATTATCTGCTGTGTGTGTCTCTCCCACAAGCCTACAGAGAGAGAGGCACACACTAGAGATACCCGAATCTCGATCTGGGACCGTAGCGGATCCACATCCAGAATTCTAAATAATGTCACGGTATGGGTCATTCTGATATGATTGTCACGGGTCTGGGGTATTTGTAATTTTAAGAATTTGGGGTATTTGTCATTTTAACGGTCTTGTTCAGAAAGGCATGCACAGATCTGAACACGACTGTTGCAGTATAGAGATAGAGAGAAATTGTATAATTTATGCTGCTGCTCTTGCTTTTCATGAGCGTTGCGTGTAGTTTTTTGTTGGCCAATTATAAATCATCACCGTGGCAATAGGCTACAGTCATCTCCTTGTGTGGCAAAAGTTAGGAGATATCTAATCAATGGAAGATGAAATTAAAATGACAGAATTAAAAGTTAAAGGAGAAAGATAGGCAGGCTGCTACTTAGTATTCTGAATGAAGTTATGTGTAACTGTAGGATGAGAAAGCGCATGCACTGCACCCTCATTTATCCTAGCTAGCTAACGTTAGCTAGCTAGCTTAACAAACTTCTACCGGTTTCATGCAGTCCAAGACAGATAGTACTAATCATGATAAATAACCTAGCTATGGCAGCTTTTCGTTTACTATAGAAGCGAGTCGACTTGGTTGGTTGCTGTCTCCCTCACTCCTCCCTGCTCACTCACAGTACGGCCCCTCCCCCGCATGCTAGAGCAGCACCTCTCCCTCTCGCGCTTTATCAGCTCTGGTTAATAAAGTAGCTTTGAAAATGTATTTCCTGCTGCTTCCCTCACTTGGATCGAATTGGGTCTGGATCCGACCAGGTCTATACGGAACGGGATCGCGTTGTCCTTGGGTCCGTTCAGAATGGGTCTCTACATTATTATTTTTTATTTATGCATATCGGGTCTGGGTGGGAAAGCCCCAGGTTCATTTCCGAAGACCAATAACACACACTGACTGATCTACAGATCACCTTGCATCATAAATAACGACTCAATATTATTTGTAGATCAGTCAGTCAGTCCCAATTTACCCATGATACATCACGGTTTTGATGTTCTTGAAGAAGCCCATTGACTGGCAGTTACTCAGAGATTGCTTCTCAAAGGGCACTCTTCTCTATGGGGCCAATAGGTCTCTGGTCAAAAGTAGTCCACTATGCAGGGAATAAGTTGCCATTTGGGACGTACCTAGAAAGTACAATCAATGAGTTGCTTGCTGTTCTTAAACAACTCTGCATTATTTTGTTCACCAAGGAAATGAACTTGAGAAGGCATGGCATAATTTACTGGATACCCCTATGACCCATAAACCAGCTTTCTGGACAAACCAGAAAATCAAGAGCCCAAGTATCCTATCTGAATTTTTATCAAAGCCCATTCTTGATGTTTGTCATTCTTGTGTTTTCAGAGGTTGTGGGGTGAGTCATTTAGTGTGGAGACTTGAGGTAGGCCTCAGTTGCCACAGTGAGCTTTTACAGATAGAACAGTTATAGCCCACTGTTATGTGTTGTCCCTCTCCAGTAGGTGTCCTCTCCTCTGTCTGTTGAGAATCAGGAACAGACCGATCACATCCCAGAGATACATAGAATGCAGTGGGATGATGTCACACAGTCATTATCATCTCAGTTACTGTATACATTTCTGTGTGCCATCCATGCATGATATTATACCCCACCCTGCTGTACGTTCTGCAGTGCTCTACTCTACACCACCACACTACTTTCCATAGCTAGTAACTCCTCTCTCTCCTCTCTGCAGGCAAGGACGAGCTAGTGAATAACCACAGCCTGTGTAACCAAGGTGTCAAGGTAAGGTTCTGTTTACATTCTGCTTGCACTGTAACTCACAGGAGTGATAAAAGTATATATTTCTCACTCTGGCACTGAAAGTGAAATAGAGTACAGTGGAGTGTTTAAAGACTAGTTTATTTATAGTATGTATGTTTACATACATAGCCCCTTGGTGTCACTTCTCAGCACTGGTCTTTAGTCCTCACAACTGAGTGCTGATCATTCTAACAATAATCATTTGGTGTTTTTTTTGTTGTTGTCCTATGATGTCTTGTTGACACTGAAGCAGGGGTTGGTTTTCACTCTGCTACTGGCTAGAGTTTCACACCACACACTCCGTGTGTGCGTGTTGTTTCTGCTACACAATACTGGCCTGACGTTAGCTTCCATGCTCCACAACTGCATTTGCATAGGAGCAGAGTGGCAAGAGGACTTTTCAGACCCACATAAATACTAGGGCTGGGACGATGCCAGTAATATTTTTTCCTTGGCAAAAATGGAAACATGAAGCACACCAAACTTTTTGGTCCTTTAAAATGAATTACTTAAAAATCATACAATGTGATTTTCTGGATTTTTGTACCTATGATAAAAATTACAGACCTCTACATGCTTTGTAAGTAGGAAAACCTGCAAAATCGGCAGTGTATCAAATACTTTTTCTCCCCACTGTGTGTGTGTGTGTGTGTGTATGTGTATATATATATATATGTGTATATGTGTATATATATGTGTGTATATATATACACACACACACACACACACACACACACACACACACACACACACACACACACACACACACACACACACACACACCCACACCCACACCCACACAGTGTTATACCACCCCTATACAGTGTATACCACCCCTCCATATATATATAGGGGTGGTATACCTACCCCTACCACCCTATAGCTGTCATCAAGGCAAAGGGTGGCTAGTTTTAAGAATCTCAAATATATAAAATATATTTTGTTTAATTTATCTCTTAAACTTCTTCAGGATTGGTGGGTCCCCTGCGGGACGGTTGAGCTAACGTAGGCTAATGCGATTAGCATGAGGTTGTAAGTAACAAGAACAGGACACAGACATAGACATATCTGGACAGGACACAGACATATCTGATATTGTCAGAAAGCTTAAATTCTTGTTAATCTAACTGCATTTGCATAGGAGCAGAGTGGCAAGAGGACTTTTCATATATATACACACACACACACACACACACACACACACACACACACACACAGAGTACCAGTGTAAAGTTTGGACACCTACTCATTCAAGGGATTTTCTTTATTTTTACTATTGTAGAATAATAGTGAAAGACATCAAAACTATGAAATAACACATATGGAATCATGTAGTAACCAATTTTTTTTTAAACAAATCAAAATATTTTTATATTCGAGATTCTTCAAAGTAGCCACCCTTTGCCTTGATGACAGCTTTGCACACTTGGCATTCTCTCAACCAGCTTCACCTGGAATGCTTTTCCAACAGTCTTGAAGGAGTTCCCACATATGCTGAGCACTTGTTAGCTGTGTTTCCTTCACTCTGCAGTCAAACTCATCCCAAACCATCTCAATTGGGTTGAGGCCAGGTGCTTGTGGAGGCCTCAACCCAATTGTATACCACCCCTACCTTGTCACAACACAACTGATTGGCTCAAACACTTGAAGAAGGAAGGAAATTCCACAAATTAACTTTTGACAAGACACACCTGATAATTGAAATGCATTCCAGGTGACTACCTCATGAAGCTGGTTGAGAGAATGTCAAGCGTGTGCAAAGCTGTCATCAAGGCAAAGGGTGGCTAGTTTTAAGAATCTCAAATATATAAAATATATTTTGTTTAATTTATCTCTTAAACTTCTTCAGGATTGGTGGGTCCCCTGCGGGACGGTTGAGCTAACGTAGGCTAATGCGATTAGCATGAGGTTGTAAGTAACAAGAACAGGACACAGACATATCTGATATTGTCAGAAAGCTTAAATTCTTGTTAATCTAACTGCACTGTCCAATTTGCAGTAGCTCTTACAGTGAAATAATACCATGCTATTGTTTGAGGAGAGTGCACAGTTTTGAACATGAAAAGTTATTAATAAACAAATTAGACACATTTGGGCAGTCTTGATACAACATTTTGAACAGAAATACAATGGTTCATTGGAGCAGTCTAAAACTTGGTGCACACACTGCTGCCATCTAGTGGCCAAAATATAAATTGCACCTGGGCTGGAATAATCAATTATGGCCTTTCTCCTGCATTTCAAAGATGGTACGAAAAAAATACATCAAAACGGTTGTTTTTTTCTTTGTATTATCTTTTATCAGATGTAATGTGTTATATTCTCTTACATTCCTTTCACATTTCCACAAACTTCAAAGTGTTTCCTTTCAAATGGTACTAAGAATATGCATATCCTTTCTTCAGGGCCTGAGCTACAGGCAGTTAGATTTGGGTATGTCATTTTAGGCTAAAATTGAAAAAAAGAGGCCAATCCTTTAACACTTTTTTGGTTACTACATGATTCCATGTGGGTTATTTCATAGTTTTGATGTTTTCACTATTATTCTACAATGTAGAAAATAGTAAAAAATTAAGAAAAACCAGTAGGTGAGTAGGGTAGGTGTGTCCAAACTCTTGACTGGTACTGTACATACACACAGATATATGCACGCATAAACACACACATAGAGAGAGAGATGCAGTGCCCAGTCCTGAGCAACACCCAGGGCTGCCAGCCATCTGGGCCACACAACCTCTCTGGCTTATTAAAATAATTTGGGAGAAGGGTGCTATTCCTCACTGGCTGCCCCCAGGTGGTTAGTGTAGGCAACAACATATCCACCACGCTGACCCTCAACACAGGGACCGCTCAGGGGTGCGTGCTTAGTCTCCTCCTGTACTCCCTGTTCACCCATGACTCCAACACCATCATTAAGTTTGCCGACAACACAATGGTGGTAGGCCTGATCAGCGACGACGATGAGACTATTGGGAGGTGGTCAGTGTGTTGCCAGGACAACAACCTCTCCCTCAATGTGAGCAAGACAAAGGAGCGGATCGTGGACTACAGGAAACGGAGGGCCAAGCACGCCTCCATTCACATCGACAGGGCTGTAGTGGAGCGGGTAGAGAGATTCAAGCTCCTCAGTGTCCACATCACTCAGGAATGAACATGGTCCACACACACCAACACAGTGGTGAAGAAGGCATGACAACGCCTCTTCCCCCTCAGGGGGCTGAAACATTTGGCATGGGCCCTCAAAAAGCTCTACAGCTGCACCATCGAGAACATCTTGGCTGGCTGCATCACTGCCTGGTATGGCAAATGCTTCGAATTTGACCGCAAGGTGCTACTGAGGGTACTGCGAACAGCTTAGTACCCAGTAACACTTTTTTGACTAATCACATACGTTGCAGCTGGTGTTCATTATCTGTCACTTTATTCCTAGTTATATGCACATGGATTCGGTACTGGTACCTCTGTATATAGCCAAATTATCGTTACTCATTGTGTATTTATTATTGCTTTTATTATTATGTGTTTTACTTTTCTATTATTTCTCTATTTTCTTTCTCTCTGCATTGTTGGGAATGGCTCGTAAGTAAGCGTTTCACTGTTAATCTACACCTATTTTTTACAAAGCATGTGATGAATAACATTTTATTTGATTTTAATTAAGCCTAACCCTCTTGGATAGCATTCAGGCAAATATGGCTTACGTGGGGAGGTTACTTATTACATGCGCAGTACGCAAGTTCAGTAGTGTTCTCTGAGTGAGGAGACTGCAGCAGGTCTGTAGCGCATCGTATGACCCTGATTGCCTGCATTGCAGTCTGTGTCTGCACTGGCTTGCCCCCTTGTGGCTATTTTAAAACATTGCACTACATTGCAACAACTGCATGAGAACTAAGCAGATCTGTAAGAGCACAACAGTAACAGATTGAAGCGCTATATGATGGATTATTATCCACTGTAATGATATTAGAATGTCTTCTATTGGATTCCATTTTTGATTTGATTTATTAGCATCCCCATCAGCCAACGCCAATGACTACAGTCTTAGTTGGGTCCTACACATAACGACAAATATATTACAGACAAAAGACACATTTTGCATTAAAGGATGATGATTTTATGATTTGGATAGTGGCAACATAACTCAATGTAATTACTATATATACTATAGTATATAGTCGTGGAAGAGCACTGCAAGTTACTTTTATGACCAGTATAGAATGATGAGAATGAACCTGTTATGGTCGGTATAGAATGAACATGTTATGTTCGGTATAGAATGATGAGAATGAACCTGTTATGGTCGGTATAGAATGAAGAGAATGAACTTGTTATGGTCGGTATAGAATGAAGAAAATTAACCTGTTATGGTCGGTATAGAATGATGAGAATGAACCTGTTATGGTCGGTATAGAATGAAGAGAATGAACTTGTTATGGTCGGTATAGAATGAAGAAAATGAACCTGTTATGGTCGGTATAGAATGAAGAGAATGAACTTGTTATGGTCGGTATAGAATGAAGAAAATTAACCTGTTATGGTCGGTATAGAATGATGAGAATGAACCTGTTATGGTCGGTATAGAATGAACCTGTTATGGTCGGTATAGAATGAAGAGAATGAACCTGTTATGGTCGGTATAGAATGAACATGTTATGTTCGGTATAGAATGAAGAGAATGAACCTGTTATGGTCGGTATAGAATGAAGAGAATTAACTTGTTATGGTCGGTATAGAATGATGAGAATGAACCTGTTATGGTCGGTATAGAATGAAGAGAATTAACTTGTTATGGTCGGTATAGAATGAAGAAAATGAACCTGTTATGGTCGGTATAGAATGAACCTGTTATGTTCGGTATAGAATGAAGAGAATGCACCTATTATGGTCGGTATAGAATTAACCTGTTATGGTCGGTATAGAATGAAGAGAATGAACTTGTTATGGTCGGTATAGAATGAAGAAAATGAACCTGTTATGGTCGGTATAGAATGAAGAGAATGAACCTGTTATGGTCGGTATAGAATGAAGAGAATGAACCTGTTATGGTCGGTATAGAATGAACCTGTTA
Source organism: Salvelinus fontinalis (assembly GCF_029448725.1). Lineage (NCBI taxonomy): Eukaryota > Metazoa > Chordata > Actinopteri > Salmoniformes > Salmonidae > Salvelinus > Salvelinus fontinalis. The sequence goes on from NC_074686.1 coordinate 15,468,733, forward strand.
TGGTCGGTATAGAATGATGAGAATGAACCTGTTATGGTCGGTATAGAATGATGAGAATGAACCTGTTATGGTCGGTATAGAATGAACCTGTTATGGTCGGTATAGAATGAAGAGAATGAACCTGTTATGGTCGGTATAGAATGAACCTGTTATGGTCGGTATAGAATGATGAGAATGAACCTGTTATGGTCGGTATAGAATGATGAGAATGAACCTGTTATGGTCGGTATAGAATGAAGAGAATGAACCTGTTATGGTCGGTATAGAATGATGAGAATGAACCTGTTATGGTCGGTATAGAATGAAGAGAATGAACCTGTTATGGTCGGTATAGAATGAACCTGTTATGGCCGGTATAGAATGAAGAGAATGAACCTGTTATGGCCGGTATAGAATGAAGAGAATGAACCTGTTATGGCCGGTATAGAATGAAGAGAATGAACCTGTTATGGCCGGTATAGAATGAAGATAATGAACCTGTTATGGCCGGTATAGAATGAACCTGTTATGGCCGGTATAGAATGAAGAGAATGAACCTGTTATGGCCGGTATAGAATGAAGAGAATGAACCTGTTATGGCCGGTATAGAATGAACCTGTTATGGCCGGTATAGAATGAACCTTTTATGGCCGGTATAGAATGAAGAGAATGAACCTGTTATGGCCGGTATAGAATGAAGAGAATGAACCTTTTATGGCCGGTATAGAATGAAGAGAATGAACCTTTTATGGCCGGTATAGAATGAAGAGAATGAACCTTTTATGGCCGGTATAGAATGAAAAGAATGAACCTTTTATGGCCGGTATAGAATGAAGAGAATGAACCTTTTATGGCCGGTATAGAATGAAGAGAATGAACCTTTTATAGCCGGTATAGAATGAAGAGAATGAACCTGTTATGGTCGGTATAGAATGAAGAGAAGGAACCTTTTATGGCCGGTATAGAATGAAGAGAAGGAACCTTTTATGGCCGGTATAGAATGAAGAGAAAGAACCTGAGTCAGATGTGGATCAGAGGTGTCTTCCTTGATCAATGACCTTGTGCACTATTCTTTTGATGCCACTGCGTTGATGTTTTCTCCCCCCCTTGCTAGCAGGTCCCCTGTGTGTGATGCCCTCTTGCTAGCAGGTCCCCTCTCAGTGTGTGATGCATCATGGCTCCGGTGCTCAGTGCCTTGTTAGGGCCAGGGGTCGCGGGGTCAGGGGTCGTCATGGCGACATCGTTAGGCAGCGAGCCGCTGGTCCTAGTGGTCACCCTGATGGCCATCTCTGCCATCGTGCTGCTCTCACTGCTACTGCAGCTGTGTGCCAGCTGCCAGGGGTGAGTGGGACACAATAAAATGAAATGCATGAATACTGTCGTTTTACTTAGTGCCTGCAGAAAGTATTCACGTCCCTTGACTTTGTCCACATCTTGTTGTGTTACAACCTGAATTTAAAATAGATTAAATTGAGATTTTGTGTCACTGATCTACACACAATACCGCATTATATCAAAGTGTAAATTCTTCAGAAATTTGTAACAATTAATTACAAATGAAAAGCTAAAATGTATTGAGTCAATAAATCTTCAACCATTTGTTGTGGAAAGCCTAAATAAGTTCAGGAGTAAAAATTTGCTTAACAATTCATAAGTTGCATGGACTCACTGTGTGCAATAATAGTTTTTAACATGATTTTTGAATGACTACCTCATCTCCGTACCCCACAGATTCAACTATCTGTAAGGTCCCTCAATCAAGCACTTAATTTCAAACACAGATTCAACCACAAAGACCAGGGAGGTTTTCCAATGCCTCGCAAAGAAGGTCACCTATTAGTAGATGGGTAAAAATCAAAAGCAGATGTTGAATATCCCTTATTAATTACACTTTGGATGGTGTTCAATACACCCAGTCACTCAAAGATGCAGGCGTCCTTCCTAACTCAGTTGTCGGAGAGGAAGGAAGGAAACTGCTCAGGGATTTCAACATGAGGCCAATGATGACTTTAAAACAATTACAGAGTTTAATGGTTGTGTTAGGAGATTACTAAGGATGGATCAACAACATTGTAGTTACTCCACAATACTAACATACATTTCAGAGTGAAAAGAAGGAAGCCTGTACAGATAAAAATAATATTCAAAAACATGCATCCTGTTTGCAATAAGTAACACATCACTGAGTACCACTGTTCATATTTTCAAACATGGTGGACACTGCATCATATTATGGGTATGCTTGTCATTGACAAGGACTGTGGACTTTTTTAGGAAAAAGATCAGTGGAATAGAGCTAAGCACAGGCAAAATCGTAGAGGAAAACCTGGTTCGGTCTGTTTTCCAACAGACACTGGGAGACAAATGCACATTTCAGCAGGACAATAACCTTAAACACAAGGCCAAATATACGCTGGAGTTGCTTACCAAGACGACATTGAATGTTCCTAAGTGGCGTAGTTAGTCTTGCCAATCTATCGCAATACTTGAAAATGGCAAGCAATGATCAATAACGTGAAAGAGCTTGAAGAATTTTTTAAAGCATAATGTGCAAATGTTGCACAATCCAGCTTTGGAAAGCTCTTATAGACTTACCCAGAAAGACTCACAGCTGTAATCACTGCCAAAGGTGATTCTAACATGTATTGACTCAGGGGTGTGACTACTTTAGCAGACATTTCTAAAAATCATTTTGGAGTATTGTGTATAGATGGGTGACAAAAACAAAACAAAAAATCTATGTTTTATTCAGGCTGTAACGCAACAAAATATAGAATAAGTCAAGGGGTATGAATACGGAAGGCGCTGTAGTTATACTGTACTGTTGATTTCAGTTGTAACTAATAGTTTATTAATCACATTCTTACTTTGGTACCGGCAGACAGACTAAGACAGTTGGGTGTCTGCATAATAGACTGCATTATTACAGTCTTCTGTAGTTCAGAGTCCATACATAAACTCTAAACAGACAAAGTCAATGTTTTAATCATCTTCTTCCTTCTTCTTCTCCAGGCAAAATAAATCCAATGGGCGCCCAGGAGACCATGAGAACCTCATGAATGGAGTGAGTCTGTCTGAAGAAGTCCTCTTTTCTTTCCTCTTGTCCCTCTTTTAAGGGGTTCCCTCGCTTCCTTCACTTAAAACAGCAAGTCTAAGTTATTCTGCTGAAGTGTATATCTCTCTATATCTCTGAGAGTTCCTCCTTTCATTTTCTATCAAGACATTCCTCTCAACACTTCAGTGAGTGAGGGTTGGCCTTGTGGGTTACAGGGTTAGTCAATGAAAACAAGGGAGAGAACATGTCAGAGGCAACTTGTCTAGCAGAATGGTTGACTTGGTGTCTTCCTGGGTTAGACTCTTGGAGAGGAGAGAACAGCTGTGAGTTGGTGTCTTCCTGGGTTAGACTCTTGGAGAGGAGAGAACAGCTGTGAGTTGGTGTCTTCCTGGGTTAGACTCTTGGAGAAGAGAGAACAGCTGTGAGTTGGTGTCTTCCTGGGTTAGACTCTTGAAGAGGAGAGAACAGCTGTGAGTTGGTGTCTTCCTGGGTTAGACTCTTGGAGAAGAGAGAACAGCTGTGAGTTGGTGTTACTTCCTGGGTTAGACTCTTGGAGAGGAGAGAACAGCTGTGAGTTGGTGTCTTCCTGGGTTAGACTCTTGGAGAAGAGAGAACAGCTGTGAGTTGGTGTCTTCCTGGGTTAGACTCTTGGAGAGGAGAGAACAGCTGTGAGTTGGTGTCTTCCTGGGTTAGACTCTTGGAGAAGAGAGAACAGCTGTGAGTTGGTGTTACTTCCTGGGTTAGACTCTTGGAGAGGAGAGAACAGCTGTGAGTTGGTGTTACTTCCTGGGTTAGATTCTTGGAGAAGAGAAAACAGCTGTGAGTTGGTGTCTTCCTGGGTTAGACTCTTGGAGAGGAGAGAACAGCTGTGAGTTGGTGTCTTCCTGGGTTAGACTCTTGGAGAGGAGAACAGCTGTGAGTTGGTGTTACTTCCTGGGTTAGATTCTTGGAGAAGAGAGAACAGCTGTGAATTGGTGTCTTCCTGGGTTAGACTCTTGGAGAAGAGAGAACAGCTGTGAGTTGGTGTCTTCCTGGGTTAGACCCCTCGGAGAGGAGGGAACAGCTGTGAGCTGGTGTCTTCCTGGGTTAGACTCTTGGAGAGGAGAGAACAGCTGTGAGTTGGTGTCTTCCTGGGTTAGACTCTTGGAGAAGAGAGAACAGCTGTGAGTTGGTGTCTTCCTGGGTTAGACTCTTGGAGAGGAGAGAACAGCTGTGAGTTGGTGTTACTTCCTGGGTTAGACTCTTGGAGAGGAGAGAACAGCTGTGAGTTGGTGTCTTCCTGGGTTAGACTCTTGGAGAGGAGAGAACAGCTGTGAGTTGGTGTCTTCCTGGGTTAGACTCTTGGAGAGGAGAGAACAGCTGTGAGTTGGTGTCTTCCTGGGTTAGACTCTTGGAGAGGAGAGAACAGCTGTGAGTTGGTGTTACTTCCTGGGTTAGACTCTTGGAGAGGAGAGAACAGCTGTGAGTTGGTGTCTTCCTGGGTTAGACTCTTGGAGAGGAGAGAACAGCTGTGAGTTGGTTTCTTCCTGGGTTAGACTCTTGGAGAAGAGAGAACAGCTGTGAGTTGGTGTCTTCCTCAGTTAGACTCTTGGAGAAGAGAGAACAGCTGTGAGTTGGTGTTACTTCCTGGGTTAGACTCTTGGAGAGGAGAGAACAGCTGTGAGTTGGTGTCTTCCTGGGTTAGACTCTTGGAGAGGAGAGAACAGCTGTGAGTTGGTGTTACTTCCTGGGTTAGACTCTTGGAGAGGAGAGAACAGCTGTGACTTGGTGTCTTCCTGGGTTAGACTCTTGGCGAAGAGAGAACAGCTGTGAGTTGGTGTCTTCCTCAGTTAGACTCATGGAGAGGAGAGAACAGCTGTGAGTTGGTGTCTTCCTGGGTTAGACTCTTGGAGAGGAGAGAACAGCTGTGAGTTGGTGTCTTCCTGGGTTAGACTCTTGGAGAAGAGAGAACAGCTGTGAGTTCGTGTCTTCCTGGGTTAGACTCTTGGAGAGGAGAGAACAGCTGTGAGTTGGTGTCTTCCTGGGTTAGACTCTTGGAGAAGAGAGAACAGCTGTGAGTTGGTGTTACTTCCTGGGTTAGACTCTTGGAGAGGAGAGAACAGCTGTGAGTTGGTGTCTTCCTGGGTTAGACTCTTGGAGAGGAGAGAACAGCTGTGAGTTGGTGTCTTCCTGGGTTAGACTCTTGGAGAGGAGAGAACAGCTGTGAGTTGGTGTCTTCCTGGGTTAGACTCTTGGAGAAGAGAGAACAGCTGTGAGTTGGTGTCTTCCTGGGTTAGACTCTTGAAGAGGAGAGAACAGCTGTGAGTTGGTGTCTTCCTGGGTTAGACTCTTGGAGAAGAGAGAACAGCTGTGAGTTGGTGTCTTCCTGGGTTAGACTCTTGGAGAGGAGAGAACAGCTGTGAGTTGGTGTCTTCCTGGGTTAGACTCTTGGAGAAGAGAGAACAGCTGTGAGTTGGTGTCTTCCTGGGTTAGACTCTTGGAGAGGAGAGAACAGCTGTGAGTTGGTGTCTTCCTGGGTTAGACTCTTGGAGAGGAGAACAGCTGTGAGTTGGTGTTACTTCCTGGGTTAGATTCTTGGAGAAGAGAGAACAGCTGTGAATTGGTGTCTTCCTGGGTTAGACTCTTGGAGAGGAGAGAACAGCTGTGAGCTGGTGTCTTCCTGGGCTAGACTCTTGGAGAGGAGAGAACAGCTGTGAGTTGGTGTCTTCCTGGGTTAGACTCTTGGAGAAGAGAGAACAGCTGTGAGTTGGTGTCTTCCTGGGTTAGACTCTTGGAGAGGAGAGAACAGCTGTGAGTTGGTGTTACTTCCTGGGTTAGACTCTTGGAGAGGAGAGAACAGCTGTGAGTTGGTGTTACTTCCTGGGTTAGACTCTTGGAGAGGAGAGAACAGCTGTGAGTTGGTGTCTTCCTGGGTTAGACTCTTGGAGAGGAGAGAACAGCTGTGAGTTGGTGTCTTCCTGGGTTAGACTCTTGGAGAAGAGAGAACAGCTGTGAGTTGGTGTTACTTCCTGGGTTAGACTCTTGGAGAGGAGAGAACAGCTGTGAGTTGGTGTCTTCCTGGGTTAGACTCTTGGAGAGGAGAGAACAGCTGTGAGTTGGTGTTACTTCCTGGGTTAGACTCTTGGAGAGGAGAGAACAGCTGTGACTTGGTGTCTTCCTGGGTTAGACTCTTGGAGAAGAGAGAACAGCTGTGAGTTGGTGTCTTCCTCAGTTAGACTCATGGAGAGGAGAGAACAGCTGTGAGTTGGTGTCTTCCTGGGTTAGACTCTTGGAGAGGAGAGAACAGCTGTGAGTTGGTGTCTTCCTGGGTTAGACTCTTGGAGAAGAGAGAACAGCTGTGAGTTCGTGTCTTCCTGGGTTAGACTCTTGGAGAGGAGAGAACAGCTGTGAGTTGGTGTCTTCCTGGGTTAGACTCTTGGAGAAGAGAGAACAGCTGTGAGTTGGTGTCTTCCTGGGTTAGACTCTTGGAGAGGAGAGAACAGCTGTGAGTTGGTGTCTTCCTGGGTTAGACTCTTGGAGAGGAGAACAGCTGTGAGTTGGTGTTACTTCCTGGGTTAGATTCTTGGAGAAGAGAGAACAGCTGTGAATTGGTGTCTTCCTGGGTTAGACTCTTGGAGAAGAGAGAACAGCTGTGAGTTGGTGTCTTCCTGGGTTAGACTCTTGGAGAGGAGAGAACAGCTGTGAGTTGGTGTCTTCCTGGGTTAGACTCTTGGAGAGGAGAACAGCTGTGAGTTGGTGTTACTTCCTGGGTTAGATTCTTGGAGAAGAGAGAACAGCTGTGAATTGGTGTCTTCCTGGGTTAGACTCTTGGAGAAGAGAGAACAGCTGTGAGTTGGTGTCTTCCTGGGTTAGACTCTTGGAGAGGAGAGAACAGCTGTGAGCTGGTGTCTTCCTGGGCTAGACTCTTGGAGAAGAGAGAACAGCTGTGAGTTGGTGTCTTCCTGGGTTAGACTCTTGGAGAGGAGAGAACAGCTGTGAGTTGGTGTCTTCCTGGGTTAGACTCTTGGAGAAGAGAGAACAGCTGTGAGTTGGTGTCTTCCTGGGTTAGACTCTTGGAGAGGAGAGAACAGCTGTGAGTTGGTGTTACTTCCTGGGTTAGACTCTTGGAGAGGAGAGAACAGCTGTGAGTTGGTGTCTTCCTGAGTTAGACTCTTGGAGAGGAGAGAACAGCTGTGAGTTGGTGTCTTCCTGGGTTAGACTCTTGGAGAAGAGAGAACAGCTGTGAGTTGGTGTTACTTCCTGGGTTAGACTCTTGGAGAGGAGAGAACAGCTGTGAGTTGGTGTCTTCCTGGGTTAGACTCTTGGAGAGGAGAGAACAGCTGTGAGTTGGTGTTACTTCCTGGGTTAGACTCTTGGAGAGGAGAGAACAGCTGTGACTTGGTGTCTTCCTGGGTTAGACTCTTGGAGAAGAGAGAACAGCTGTGAGTTGGTGTCTTCCTCAGTTAGACTCATGGAGAGGAGAGAACAGCTGTGAGTTGGTGTCTTCCTGGGTTAGACTCTTGGAGAGGAGAGAACAGCTGTGAGTTGGTGTCTTCCTGGGTTAGACTCTTGGAGAAGAGAGAACAGCTGTGAGTTCGTGTCTTCCTGGGTTAGACTCTTGGAGAGGAGAGAACAGCTGTGAGTTGGTGTCTTCCTGGGTTAGACTCTTGGAGAAGAGAGAACAGCTGTGAGTTGGTGTCTTCCTGGGTTAGACTCTTGGAGAGGAGAGAACAGCTGTGAGTTGGTGTCTTCCTGGGTTAGACTCTTGGAGAAGAGAGAACAGCTGTGAGTTGGTGTTACTTCCTGGGTTAGACTCTTGGAGAGGAGAGAACAGCTGTGAGTTGGTGTCTTCCTGGGTTAGACTCTTGGAGAAGAGAGAACAGCTGTGAGTTGGTGTTACTTCCTGGGTTAGAGTCTTGGAGAGGAGAGAACAGCTGTGAGTTGGTGTCTTCCTGGGTTAGACTCTTGGAGAGGAGAGAACAGCTGTGAGTTGGTGTCTTCCTGGGTTAGACTCTTGGAGAGGAGAGAACAGCTGTGAGTTGGTGTCTTCCTGGGTTAGACTCTTGGAGAGGAGAGAACAGCTGTGAGTTGGTGTCTTCCTGGGTTAGATTCTTGGAGAAGAGAGAACAGCTGTGAGTTGGTGTCTTCCTGGGTTAGACTCTTGGAGAGGAGAGAACAGCTGTGAGTTGGTGTCTTCCTGGGTTAGACTCTTGGAGAAGAGAGAACAGCTGTGAGTTGGTGTCTTCCTCAGTTAGACTCATGGAGAGGAGAGAACAGCTGTGAGTTGGTGTCTTCCTGGGTTAGACTCTTGGAGAGGAGAGAACAGCTGTGAGTTGGTGTCTTCCTGGGTTAGATTCTTGGAGAAGAGAGAACAGCTGTGAGTTGGTGTCTTCCTGGGTTAGACTCTTGGAGAGGAGAGAACAGCTGTGAGTTGGTGTCTTCCTGGGTTAGACTCTTGGAGAAGAGAGAACAGCTGTGAGTTGGTGTCTTCCTCAGTTAGACTCATGGAGAGGAGAGAACAGCTGTGAGTTGGTGTCTTCCTGGGTTAGACTCTTGGAGAGGAGAGAACAGCTGTGAGTTGGTGTCTTCCTGGGTTAGACTCTTGGAGAAGAGAGAACAGCTGTGAGTTCGTGTCTTCCTGGGTTAGACTCTTGGAGAGGAGAGAACAGCTGTGAGTTGGTGTCTTCCTGGGTTAGACTCTTGGAGAAGAGAGAACAGCTGTGAGTTGGTGTCTTCCTGGGTTAGACTCTTGGAGAGGAGAGAACAGCTGTGAGTTGGTGTCTTCCTGGGTTAGACTCTTGGAGAGGAGAACAGCTGTGAGTTGGTGTCTTCCTGGGTTAGATTCTTGGAGAAGAGAGAACAGCTGTGAATTGGTGTCTTCCTGGGTTAGACTCTTGGAGAAGAGAGAACAGCTGTGAGTTGGTGTCTTCCTGGGTTAGACTCTTGGAGAGGAGAGAACAGCTGTGAGTTGGTGTCTTCCTGGGTTAGACTCTTGGAGAGGAGAACAGCTGTGAGTTGGTGTTACTTCCTGGGTTAGATTCTTGGAGAAGAGAGAACAGCTGTGAATTGGTGTCTTCCTGGGTTAGACTCTTGGAGAAGAGAGAACAGCTGTGAGTTGGTGTCTTCCTGGGTTAGACTCTTGGAGAAGAGAAAACAGCTGTGAGTTGGTGTTACTTCCTGGGCTAGACTCTTGGAGAGGAGAGAACAGCTGTGAGTTGGTGTCTTCCTGGGTTAGACTCTTGGAGAAGAGAGAACAGCTGTGAGTTGGTGTCTTCCTGGGTTAGACTCTTGGAGAGGAGAGAACAGCTGTGAGTTGGTGTTACTTCCTGGGTTAGACTCTTGGAGAGGAGAGAACAGCTGTGAGTTGGTGTCTTCCTGAGTTAGACTCTTGGAGAGGAGAGAACAGCTGTGAGTTGGTGTCTTCCTGGGTTAGACTCTTGGAGAAGAGAGAACAGCTGTGAGTTGGTGTTACTTCCTGGGTTAGACTCTTGGAGAGGAGAGAACAGCTGTGAGTTGGTGTCTTCCTGGGTTAGACTCTTGGAGAGGAGAGAACAGCTGTGAGTTGGTGTTACTTCCTGGGTTAGACTCTTGGAGAGGAGAGAACAGCTGTGACTTGGTGTTACTTCCTGGGTTAGACTCTTGGAGAGGAGAGAACAGCTGTGACTTGGTGTCTTCCTGGGTTAGACTCTTGGAGAAGAGAGAACAGCTGTGAGTTGGTGTCTTCCTCAGTTAGACTCATGGAGAGGAGAGAACAGCTGTGAGTTGGTGTCTTCCTGGGTTAGACTCTTGGAGAGGAGAGAACAGCTGTGAGTTCGTGTCTTCCTGGGTTAGACTCTTGGAGAAGAGAGAACAGCTGTGAGTTCGTGTCTTCCTGGGTTAGACTCTTGGAGAGGAGAGAACAGCTGTGAGTTGGTGTCTTCCTGGGTTAGACTCTTGGAGAAGAGAGAACAGCTGTGAGTTGGTGTCTTCCTGGGTTAGACTCTTGGAGAGGAGAGAACAGCTGTGAGTTGGTGTCTTCCTGGGTTAGACTCTTGGAGAGGAGAGAACAGCTGTGAGTTGGTGTCTTCCTGGGTTAGATTCTTGGAGAAGAGAGAACAGCTGTGAGTTGGTGTCTTCCTGGGTTAGACTCTTGGAGAGGAGAGAACAGCTGTGAGTTGGTGTCTTCCTCAGTTAGACTCATGGAGAGGAGAGAACAGCTGTGAGTTGGTGTCTTCCTGGGTTAGACTCTTGGAGAGGAGAGAACAGCTGTGAGTTGGTGTCTTCCTGGGTTAGACTCTTGGAGAAGAGAGAACAGCTGTGAGTTCGTGTCTTCCTGGGTTAGACTCTTGGAGAGGAGAGAACAGCTGTGAGTTGGTGTCTTCCTGGGTTAGACTCTTGGAGAAGAGAGAACAGCTGTGAGTTGGTGTCTTCCTGGGTTAGACTCTTGGAGAGGAGAGAACAGCTGTGAGTTGGTGTCTTCCTGGGTTAGACTCTTGGAGAAGAGAGAACAGCTGTGAGTTGGTGTTACTTCCTGGGTTAGACTCTTGGAGAGGAGAGAACAGCTGTGAGTTGGTGTCTTCCTGGGTTAGACTCTTGGAGAAGAGAGAACAGCTGTGAGTTGGTGTTACTTCCTGGGTTAGAGTCTTGGAGAGGAGAGAACAGCTGTGAGTTGGTGTCTTCCTGGGTTAGACTCTTGGAGAGGAGAGAACAGCTGTGAGTTCGTGTCTTCCTGGGTTAGACTCTTGGAGAGGAGAGAACAGCTGTGAGTTGGTGTCTTCCTGGGTTAGACTCTTGGAGAGGAGAGAACAGCTGTGAGTTGGTGTCTTCCTGGGTTAGATTCTTGGAGAAGAGAGAACAGCTGTGAGTTGGTGTCTTCCTGGGTTAGACTCTTGGAGAGGAGAGAACAGCTGTGAGTTGGTGTCTTCCTGGGTTAGACTCTTGGAGAAGAGAGAACAGCTGTGAGTTGGTGTTACTTCCTGGGTTAGACTCTTGGAGAGGAGAGAACAGCTGTGAGTTGGTGTCTTCCTGGGTTAGACTCTTGGAGAGGAGAGAACAGCTGTGAGTTGGTGTCTTCCTGGGTTAGACTCTTGGAGAGGAGAGAACAGCTGTGAGTTGGTGTCTTCCTGGGTTAGACTCTTGGAGAGGAGAGAACAGCTGTGAGTTGGTGTCTTCCTGGGTTAGACTCTTGGAAAAGAGAGAACAGCTGTGAGTTGGTGTCTTCCTGGGTTAGACTCTTGGAAAAGAGAGAACAGCTGTGAGTTGGTGTCTTCCTGGGTTAGACTCTTGGAGAAGAGAGAACAGCTGTGAGTTGGTGTCTTCCTGGGTTAGACTCTTGGAGAGGAGAGAACAGCTGTGAGTTGGTGTCTTCCTGGGTTAGACTCTTGGAGAAGAGAGAACAGCTGTGAGTTGGTGTCATCCTGGGTTAGACTCTTGGAGAGGAGAGAACAGCTGTGAGTTGGTGTCTTCCTGGGTTAGACTCTTGGAGAGGAGAGAACAGCTGTGAGTTGTGAAGCTGTTTGTGTGTGTGTTTGTGAATGTGCCTGTGTACATGCGAGTGAGTGTCTCTGTCTGGGTGTCAGGGGGTGTCAAGCATGAGGCAGTTACATTAGCATCCATAATGACCGGGGAGGGAGAGGGAGAGAGGAAGATGTAGCCACTCCTTTGTCTCAGTGTGGTGTAGAACGGGAGGGATGATGACCCAGGTTAAGAGTTCAGAGGTCAACATTATCCAGGAAGGAATAGACAGAAGGGAGACATGAATTCCAGAGTGGGGAAGGAGTATTAGTTTAATGTGATGAATGCAGTCAAAATATTTACTCTGACACACTCTCTCACTCTAACACACACAGACTGTGTACTGTGGTCTGGAAACAACTCCAGATAGGTAGAATATCTTCCACTTCGGTATGCAGTATCTTTATATGGACTTTAATGTTCTCAGAGAAGAATCAGTATTTTCAGAGCCATAATATTTAATTGACCTTTTCTTTCACCAGTTCACACGAGTTAGCATATTAATTGCATAGTAAACTGTTTATTTCAATGGGATTCTGAGTGCATATTATGAATTATTAGACTATCCCCAGCTATTCCATGATGATGAGGACCATGATGGGCATTAGCTATAGTAAAGAACACATTACACTTACAAGGGGTGGTTAAGTGAGATAAATATCTCTCTTTTAGAGAAACTGACATCCTCCTTTCATTCCAATCACATGCTGACACACACACACACACACACACACACACACACACACACACACACACACACACACACACACACACACACACACACACACACACACACACACACACACACACACACACTCTGCTCACACTTCCAGTGACATGGAAACGTTTTTATCTGATAGATTGGATATCTGGAGAGTAACCTTTACGCCGTAATGTAGAGCCTCGCCTGTGAAAATATTGAAGAGGACTTCACTTAAACAGTGGTGTGTATGTCACAGAGTGACAGTTTAAATAGGGTCTTTGTCTTGTACTCAACAGTATGATTACTGATCTCATTATTAGGTTAAATAAGCTTGTTGTCTTTGTCCTCAACAGGCTAAGTGCTGCGCAGCTAACTCCTATGTCTATAGGAATTCCATCAGATTCAGCCTAGCAACAGTCATTACCAGACACAGCCAATAGGAGGTGCTATAGAGCTACATATCTCACTGTCCCTTGGTTTTATATCAGTGAAGGTGTCTGAAAAACAACAAAGGTCTGCAGTGGCTGCTAGCTCAATGCCTGTTTCCCCCCCCCCACAATGTCATGGTGTTAATATGAATTAAAGTGTAAATATATTAGATTTGCTCTCAGCCTCTCAGATTGAGGAGTATAATGACACTGATCTCATGTATTTGTAATGTATTTGGCTCCACCTAGCAGATGTTTTTATCTAAAGTGACTTCTAGTACAGTGAGCGCATATGTTTGTTGTATGTGTACTAACTGAGCCACACAGGACCACATAGGGATTTAGGGTAAAATGATCCCAGATCTGTGTCTATATTAAGCCACATAGACCCATCCTAACCTAGTCCTTGTCTCTATTGTACAGGTGTCTGAGAGAGAGACATTTACCGGAAGTCAATCTGTGGACAGCCCAGGGACTGACCTAGTGGTGAGCAGTTCACACAACGGCCCACTAACCAGTGGTACAGGTAATACACACACAATGACTTCTTCTGCACGTGTAATTTGTCGTCGTTTCAGACAGTGGAATTTTCATTCAGAATACATTACACCCACATTTAGCCTTCACTTTACACATTTGCTTGATTATTAGTTTGGCTTCCACACCTGTGGCTATCTAATCCATGGCGGGATGTGATGCAGCCTGGATTCGAACCAGGTACTGCAGAGACGTGGGGCTCCCGAGTGGCGCAGTGGTCTAAGACAAGAGGCGTCACTGCAGTACCTGATTCTCAAACTCTCTCTCTGTTAACCCGGCATAACCACCCACCCACACACTATCCCCTTTGTTGTGTCCAATTCAATTACATTAAACTCAACCCAACTGATCTAAAAAAATGTTTTGATTCAATTGGATTGATCCATCCTCTCCCAGTGTTGACAGACACCCAGGACAGCAGTCCCCAGCCCTCTGAGGAGATGCTGTCCAGCCAGTCAGAGCTGCGGAGCTCCAAGTGTCCCCAGGACCGCGAGCTGCCCAGCATCCCACCCAACAGCGCCCTGGAGGGGATGGGATCCTCCAGCGAACCCCCTCTACCTGTCTCTGGAGACGGCACCTATGAGGTATTAGGGATTCATGTTGTTGTTGTTCCTGTGTACTTATACAGCTACTTATTGGAACGAGTCCTCTTGTTTTTATTGTATAGTTGTACTGGATTGTGTTGTCTATTTTGTGTTGGAGTATACACCCAGGAAGACTAGTCTAATGTACTGACAGCTGTCTCAATCAACTAACTAGGTGGTGAAGGAGAGAGGCGGCATCTTAACGGCGTCCCGTGACGTGAGCGTTGAAGACTCCCTCTACGAGACGGTCAAAGAGCTGAAGGACCATCCAGGGAGCCTGGCTGTAGGTATACCCAACGGACACGGTACTACGTCCCCCTTCAGCCCCGATGACGACCCTCACCACCTCCACAACCACCTACCCCCTTCCCACCACCGTCCAGCCCTCCACAATGGCCACCTCAGCCCCTGCAGCACCCCGGAGCGGGGGCCCCTGTGCGCGGGAGTGGAGTACGCCTCGGTGGATCTGAACAAGAAGAGCCGTTACAGTGCAGACCTGGAGGCCAGGCGCTCAGCCACCATCGCTGCTGCTGTGGGCCCCACAGAGGAGCCCGAGGAGGAGGACAGACCCCCGCCTGTACCTGACAAGGTGCTGGATGAGAACGACAACCAGCCGACCATGATGGACGCAGGAGGGGTGGTGGTAGTGGGGGCAGCACTTCACAACGGAGAGGTGAGGATGGTTGTCTGTGTTTGTGTCTGTGTTTGTGTCTGTGTTTGTGTCTGTGTTTGTGTCTGTGTTTGTGTCTGTGTTTGTGTCTGTGTTTGTGTCTGTGTTTGTGTCTGTGTTTGTGTCTGTGTTTGTGTCTGTGTTTGTGTCTGTGTTTGTGTCTGTGTTTGTGTCTGTGTTTGTGTCTGTGTTTGTGTCTGTGTTTGTGTCTGTGTTTGTGTCTGTGTTTGTGTCTGTGTTTGTGTCTGTGTTTGTGTCTGTGTTTGTGTCTGTGTTTGTGTCTGTGTTTGTGTCTGTGTTTGTGTACGCCTATGTGTGTAAGAGAGAAATTGAGTAAACGGACAGTAGGACGACAGCGCTAAGTATTCCTCACAATACTACATGTATTGATTCACTAGATAGTGATTTGCATCCTTTCCCCTGGCAAAGGAGACTCCCTCTTCCACTCAATTAGGATATTTGAAACTTCCTGCTCCCGATGAGAGAGATCTAAAGGTTATTAATGAAGTTAGGTACGCCGGGAGTTTTAGTGAGAGCTTTATAAATAAAAAGACAGTGATGAACCAACCTACGAGACTTCAAAGAGGGCCAACCTACTTTTAGGTAAAGAATGCAGTGATGTGTACTGAACCTGTCACCTGTAATAAAACGAAGTACACACACACGCACGCACGCACACACGCACACACACACACACACACGTGTGCAGGCACACACATACACAGACACACACACACACACACACACACACACACACACACACACACACGTACGTGTGCAGGCACACACGCACACGCACACACACACACACACACACACACACACACACACACACACACACACACACACACACACACACACACACACACACGTACGTGTGCAGGCACACACATACACAGACACGCATACACAAACTACAACCCCCCCCACCACACACACACACACACAGCCTTGTCTGTCTAGCCCTCCTTTGTGGCTTTTCTCCGAGCAACCTTCTTTTGTCTCTGAAGCTCCAGCCAATTAGCTAATCAGTAATACTAGTGTATCATTGGACAGCAGGTAACGCCTAGCCCAGCTTGACCCTCTGGCTTTCTTCTATATGATGAAATATTGAACCAACCGCAGGGCTGCACTGGGCCACCTGCACCCCCAAAGCATGTTCCTATTGCGTCTCCCCGTGTTGGAATGTGGAGTCAGCATTAATTCTCCTCTACGCGTCTCTACCCCCACTTTTATTTTTACAACCTCCATATAACGCACGGATGGAATCGTATGGACACACACACACATTTGCAGACACTCTGGAACTGATTTAAGGTTAACCCAGAACATTCTTTATTCTCGGTGGCGGTGCGTCGGTGTGACTGGGGTTGGCTGGTGATTTGTCTTGTCACACCGTAATGTGTATGGTAATGTATGCAGATCAGAGTGGAGGAGAGGATGTGGGTGTCTTTTGTTATGGTCCTGCGGAGAGGAGAAGAGAGGGGGAGAAGAGATGAGGAGAGGGAAGGAGATTGATTGTGGGCAGGCTCTCCTCTGACTGACAGACCAGGCAGATGACGGATGACACTCAAGTGTGTGTGTGTGTGTGTGTGTGTGTGTGTGTGTACACAGGAGGACATCTGCGTGTTTATGTCTGAAAGGTTCTTCCTCAGGTAGATCCTCAGATCCCTCACACACACACACACACACACACACACACACATGACACATACAATATCCTCTCCTGCTCGGTAACACAGCTATTGAGCCATAATAAACAGAAATGACTCTGTTCTGTTGTCTGGAATAATATGACTTTATGTTGCCCGTGACCTTACAAGCTTCTGCTCTACACTGACAAAATGTAATTGAACTTGCCAGTCACTAGTGTGATGTACACCAGGGGCCATTTTCTTAGATAAACTGTGATATTCAGCTTGTCAACAGTCAAGTTGTCTGTCGCCAAAGGGAAAGAGCTTTATTTTATTCAGAGAGAGAGAGCGAGAGAGAGAGAGAGAGAGAGAGAGTGTGTGTGTGTGTGTGTGTGTGTGTGTGTGCCTGTATGTGTGTGTGCGTGTATGTGTGTGTGTGTTTGCCTGTGGGGGGTGTGCCTGTATGTGTGTGTGTGTTTGCCTGTGGGGTGTGTGTGTGTGTGTGTGTGTGTGTTTGCTTGCCTGTATGTGTGTGAGCGTGTTTGCCTGTATGTGTGTGTGTGTGTGAGCGTGTTTGCCTGTGTGTGTGTGTGTGGTGTGTGTGTTTGCCTGTGTGTGTTTGTGTACACATGTGAAACCACACCACATATTCTCTGGTTGACTGACTGACGCGTTGGCATGTTAGACTTCAGGTCTCCATCATCAGCCTCATAGTAGATGTCCTGTCTGTCAGTGCATACCCCAAACTGCCTTGATAAACCAAATGACCAAAAGTATGTGGACACCTGCTTGTCAAACATCTCATTCCAAAATCATGGGCATTAATATACAGTTGGACCCCCTTTGCTGGGAAGGCTTTTCACTAGGTGTTGGTACATTGCTGCGGGGACTTGCTTCCGTTCAGCCACAAGAGTATTAGTGAGTCGGGCACTGATGTTGGGCGATTAGACCTGGCTCGTAGTCGGCATTCCAATTCATCCCAAAGGTGTTCGATGGGGTTGAGGCCAGTCAAGTTCTTCCACACCCATCTAGATAAACCATTTCTGTATGGACCTCACATTGTACAAGGGGGCATTGTCACGCTGAAGCAGGAAAGGGCCTGCCCCAAACTGTTGCTACAAAGTTGGAAGCACAGAATCATCTAGAATGTCATTGTATGCTGTAGCGTTAAGATTTCCCTTCACCTGAACTAAGGGGCGTAGCCCGTACCATGAAAAAGAGCCCGACCATTATTCCTCATCCACCAAACTTTACAGTTGCACTGTGCATTGGGGTAGGTAGCATACTCCTGGCATCTGCTCAACCCAGATTCGTCCATCAGACTGCCAGATGGTGAAGTGTGATAGTTTAAATCACTCCAGAGAACGCGTTTCCACTGCTCCAGAGTCCAATGGCGGCAAGCTTTATACCACTCCAGCCGACGCTTGGCATTGTGCATGGTGATCTTAGTCTTGTGTGTGTGGCTGCTCGGCCATGGAAACACATTTCATGAAGCTCCCAACGAACAGTTCTTGTGCTGACGTTGCTTCCAGAGACAGTTTGGAACTGTGTTGCAACCGCGGACTGACAATTGTTTGTGTGTGTATATAGTGTACATTCTTATCTATAAGACATCTTAACTGAGTGAAGGAATGCCTTAACATGCATACTTTTCCTAGTTTTTCCTGACCATGGAAGTGACCTGACATAACAACTCTGGGCCCTAGTTTTCAGCTATAATATGGTAAGGACAAATGACTTGGCTGGTATATCTAGGAACCTGTTTTCTCCTGGTCAAGTCATGTAGTCAGGAACAACTCCTGGTTGTAGTCATGAAACTACTTACTTAACTGGACTGGCACTTTAATTTGTAAAGCTACATGGATAAAGACTTCAGGGAATTCAGGAATTAGAACAGACTAACATTATGAGAGACACATGGAGGCTTGTTGATGACGGGGTCAAGAACTTTCTTCATGATTCCACACCACTGGGCTCCAAGGCAATCAAATGAATTGGTTCACTAATCAAGGAGAATGTGTGTCCATAAAGTAAGCATATGGATTCAATACTCTCTGAGAGAAACAAAGGAGAGAAGGAGAGATGCTGAATATAGATAAAGTAGAGATGATGCTGAATATAGATGGAGAGATGATGCTGAATGTTGATGGAGAGGTAACAGAGATGCTGAATATAGATTGAGAGATGATAGAAATATGAATATTGATGGAGAGATGCTGAATATTGATGGAGAGATGCTGAATATTGATGGAGAGATGCTGAATATTGATGGAGAGATGCTGAATATTGATGGAGAGATGCTGAATATTGATGGAGAGATGCTGAATATTGATGGAGAGATGCAGAATATTGATGGAGAGATGCAGAATATTGATGGAGAGATGCAGAATATTGATGGAGAGATGCTGAATATTGATGGAGAGATGAAGAATATTGATGGAGATATGCTGAATATGGATGGAGAGATGATGCTGAATATGGATGGAGATGATGCTGAATATGGATGGAGAGATGCTGCTGAATATGGATGGAGAGATGCTGAATATGGATGGAGAGATGCTGAATATTGATGGAGAGATGCTGAATATTGATGGAGAGATGAAGAATATTGATGGAGAGATGAAGAATATTGATGGAGAGATGCTGAATATTGATGGAGAGATGATGCTGAATATAGATGGAGAGATGATGCTGAATATTGATGGAGAGGTAACAGAGAGGTGCTGAATATAGATTGAGAGATGCTGAATATTGATGGAGGGATGATGCTGAATATTGATGGAGAGATGCTGAATATTGATGGAGAGATGAATGATGCTGAATATTGATGGAGAGATGAATGATGCTGAATATTGATGGAGGGACGATGCTGAATATTGATGGAGGGACGATGCTGAATATTGATGGAGGCACGATGCTGAATATTGATGGAGGCACGATGCTGAATATTGATGGAGAGATGATGCTGAATATTGTTGGAGATGATGGAAAGATGATGCTGAATATAGATGGTAGTGGTCAACCCTTTCTGGTTCTACATTCAAGTTATCTCCCCATCATCCTCACCAGTCACCATGTAAAGTCATTGGTTAACCTTGGGTTGTCTAACTCAAGATTTACATCTTATATGTCCTTGGCCAAGTGAACAATGGATTTTAAACCAGGCTTAATCCTCAGTACATCCAACATATAGGAGGCGTGAAGTAGTAGCCAGCTAGCTACTGTACCAGCTCTGATATTGACACCCTAGAAAGGTGTTTTTGATTAATGACCCCATCAATCATAAGGGACTGTATATAGCAGCTATACACAATGACATCGCTACAATTCTCATTGTGTTATAACTGATTAATCAGTAATGTTGTTCATAAATGATTGACTACATATTATACACCTGCTTAGCTCAGGTGGGAGTATGCACAACACACATGGTTCTTTTATATTGTAATGTGTGGACTTGTTGTTTTCTGTTCTAGTTGCTCTCTCCCTCACCGGGGCTTCACAACCATGTGCTGTCGGAGAACGAGGTAGGGTTGTGACCTTCCACTGAACTCATTCCCCTATTGTCCTGATGCTTATATAGGAATCACTTGAAAAAGAGATGTCAGTCTAACTGTGACTTCCCTGGTTGAATAAAGGATAGATAAATCAAATAGTCCTTCGATGCTCACTCTGACTGCATTCTCTCCTCTCGCTCTTTCTTTCTCTCTCTCTCTCTCTTACTCTTGCTCTCTCTCATCCCTCTTTCTCTCCAGCTGTCAGACATGTACTCCACAGTGATGAAGACACACCTAGACGTGGAGGAAAAGGAGAGTGACTACAGCAGCATTGCTGAGATCAAAGGTCTGGTCCCTGAGTCGTCCTCCAGTGATCTCTACGCTACTGTCAGGGACATCTACCCCCAGCTTGGAGAGGGGGAGTCGGACCCTCAGGGACCCCCTGGGGACCTCCAGGAGTCCCCTGCAGAGAGCATCGACCCGGGCTATGAGAACGTCTGCCTCACTAAGTCTGGTAGTGGAGAGGACTTGGGGCTGAGGAACCAGGTTCAGGAGCCAGACTATGAGAGTGTAGGTGAGCTGGGCCTGGGGTTGAACAGGGAGAGTTCCCGTCTCTAACTGGGGAGTAAAGCTCCAGTGTGGGGCCTAAACCTGAGCCCCACCCTCAACCCCAGCCATTAGCCTAACTAATAGCCCCACCCTCAACCCCAGCCATTAGCCTAACTAATAGCCTCACCCACAAACCCAGCCATTAGCCTAACTAATAGCCTCACCCTCAACCCCAGCCATTAGCCTAACTAATAGCCTCACCCTCAAACCCAGCCATTAGCCTAACTAATAGCCTCACCCTCAACCCCAGCCATTAGCCTAACTAATAGCCTCACCCTCAACCCCAGCCATTAGCCTAACTAATAGCCTCACCCTCAAACCCAGCCATTAGCCTAACTAATAGCCTCACCCTCAACCCCAGCCATTAGCCTAACTAATAGCCTCACCCTCAACCCCAGACATTAGCCTAACTCCTAGCTTTACCCTCAACCGCAGCCATTAGCCTAACTCCTGGCCTCACACTCAACGCTAACCATTAGCCTAACTCCTAGCCTCAACTTTACCCAGCAGCCCTGATGACAGGAACACCTCAGGGCTCTGAACTTCAACCTTCAAACCTACTGCCCATCACCAATTCAGGGTTTCCGCCCACTACCCCCTCAGTGCAGTTTGGGTGTGCCCACAGCCCAGGGATATCTGATTGAATATCTATAATCTTAACTCTCTATCAATTCATGGTGCCCTTAAATTACAATGTACGTACTCGGGGTGCTATTATATCAGTATCTGAACTATGAAATCATCGTCCGTTTTGAAGTTATTGGCGTCCGTCCACTTTGATGTCGCTTCTCACTCTTTATCATGGTGCACATCACTGAAGATTGAAGGTTAGCTACATTATCATGCGACTGCTATCAATGTGGGAAGGAAGTACAATATTTCTACATTATCCATCACCATCATAATTACTTCCTCAGACTATAAAATAGTACATTTCTCAACATTTATAACCAGTCATTACGAATTCAGTTTATTTTATAAGGCTGGTGACAAGCTGACTGGCCAGTGACACTTTGTCAGTGCCTTGTGATTGAAAACCAATGAGTCTTTGTGCCATAATGGCGTTCTATAAGGCACTTATAAAGGTATGAGGAGAATGTTTCCCCACAATGTAATGTCACTTTTGATATCATCTGTTCTCCCTTCCTAGTGCAACATTTCATTCAGAACATCATGATAAATCAGAGATATGATAGATATGTGTACTTGCATACTATTGTGAAATAAGTAGCCTCAAGTCAGGCAGTGTAGACGGCTGAACTCTAAATGGAACGGCTTGTTATAGTTTCTAAAACATTTTTTATTTGATTTACATGTCAGCCTTTTATTTTTCTTCATCAAATTCCTATTTATTTGAAGATGGTGGATCATTGTGTGATTAAGGGATATCAGGAAGTGTGTTTGTTTATGAGGGAAACTTGAAAAGGTTTTGTACATAGGATAAACAAATGAATAAGTGGGTTACCATGGTAATAAAGTAGTAAAGGTACTCATGAATAATCCAGACTTTTTAAAAAGGACTTATTCATTCAAACAAAAGACGAACAATGGTGAGACCATATCTATCAATGTTGTTGTGATTTCTTGTGTGAATTGTTCAACTCAGTTGTTGTTTTCTCTATTTCTTCACATGATTCAAAATGTATTTCAAATACTTATATTCGCTCAATGTGACAATATGCAACAGCAAAACGGTGTGTTAATGCAGCTGTATTGATCAAGGTGTATAATATGTGTTTGTATGGCGTGTTTATGCTTACCCTGTAGGTACGCATACTATTGATACGGTGGAAAAGGATTTTAAAGCACAAAGTGTCAAAAAACATTATGCTACTGCTTCTGTGCAGAGCTTATAGCAACAACTACATCATACATACATATAACCCATCATGTGCACAATTATAATATCAAATGCTTCTAACTTAACTATTTGAACAAGCACTATTAAGGTAACATGTGCTGATGACATGCTAACCGAGGGTTGTATAAAGTTAGAGTACTATTTCATTAAGTCAGCTAATGTATGAATTTGCAAATGGTAAAGTATATTTTGTAGTATGTATGCATGTGATTTGGACTGCTTAAAAGTGGCTATAAAAGCACATACAGTAAAACCATGATGTCATTTTAAGGGAATACATTTAGGCTAGCTGTAAGTATGCCCCTTACTCAGAGTGACCTAACTATTGTTGAAAATATACAGTGGTTGATTGAATGGTGGCGTATGACAGTTTGGGGTTTCTGTATTCTGTTTAAATAGGACACCATCTCATTGGTTATTTTGTTCTGTTTTATTCAAGTATGGTACATTGTGTTGGTACAGGCATTTTAAAACAGAAAAGTCAAAGTTGGTACTTTTTAATTTTTTTAAAGAAAAGTGAATGAATATTGTTGTTTGGTGTTTATTTTCAAACGAACTGAGTAAGTTGTGACTAAGTAACTAGCTATTGCAATGATGATATCTGCATTTGACAGTTAAACAATAATATTGTCTTACTTTTCCTCCCATTTCTCTGTTATCTCAATATTGCACATTATTGGTGTATGCAGAGTGAGTGAGTGGATTTCATTACACATGCATGAGCTTGAATGAGCTTGTTGACGACAAACCAAGCGCCCAGGTTGACTGATATTATATTCACAAATGAAATCCAATAAGAAGAGAAAGGACAGTTCCCACTAAATTAGCAACAATTGATAGACATGCATTAAAGATGATATACATTTCAGATGTCCTTTAAAGCAAGGGCCCTGCATATGAGGTTTTACACACATTTTATAGAGTGTAATTGTCATTTCATTAATGTTAAATCGCAAAAATATGACCTTTTAACGACCATTGTTCTCCCCAACAGATTCCAGATTAGTTCATGTAGCAGGAAATGCTTTCATTTAAACCTAATAATGTCTATGCAGATGCCATAAAAGGCTTTTAACAAACGGTTTGTCAAAGAGGAACATTAGTGCCAAATCTCACAACCAAAGGTACCACACACAGACGAGCGTACGCATACACACTCATATAGGAGGGAGTGGGTTGTGGGGGGGGGGGGTATGGAGAGAAAGTCCATCATAGCACCCTCTCATTCAGCCCACTGTAATAATGAGACAATACATTCTCAACAAGCAGCAGAGAATTCCTTACCATTGTCTTTCATTATGGACGCTGTGTCCCAAATGGCCGCCTATTGTCTCCGTAGGTCACTACTTTTGGAAAGGGCCTATAGGACATTGGTCAAATGTATTTCACTAATAAATACTATAGGTATAGGGAAAAGGGTGCAATTTGGGATGCAACCAGAGCAAGGCTTTCTTTGACAGTTATGTGCACATCTGTCATAAGATTCTATCTGGTTTCCTGTGTATGCATGAAAATATTTTATGACCATAATTCAAAAATATTAAAAGATGTATAACGAGTAAGTGTGCATTTTTTATTCATGAAGATAGCTTACAGGGGGAGAATGGTGTCTTATACATTTAATCTGGATTAGCTATTTGCAACAGTATTGCATTAATTCATTGAAAGTCTAGTTTGTCATGTTAGCAGTTAAACAGGCTCATATGGACCATTCATACATGCAAAAAAAAATGTATAGGTCCTACCCTCTCACCAAAAGAGGGAAAATAAATATTAGGTAGCACTAATTTCACAGTATGTCTACTCCAATGTTTCAGCACTAAGCTAATGTCATGTCTGCTGAGTGGAACTTGAAAGTTGTGAAAATTCTGTGCAACTTCCAGTACGTTTACTGTGAACACTGAGGCGGTACTCGCTTTGCCACTGTTAAAACTAACTTAATGTTAAAAGGCTTACCAGAGTGGCATACCATCAAAAACAATGGAGAACATGCATCCCATAACATTTTAACATGGAAATAACTGTTATATCATTCAGCCTACAGTAGCAGACAATGTGTGGTGTTCAATGTAGGCCTACATTCCATGAGACTTGGAAAAAAAGCATACGGGGCTTGACATTAACCTGTTTATCCACTTGTCCTTCAGACAAGGATGTGACTGAAAATGTTGTTTGATGCAAGAAACCACTTTACAAAATAAATAGCGCTATTATTCCCATACCATTATTACAGAATCAGACAAATTACTGTATGCTACCCTCTGCTTATTGGCTACTTAGCTTATTCAAGCCTGTCTCAAAATACAAAAAAAAAGCTCTTTACCTGACTCGCTTTTCAAATATGTCTAGAAATTTATACGTTTTGTGCTCTTGTAGGAAGCAATCACTCCCATATTGCTAAAACAAGCACATCTACTCACGACCGCTCATGCTGCAAACACAGTCCAGTTCAAAGTAAATGACACAGATCCGTATATGGCAATGGTCTATTCTAGCATATAACCCTCCTGCAGCTCAAATTGTTTATGCTGCACCGGTCTGTGTAGAGTGTGGGCTGAGTAGTGTGTGTCAGAGCAATAGAATCCTACTCCGATGTGTTCTGCCTACAACAAAATATCTTGCATAGTTAGTTTGGTTTCGGTATGTTGCATTGAAAGTGGCTAATAATGCATTGATTTGATCACAATTGCCATAGTAAAGGGACACGTTAATAGTGTTAACAGGGAAAACTCTAGAACAGTGGTCACCAACCTTTACTGAGTCAAGATCACTTTGAGTCGAAATGCAAGCCAAGATCTACCGCTTAACATGACTTAAAAAACATAAGCCTATCCAACCTTAACCAATTCAAAACAGTATTGTAGCAATTAGGTTTGTGCAGTAAGCTATAGGCCCAATACATTATCATCACATATTGGCTTTGAACGAACTGCCCTGCCAATGCATTGTTGTTCGGGCCATTTTTTATATTTATATTTCAACATTTGAGGTAGGCTATATGATCACACCGTTAATGGATCTGTTGTTGTATTACTTGTAGAGCACAGCTGAGTGAGGATACATTTAAATAGTTAGCTTTTTATTTTACTGGGCTGATTGATGGTGCCTGCAGCTTGATGGTCAGTCTCAGCAGAGGGAGAGAGCAGCAGACTGATGGTCTGTCTCTCAATATCCCCTCGCTCTCCCTTTCCTCCACTGACACTGACCATAAAGGGACACCATCTTCCAGCTGATGGCGACACTCCAGTTGCTCTGCATTATTTCTGCTTCATGCACACATTCATGTTGTTACTCCTATGAACAGAGAAAATGAAATATTCCTCCATTTAAAAAAAGACCCTAGCTGCTAATAATAACAACTCAAGCCTATAGATACATGTTCCTACTCATTCATCACTGATGCAGTGCTTTTTTTAAGTGCTGAGTGGAAATAGGGAGAGCTCGCTTTTTATGGCTTATAAAAGTGTTGAATATAAATATAAAGTGTTGAGTAAGAGCTTAAACTTATAATAACAGCATCTCTGCTGTATTCGTTGACAGTCTCTCTCTAGTCATGGTTTTAAATGTTTTGAAATCTCACAGTATTAACTTTGCTTTCATGCCTGCTACGTTACTGCAGACACGTTCATCTGAGCCATCCGATTGGCCAGTTTAAGGCGTGTAGTCCACTTGATTTGTTCTCTGGGCCTGCCTGGAAGGCAGAGTTTGTACCTTCAGACACATGAAATGGTTTCGAAATTAGAACAGTTCACCTACCCGGCGTGCAGGGTAGCTAAAACTGGTGCACCTACCTTGAACAGGCTGAGACGAATAAAAAAAATAGAAACACAAGGTTTTATCGTTGCTTTTTTTACAGAAATGTTTGGCGATCGACCAAGAAGCCCTTGGAGGTCGGTTGGTGACCACTGCTCTAGAAAGTTGAGTGAAGTTCAATCTGGTGCTTCTCTCTGTGGACTGATATTTCTGCGCAGCAGTCTCAGGAAAATGTAGCTACACACACTAAGGAATTGTTATGGTAATACCAAAAGAACCAGGCAGCATTTTTACTACTATCAGATATTCTCTGTAGGTGGCTACTTAGCATACCCAGTTAACACAGTGCCTTAAAATAAAGTGCAACCAATTGTTTTATACTGAACAGAAATATTAAGGCAACAATTTACAAGATTTTGCTTAGTTACAGTTCATATAAGGAAATCAGTCAATTGAAATAAATAAATTAGGCCCTAATCTATGGATTTCACATGACTGGGCTGGGGCGCAGCCATGGGTGGGCTTGGGAGGGCATAGGCCCACCCTCTTGGGAGCCGGGCCCAGCCAATCAGAAAATACCCCCCCCGCTCCTCCTCTGACCATCCTGCAGGTGAAGAAGCCGGATGTGGAGGTCATGGGCTTGGGTGGTTACACATGGTGAGGCCGGTTGAAAGTACTGCCAAATTCTCTAAATGACGCTTATGGTAAAGAAATTAACATTCAATTATCTGGCAACAGCTCTGGTGGAAATTCCTGCAGTCAGCATGCCAATTGCACGCTCCCTCAACTTGAGACAGCTGTGGCATTATGTTGTGACAAAACTGTACATTTTAGAGTGGCCTTTTATTGTCCCCAGCACAAGGTGTTGTGTAATGGTCATGCTGTTTAATTAGCTTCTTGATATGCCACACCTGTCAGGTGGATGGATTATCTTGACAATGGGTCAAATGTTCACCAAAAGGGATGTAAAAAAAAATTGTGGATAAAATTTGAGAGAAAAGCTTTTGTGCATATGGAACATTTCTGGGATATTTTATTTCAGCTCAGGAAACAATGGAGAGAAGAGGAAATTAGGAGAGAGGGGGTAAGGAAGAGGATAAAAATGGGACCAGCACTTCACATGTTGTGTTTTATATTATTGTTCTGTGTAGCTCACTTGGGTAGGCCTATGATCATTTTGCCCTAAACTGTGAATCTTGCTTTATTTGGTTCGAGGTGACCATGATGATAGAGAGATTCTGACCCATTTTTCTGATAGTAATCATCAAATTAATTATTTGATGCCTTATAAATCCAGGAGCAATGTTTTTCGGGAATGACCGTCATAGCTCCTAAAACAAAACTTTGTGGGCTAATAGAAGTGTACAGAATAATAGTAAGCTTAGATTTGGTTTAAAACTATAAGCTTTATGCTTGAAATATACACAATAACACTGTCTTCTCAACTAGTCTTACTGAGCCTGGCTGGTCTAAATGTTTCTTTGCGCTACATTCCCATATTGTTCTCCTCTCCCCTATCCCTACCCCTCCCATTTCGTTTTCTCTTCCATCCATCGTTGCGTCATTGTTTTGCATGGAGACAAAACTTGTCTGTTATATTGACAAAATACACAATTGGCCGCTCTGACAATGGGAAAACATGTCCTTAAAGATGGAAGGCAGGCGAGATCAGGTGGGACCCTTCTAGCCAATGATGGGGCAGATACGCGTTTGAACAACCTGCCATAGAGATAGATAGAAGACTCGTCTTTGTTTCTGTGTCATTATAGCGTCTGTGACAGCCTCAATGGCTCTGATCATGCTATCTCCATTTTAAAGTAGTACATTTTCTTCTTCATTGGCTGATTGCTCCCAATTTATGGGAATCCCGACCCATTCTTAACAACCTAACCATTATGAAACGTATATTAGATCAAATAACCTCACGAGAAAATGACTGATTACAATTGTTGATGACCAAATTCGACACTCTCCCTTCCATTGACCTCTATACAAAAAAATCCCAAATTCCTGGGTTCATTTTTCGTGGACAGATTTTGAAACGTCGCTTCCTGTCTGATGGAGCGTCCTCTCCAACTCCCATTACTTTATGTTGGAGGGGAAATTGAGGGAGTTTTATTAACCTGAGCCCCGGTGCACCGGCCCATGACGTAAACAGGCAAAAGAGGTGAGGGAGGAGCGCCCTTGTCAAATCGAACATTAACCTAATCTGGTTGCTCGGTCATGTTGTCAACAAAGCAGCATGGTACATCATCCAGGAACATACATCTCTTTCCCATAAGAATTATGTTCACATTTTTTTACTAGTTTTCATCGGGAAGGCTTATAAAGCGTTTTTAGCAAGAGCAATCTTTTTTTAATGGTAAAACAGAGTCCTATTCATTTTCCCACGTGCTTAATCTAGCCTGGGCTACATCACTTTTGTTTTGAGCGACTTTTACGTGGGTTTTAAAGGGGGCATCTGGCTCACGCCCGGGAGACAGCCCGGTTCCAAAACGAATGCAATCACTTTTCACTCGGTTTAAACTCATTCAGTGGGGTAACCCGGGCCAGATAATAGAATCCCCTCACTGACAGAAAAATGTGCGTAGCCCAGTGGAGGCGTGTGCTGGGCCGACCAATGGGAGCTCGAGTCAACCGCGAGACCGCACATGTTTACAGGCAGCAATCCGCCGGTAGAGGCGCTGGATCTTGGCATTCGGCTACGGACTGGCATCTCTAGAATATGGATCTGGAGTCACTGTACGCGGCTATTTCAGCAAATTTCACCCTGTCAGACGGCAAACCGGTGTAAAATATGTGTGTGGAACTTCAATAGTTTTTCATGTAGATAACAATTAATATATTGTTTGGTGTATTGGCGAAGCCCTTTTGTTCGGATGAAAATGTACTGTACAAATGTCATTGTCGGTCCTTAAATTCAGTTCCGTGTTTTTGTGCTCTCTCACGAGTTTAGAGGGAACAGTCAGGAAAACAAACAGGTCGAACGAAGAAATATCAGTAGCCGGTCTGTTGAAGAGGTTATTTCACGGGGAATGGCTTGTTTTCATGCATTTGTTAATCCATGCATGTAGCTTTTTCTACACATTTGTGCTTTCGAATATCGTTCGTTTTGACCCGTGCTAGCAGCAGAGTATGTTGCCGCTTTCTAACATTTGGTTTGGGTTTATGGAGCACGTAGTCTATCCGCTGCGGTGTTGTGTTTTTCATGTCAGTGTTTATCAATTCTAACTCGACGTCCATAGATAGATTTTGACCGCATTCCGCATTAAATTCGGTACTATACATTTATCGCTATGCATACGAGGCGTTTGGTGAAGCGTTCAATCCTGGGGAGCCGGGTGTATGCGCCGAGTCCGACAGGGGACGGGGCTCCGTTGACAGGAGTGGTACAGGCTGTCAAGCAGGAAAACAGAGATGTTTCAACTGGACCTCGACGTAACGTCTACACGTTACTAATGCAAGACGGAAGCCTGAAAGAATTCTCCGAGGACGAGATAGCCGTGGGCTTCAACCAAACGACGGCGAAAGGACCGCTCAAATCCAGCTTGAAGGTCTGTTTGTGTGTGACCGGGAAGCCTGCTGTTGTTGTGCAGCGGTATTTGCAGCGTTTAACTGCTTCGTGCACAGACGGAGAAAGAGCGTGTTATTGCATCCATTGCCCGCCGCTGCAACCGGCTATTACAAGCTATATTAATGATATGCAGACAGTCACACACCCAGAATAATCCAGATGAGATTTATGTTGTAGTGCAGAACTACAGATTGAATAATAACAATGCACTGTCAAAATATTTAGCATTGATACAGGACAAAGGGGTTCCCATTGAATGCTTGATTATGATAGGGCCCTATCTGCGCATTGTTTTTCTGACCCATTGACTGTAGATTTGACCTAGTGGGTAGGTGGCAGACGCAAACATGCTCTGCAGCATTTTGGACCGATCATTGATGTAATAAAACATCCCAGATTGTACACAATGCATCAGTCGCATATGACACTGGCAATTCATGCATATTAACCCGTCATTGCATTGAATATGTCATTATAATGTAGGAATTCATGTAATAACAGTAGTTGCCTTTATTTTATTGTGTAGGGGAGGGAGTAGTATGTAGTCATTAGCTAGGATATTTGTTTCATTCATGTCACACTTGTGTCCTTGCTGCTACTGAAGAAAACAATTGACTTTAGGCTAAATAACTAGCGTAGAATAGTAGATGTCATATTATTATGCCACACTGGATGGTACATAGTGTTCCTAAATATCAAGATGTATTCCTTCCTGTTATGAGAGTGACCTAATTGCCTGCCTTTAAAAGTTCCAGCTTGATGGTGTTGCATGGTTTCACAACAAAGATGGTCTGGTGAGGCTGCCTGCTTGGTGGTCCCTTATAAAAACAGCTCCTATGATGAGAGGGGAATGCATGTGTTGGATAACGTAGCCTATAAATACGTATTGGGGGTTTGATCCAAGCAATGGGGTCATAGTTCAGTGACTCGAGTGGAAAACAGGCATATGGATACAGTTTCAAAACAGCAAATGTAAACATCTTCATAAAGGCATGACAGAAATGCAAGATGTCATAGCGTGGGTATTCATATGCACAACCATGTTTTATTATCAAACCCATTCTATTATGCATAGTCAGAATGCAAATAGTGGTCAAGTACAGTCCCATAAAGATCAATGTAAGTAGTATGTTTGCATAAAGGCACGACAGAAATGCAGGACACCATAGCCAGCGACTCCTAGCAACCGCATTTGATAAACAAGCCATAATAACCATTCCATTTTTAGTCATATTGTAATAATTTTTAAGTAATAGCTCTCTAACAGAATGGTAGCGTCCCTCAGCACTGCTTAATTTTCTAAAAGTAGAAAGACAAGACATGGGTAGAATCAGGGGACGGAGGGAGAGGAACGGGTCAGAGAATGGAGGGGTGAGAGGCTGGCGGGGCAAGAGGAAGGGGTGAGAGATGTTTAACTGAAGAGGTTCACATCTCCCAGCAAGCAGTTGCTGTAGCAGCTGTAGTAACAAAGCATGGCTTGGAGAGAGAAGGGCACGGCTTGGAGAAGAATCTGGAGCTATGGCAAGGTGCCCAGAATGCCAAATGAGCACCATTCACTTTAGAGGAAGGAGGAGTGGATGGAGGGAAAAGGGGATGGAGGGGGAGAATGCCACTTGTTGTTATAAAGGAAGGAGGTGTAGCATTGACCGACTGACTGACATTATATGCGGCTCCCACACAGACAAAGGCATGTGTTGTTTTCAGTTGATTTGACATCAGACACCCTAACTGAAGCTAGCTAACTGACTGACTCTTTGTTCATCAGCACATTGCTCCTCATTGGTTGGTTGGCCATCGTTTGCCTGCATGTCATACGACGGGGCCATGTTTAGATTCCTTCATGATGGATAGATGAGTAATCAGATGGGAGAGAGAGAGTCCGGTTCGGTTGGCTTGCGCTCTGCCAAAATCATTCACCAGGCAGTGTAGCCAAGGCAAGGCCTCCCCTTGCTTTGAGGGAAGGATCATGGATCCTGCTGTCACAGGGCTATGTTGGTGAATGGAGAGTACTAATCAGTATCCCGACTGTTGCATTTGGCTATTGTAATGCGCAGTGACGTGATGGTTCAGAGAATGAGATCAACATGGTTAACTAGGCTACATCACCAGACACATTGAGTGTTTTAAACCAATCAACTACTGCATTACTGTACTCCTGATCTCCTCTTGGTTTGTGTGTAGTCTACTGTGTAGTGACAGAAGTTGGAAGTTCAACTGTAATAACATTGTATGTTTATTTTACTACAATAATATTGTATGCTCTGGCTGGCTATGTAAGCAAAATATTTGTTTTCTTTATCCTGGAGCGAAGCCCTCCCCATTAGGTCAATTCACATCCTTGTATGTACATATAACCTGTAATCCATGTAAATCTCCTGAATTCTACAAATATATAGCTTTTTAAATAATAATATTTCAATCTTTAATAGTTTGATGAAAATTTTATCCGAAAACATTTGATGATATATAGCCTAATCTTTGAACAATGCATCACGAGTTGAACACAAATACCATTAGGATGAAAGCGAGTATTCCATGACTCCTGAGCTATTGTCAATTTATGATGCATGAAACTTCTTTACCTTTGGCCTACTAGAGGTGAAAAACCTCATGCCTAAAGCAAGAACATAAATTTTGTGTGTGTGTGGTGTGTACAGCATGGTAGTTTGTTAAACTTACAATATTAATCTCCTGAATTTAGGAGCTGCGAGACACAGTTACCCCACATTGAAAACTCTTGACACGTGCAACTCAACTTACATTTTATGGTCGATTTGGCTAGCTCTGCAATTCCCTGCCATGCATGAAATATCATAATTCATATGGCTGTAAAAGGAAGCGATGGAGATTGGTTTGGTTATAGTCAAATAACTGGTCTAGGTAACGGTTAATCTTTCTCTTGGTTCAGATAATCCATCTTGTTGTTTAACTCAAGTCCTGTTTTCAGAAAGGCTTTCTCGCTTGTTAAATGTTTGCTCAGCCAGGTTTTTATAGATAATAATCCATATTTTATCTCATTAATCTAAGCCAACTGTTCAAAACTGTGTGTGATCGACTGACTGTGTGTTTCCTGTAGTTTTCTCTTCAGTTGAGAGCTGATCGTGTTCCAGTGTGTTTTGGAGATGAGGATCTCCATCCCACTGTAAATCTGTATGGGCATGTTGTCCTTCAACACTCTGCTGGTGCAGTTAGCCATGTGTATCTCTCTCTCTCCCTGGCCTGTGTCTGCCCTTTCCGCTGTGGGTGTGTGTTCACTGTGCATGTCTGGATGGTTGACGCCCAAAAACAAGTGTGCACGGCATGCTACACACACGCTATCTGTTGCCGTCCCGAGTTATTGTGTGTGTGCTACTTCGCCTCACATGATTGTTTCCACGGGGTAGTGGTTTACGGAATGTCAGGGCAGATGCTTGCTTGTGCAAAAGGGAATGGCTGTTATCACCACCGGGGCACTGCAGCAACAAGAGCAGCCACCTTCAGGGGCTTTCTCACACAAACAAAGAGAGTCTGGACTTTGATATATTTGAAAGTCAAACACCCTCCACTGGTAGCATACATCCTGTTGGTGTTAGCTCAAAGCTAGCAGCATTAGTAAACTGTCTGTACTAGAGGTTGACCGATTATGATTTTTCAACGGCGATACCGATTATTGGAAGACCAAAAAAAAGCTGATGCCGATTAATCGGCCGTTTTTTAATTTAAAAAAAAATTATTACAATTACAGCAATACTGCATGAACACTTATTTTAACTTAATATAATACATCAATAAAATCAATTTAGCCTCAAATAAATAATGAAACATGTTCAATTTGGTTTAAATAATGCAAAAGTGTTGGAGAAGAAAGTAAAAGTGCAATATGTGCCATGTAAGAAAGCTAACGTTTAAGTTCCTTGCTCAGAACATGAGAACATATGAAAGCTGGTGGTTCTTTTTAACATGAGTCTTCAATATTCCCAGGTAAGAAGTTTTAGGTTGTAGTTATTATAGGACTATTTATCTCTATACCATTTGTATTTCATTAACCTTTGACTATTGGATGTTCTTATAGGCACTTTAGTATTGCCAGTGTAACAGTATAGCTTCGATCCCTCTCCTCGCTCCTCCCTGGGCTCGAACCAGGAACACAACAACAACAGCCACCCTCAAAGCAGCGTTACCCATGCAGAGCAAGGGGAACAACTACTCCAAGTCTGAGCGAGTGTTGTATGAAACGCTATTAGGGCGCACCCCGCTAACTAGCTAGCCATTTCACATCGGTTGCACCAGCCTAATCTCGGGAGTTGATAGGCTTGAAGCACAGCGAAGAGCTTCTGGCAAAACGCAGGAAAGTGCTGTTTGAATGAATGCTTACGAGCCTGCTGCTGCCTACCACCGCTCAGACTGCTCTATCAAATCATAGGACTTAGTTAGAACATAATAACACACAGAAATACGAGCCTTAGGTCATTAATATGGTCGAATCTGGAAACTATCATCTCGAAAACAAGACGTTTATTCTATCAGTGAAATACGGAACCGTTCCGTATTTTATCTAACGGGTGGCATCCATAAGTCTAAATATTCCTGTTACATTGCACAACCTTCAATGTTATGTCATAATTACGTAAAAGTCTGGAAAATTTGTCGTCCCAAACTGTTGCATATACACTGACTCTGCGTGCAATGAACGCAAGAGAAGTGACAATTTCACCTGGTTAATATTGCCTGCTAACCTGGATTTCTTTTAGCTAAATATGCAGGTTTAAAAATATATACTTCTGTGTATTGATTTTAAGAAAGGCATTGATGTTTATGGTTAACTACACATTGGAGCAACGATACACACTGCATCGATTATATGCAACGCAGGACACGCTAGATAAACTAGTAATATCATCAACCATGTGTAGTTAACTAGTGATTATGATTGATTGTTTTTTATAAGATAAGTTTAATGCTAGCTAGCAACTTACCTTGGCTTCTACGGCATTCACGTAACAGGGAGCCTCCTTGTGGAGTGCAATGTAATCAGGTGGTTAGAGCTTTGGACTAGTTAACTGTAAGGTTGCAAGATTGAATCCCCCGAGCTGACAAGGTAAAAATCTGTCGTTCTTCCCCTGAACGAGGCAGTTAACCCACCGTTCCTAGGCCGTCGTTGAAAATAAGAACGTGTTCTTAACTGACTTGTCTAGTTAAATAAAAATTAAATAAAGGTGTAAAAAATTAAATAAAAAATCGGCCAAATTGGTGTCCAAAAATACAAATACAAAAATACAAAGATGCGAAATCGCACTACATATTTTATTTCCAGATACAAATCTTCTTAGGTTTTTGCCTCCCAGAGTCCCAGTCTTTACTCTTCTATATTGATCCAGTCATATCTGATCTCCTCTGCAGCAGAGCTCCTGTAACGGCCGGGGGGACGGGACTCCACACCAGGGCCAGAACGGGGAGGCCAACTCCCTGAGCCCAGATGCGGTGGAGGGGGAGCGGGCAGTGGATGGCAGGAGGACAGGGCGCACCTTGGAGGGTCCTGAGAGGGACCACACCCGCTCTGTCTCCCTGCTGGACCAGAAACGCAAGGTGGTGTCATCCAGCATCGATGTGCCCCATGCCAGGTGAGTTTCCTTGTGCTACATGTATGTGATATACACTGAGTGGACAAAACATTAAGAACACCATCCTTATATTGACTTGCACCCCCCCTTTTACCCTCAGAACAGCCTCAATTTGGGGCAGGGACTGTACAAGTTGTTAAAAGCGTTCCACAGGGATGCTGACCCATGTTGAATCCAATGCTTCCCACAGTTGTCAAGATGGCTGGATGTCCTTTGGGTGGTGGACCATTCTTGATACACACAAGACACTGTTGAGCCTGAGAAACCCAGCAGCGTTGCAGTTTTTGACACACTCAAACCGGTGCTACCATACCCTGTTCAAAGGCACTTAAATATTTTGTCTTGCCTATTCACCCTCTGAATGGCACACATACTCAATCCAAATCTCAAGGCTTACAAATCCTTATTTAACCTGTCTCCCCCCCTTCATCTACACTGATTGAAGTGGATTTAACAAGTAACATCAATAAGGGATCATAGCTTTCACTTTGCTTCACCTGGTCAGTCTGCCATGGAAAGAGCAGGTGTTCTTAATGTTTTGTACACTCAGTGTATATCACTCCGTGTACTTAGGTGTGGTACAATGGATCAATGACGATGGACTGAAATTAAAATCTGATCTTTTAAACTATATGATCCGTCGCCTTTAAAGTGCATTAACAGGAACCAACAGGTTTGCATATGGCTTTAATATATATGACCATGTAGGCATTACACTGCTGTGATTCAATAAAGATACTACGATCAAATAGATTCATAATGCAGTGTGCATAAAGAAAATATGCACATTTTTCCACCAGTGGTCTGTTTCCACCAAACAGACTTGTTGCAGATAAGTCAGTGCGTAATGACGTAGTGCACACAAAATGTATTCATGTACCAAATACAAGTCTAAAGTTTAATGTGTTTCCATCGTATTTTCAACTCTACTGCTAGTTTTGTCACAAAAACTGTTGTGTTCAATAGACAATGTGCCTCCTCTGGTCTTGACATCTGCGCTCTAGCCAACAGCTCTCAGATACAGTGCAGGTAGACTAGTCTACGTGATGAGATTATTATGGATAAAAGCGAGATTTACATTTCTGTCAAATAGCATTCAAGCATCGATCATCGTTTCACCAGAATAAGACCCTCAATATTTTTGGGGAAATCTGCATCAAGCTCATCACCCTTTGAAGTTCATCCTAATTTATTTCATCTGTTGCCTAATCAACTGCATGGTTTCCCGAGTCGTAATGGGAGGACGACACAACATACACTGTACACTACCTGTCAAAAGTTTTAGAACACCTACTCATTCAAGGGTTTTCCTTTATTTTTTTTAAACAATTTTCTACTTTGTAGAATAATAGTGAAGAAATCAAAACTATGAAATAACACACATAATAACAAAAATCAACATTTATTTTATATTTGAGATTCTTCAAATAGCCAACCTTTGCCTTGATGACAGCTTTGCACACTCTTGGCATTTGCTTCACCTGGAATGCTTTTCCAACATTCTTGAAGGAGTTCCCACACATGGTGAGCACTTGTTGACTGCTGTCCCTTCACTCTGCGGTCCAACTCATCCCAAACCATCTCAATTGGGTTGAGGTCAGGTGATAGTGGAGGCGAGGTCATCTGATGCAGCACTCCATCACTATCCTTCTTGGTAAAATAGCCCTTACACAGCCTGGAGGTGTGTTGGGTTATTGTCCTGTTGAAAAACAAATGATAGTCCCACTAAGCCCAAACCAGATGGGATGGCGTATCACTGCAGAATGCCTTGAATTCTAAATAAATCACAGACAGTGTCACCAGCAAAGTACCCCCACACCATAACCCCACCTCCTACATGCTTTACGGTGGGAAATACACATACGGAGATCATCCGTTCACCCACACTGCATCTCACAAAGACTCGGCGGTTGGAACCAAAAATCTTCAATTTGGACTACAGACCAAAGGACAAATTTCCACCAGTCTAATGTCCATTGCTTATATTTCTTGGCCCAAGCAAGTCTAATCTTATTGGTTTCTTTGCAGCAATTCGACCAAGAAGACCAGATTCACACAGTCTCCTCTGAACAGTTGATGCAGCAAAGCTGTCAAGGCAAAGGTTGGCTATTTGAAGAATCTCAAATATAAAATATATTTTGATGTAACACTTTTGGTTCCTACATGATTCCATATGTGTTATTTCATAGTTTTGATGTCTTCACTATTATTCCACAATGTAGAAAATAGTAAAAATAAAGAAAAACCCTTCAATGGGTAGGTGTTCTAAAACTTTTGACTGGTAGTGTGTGTGTGTATATACAAAAGTATGTGGACACCCCTTCAATTTAGTGGATTTGGCTATTTCAGCCACACCCGTTGCTGACAGGTGTATAAAATCGAGCACACAGCCATGCAATCCCCATAGACCAACATTGGCAGTAGAATGGCCATACTGAAGAGCTCAGTGGCTTTCAACATGCCACTATCATTGGATACCACCTTTCCAACAAGTCAGTTTGTCAAATTTCTGCCCTGCTAGCGTTGCCCTGATCAATTGTAAGTGCTGTTATTGTGAGGTGTAAACGTCTAGGAGCAACAACGGCTCAGCCGCGAAGTGGGAGGCCACACAAGCTCAGAGAACGGGACCGCCGAGTGCTGTAGCGCGTAAGTTATCATCTATCCTCAGTTGCAACACTCACCACTGAGTTACAAACTCCCTCTGGACGCAACGTCAGCACAATAACTGTTCATCGGGAGCTTCATGAAATGGGTTTCCATGGCAGAGCAGCCGCTCGCAAGCCTAAGATCGATCACCAAAAGCTCACATCCATTGGACTCTGGAGCAGTGGAAATGTGTTTTCTAGAGGGATGAATCATGCTTCACCATCTGGCAGTCCGGCGGACGAATCTGGGTTTGGCGGATGCCAGGAGAACACTACCTGCCCGGCTGTGTAGTTCCAACTGTATAGTGCCAACTGTAAAGTTTGGTGGAGAAGGAATAATGGTCGGGTTGTTTTTCATGGTTCGGGCTAGGCCCCTTAGTTTGTCTAGATGGGGGTGGAAGAACTTGACTTGCCTGCACAGAGCCTTAACCTTAACCCCATCGAACACCTTTGGGATGAATTGGAACACTGACTGCGAGCCAGGCCTAATCGCCCAACATCAGTGCCAGATATCACTAATGTTCTTGTGGCTGAATGGAAGCAAGTCCCCGCAGGAATGTTCCAACATCTAGTGGAAAGCCTTCCCAGAAGAGTGGAGGCTGTTATAGCAGCAAGGGGGGACCAACGTCATATTAATGCCAGTGATTTTTGGAATGAGATGTTCGAGCAGCTACCCACATTATTTTGTTGATGTAGTGTATCATTGCGTGACTGCACATTTACTTCGATTTGATGGTTATTATTAAATCAGTATTTGAGCATGAAGGCGTTTCAACAATTAATTTTACCAACACAAAAGATCCCACCATGTGGAACGAACATTATCTGTTTGCATTTCGAAAATTGTACCGAAACGACTTGTTTCCATCACAGCAGTACATAGCCGCAATAAGTATTGGTGCTGAGGGTGCTGTAGCACCCCCTGATAAATCACAATACAATTTATATATTTTTAAAGTAGTGTACTGGGCCGTTTTACTCCTTTTTAAGAGCAGACAAAAAAAATGGATGGAAAAGGGGTTAGTGTGACAGAGCGAGGCCTCTATCCCAATTAAAATAGGGGGGTGTTGGCACAACCTGTATCCATAGGTCATAAGTTCAGAACACACACTAATAATATTCATCTCTGCAGACCAACAACATAAGCCTAGTCATTCTAGCTCAGCAGCCCAATCCTTCTAGATTTAGATTATAAAGGCATTGATCCCTGAGAGGTGAGTTACCAACCACAGATATGTTCAGAATAGGCATTCAATTCAGCTTAACAACAGTAATCACTCACATATATGGATGTATCCAGCGAGACCCACTCCTAGGAAAAAAATATCAAATACATCTCGACAGTATAAACAATCTACAGGTATCTGCCTTTACTGGCACACATCCACACACTGAGAGGCACTTTATAAATAAAAAGTGCATCCCAAATGGCACCCTATTTCCTAGTGTACTAGTTTTGACCAGGGCCCATAGGGCTCTATTTCGGGAGTAGGGTACCATTTGGGACAGATCCTATAGTGGTGGTTTTAGCTCAGTATGCGGTTATTGTTTCTCTGTGGTCAACAAACTGCTTTTTCCCAGCTCCCAACTCCAGAGCAATTAAAAGTGAATGAGTGTCTTCATGGCTGTGAAATGCAGTCTAATAAAAGAAAGACACACTTTTACCATTAAATGGCAAACACTCATGTACTATAAACTATACTGGTGTTATACGCCAGGCATTATTTCTCTATTAGATGGTAGATGGCGGAAATC
Source organism: Salvelinus fontinalis (assembly GCF_029448725.1). Taxonomy (NCBI): domain Eukaryota; kingdom Metazoa; phylum Chordata; class Actinopteri; order Salmoniformes; family Salmonidae; genus Salvelinus; species Salvelinus fontinalis. The sequence continues at coordinate 15,508,089 of NC_074686.1, forward strand.
GATTTGGAAGTCTTTGTAAAAGTACAACAAAAACCAACACACACACACCATCCAGATCCATCTTGCTGTTTTTGGACTCATTGATGTAATATTATTTGTTGATGAACTATTGATTTGGCTCTCAAAGTACTTGTCTCTCCTCAACCATTTTAAAGTACAAATATCTCTATTCAGATTGAATTTATTTTATGGATGAGCCAAGGAAGGTTTGATAATTGCCTTTTTGCAAAGGAGCAGTGATTTAAAATAGAGATTTCTGTTGGCATCACTGGATAGCTTATTGATCATCTCGATACCTGTGTATCTCTTCAGCTTGTTAATCCTCTCCCATGTGAGCATACAGCTATTAATCCTCCATATCCAACTAATGATATGGTATAGAGCAGGATATTGTATCAGGGAGATTATCTAGTGTGTGCACATATAAAGTATTTATTTTATTTTATTTAAAAAAAAGTTGAATCCACCAATCAAATTGACATCCAAACATTTCAAAGGTTCCTGTATGCATGGACACTCAAGGGTACAGAAAACACCTCCTTCTGCAAACCACTAGACTGCCCACGAGAGCTGAAACAGAGCAGCACCTAGCCAACTGTTTTGCCCTAGTCTTTGGCAGGCTCGCAATCACATACACATACAGCAAGCCTGCAGCCTCTGGTCAGCTTTATTTCAGCTGAACTGTGCCGAAAACAACCTCCTGTATGTGTGTTAAATAACTGGCATATCACTTAAGGCTGTATTCAGTCTATAAAACAACACCTAGATCCAGCATAGCATGTTGTTGCAGATCACGTCTCTGTATGGTATATCCCACGGAGTGCTCTGCCAACGGTAGGTTCCGTATTCTTTTCATCATCTAGTTATCATCTTTCTCCTGAGCAATTTACTAATTTCTTGAGAAAGAATTGTATACAGTAGGGTTGACAGCCATTGTCGATGGTTACGACATTGTTAGGAGTGTGTATTGGAGGCGAAGTCAGGTGCTGGAGAGCAGAGCAGCGTGTAGTGAACAGGCGCACTTTTTATTCCGGTCAAAATGACAGCACAAAATAACAATAAATGTGCCCAAAACACGGAACATAGACAAAACGTAATGCGCGTAACAATATCCACAATATCAAAATACACGTAACACAAACAATCTTCCACAAAGACATGATGGGGAACAGAGGAATAAATACATATGAATTGATTGGGGAATGAAAACCAGATGTGCAGGGAACAAGACAAAACAAATGGATACATGAAAAATGGAGCGGCGATGGCTAGAAAGCCGGTGACGTCGACCACCAAACGCCGCCTGAACAAGGAGAGGAGCCGACTTCGGGCGGAAGTTGTGACAGTACCCCCCCCCCCCCCGACGCGCGGCTCATGGTCTAATACATCAGCCACCTGAACCCAGCACCTCTCCTCCGGACCGTACCCCTCCTGCTCCACGAGGTACTGAAGGCCCCCCGCCCGACGCCCAGAATCCAGGATGGTACGGACGGAGTACGCCGGAGACCCCTCAATGTCCAGAGGGGGCGGAGGAACCTCCCATACCTCAGACTCCTGGAGAGGACCAGCCACCACCGGCCTGAGGAGAGACACATGGAATGAGGGGTTAATATGGTAATCGGGGGGAAGCTGTAACCTGTAACATACCTCGTTCACTCTCCTGAGGACTTGAGCAGACTGTTTGGTCCCACAAACAGCGGGTGGGATGGTGTTCTTTGGCTTGCAAGCCTCTCCCTTTTTCCTCCAAACCTAACGTTGGACATTATGCTTCCGGCAGGGCAGGCGGAGGGGCAGGTTTCGGGTCGAGAGCCAGACCCTGTCCCTGGTGCGAACACCGGGGCCTCACTGCGGTGACGGTCCGCGCTGGTCTTTTGGCGCAGTGCGGCCTGCTAGAGGTGACCATGGGCGGTTTCCCAGGTCTCCTCCGCGTGTCTGAACCACTCGTCCACCGCAGGAGCCTCGGTCTGACTCTGATGCCACGGTGCCAGAACCGGCTGGTACCCCTGTATGCACTGGAAGGGGGAGAGGTTAGTGGAGGAGTGGCAGAGCGAGTTCTGCGCCATCTCTGCCCAGGGCACGAACGCCGCCCACTCCCTAGGCCGGTCCTGACAATAGGACCGCAGAAACCTGCCCAATCCTGGTTTACTCTCTCCACCTGCCCATTACTCTCGGGGTGGAAACCCGAGGTAAGGCTGATCGAGACCCCCAAACGTTCCATGAACACCCTCCAGACTCTCGAAGTGAACTGGGGACCCCGATCAGACACTATATCCTCAGGCACCCCGTAGTGCCAGAATACGTGTGTAAACAGGGCCTCCACAGTTTGTAAGGCCGTAGGGAGACCGGGCGTAGGGAGGAGACGACAGGACTTAGAGAAATGACAACGACCAAGATCGTGGTGTTCCCCTGTGAGGGAGGCAGATCCATTAGAAAATCAACCGACAGGTGTGACCAAGGCCGTTGTGGAACGGGTAAGGGATGTAGCTTACCTCTGGGCAGGTGTCTAGGAGCCTTACACTGGGCGCACACCGAGCAGGAGGAAACATAAACCCTCACATCCCGAGCCTAGGTGGGCCACCAGTACTTCCCAGACAGACAGTGCACCGTCTGACCGATCCCCGGATGACCAGAGGAGGGTGATGTGTGGGCCCAATAGATCAACTGATCACGGACAGCAGACGGAACGTACTGAAGTCCGACGGGACACTGGGGTGGAGCCGACTTCGGCGGAAGTCGTGACAGACATTGTGATGTCATAAACTGTGGTTTAGCATATTTGAACTTGACTGCGCCGCCTGAGTCTGGCAGCGCACAACAGCGCAGTGAGCACACAGCAGGGCGACATGCCAAATGGCCTATTTCTTATTGGCCATAGTCTACATTTTCAATACATATGTAGTAGTTAGACACTTTAACATAACGCAAGAGAACAATGTATATTGTAGAAAGAGCAGAGAGCAAAACACAGGTCAAAATGTTTTTTTGCCCCTCCAATGAGTGATGATCACGGGCCTTTTGCAGCAGACGCTCTGTCTGGCTTATTGCTTTCAAATCTTAATTTCTCTTTTTCTCCCTATCCCTATTTGATTAGAATGTGACTTGTTGGCCTAGTCATAGCCTACTATTTCCTGATTTAACCATCGAATGAATCTAAAGGCCTAACGGAGTTCCTTCTCAAAGTTGTGTGAATAGGCTAAATTAACACCTAGTATAGTAATAATGAGAGAGAACAAACAATTACAAGATAGACTAATAAAATAGGAAGTTTAAACAAACATGATACATTTCTGCTTTATCCTCCTTGATCAAAGTGTAGGCAAAATAAATTGTGCTGTCGGAAAATCCCTCCTTGCAAACCAAACAGACAAAATACTGTAGGCCTACACATAGGCTACTGTCAATAAAAGTTGCATTAAATGTTACTTTGGCAAGTTAAACTAATATTTGTAATATTGTCCAAGTGTTTGTCCTTGAATTGCGCAACGGGCAATCGGTTATAAGCTCCTGCAGCAGCACTACTTTTAAAAAGTATTTATATACAGTTGAAGTCGGAAGTTTACATACACCTTAGCCGAATACATTTAAACTCCGTTTTTCACAATTACTAACATTTAATCCTAGTAAAAAGTTAGGATCACCACTTTATTTTAAGAATGTGAAATGTCAGAATAATAGTAGAGACTTATTTCAGCTTATATTTTTTTCATCACATTCCCAGTGGATCAGAAGTTTACTTAAACTCAATTAGTATTTGGTAGCATTGCCTTTAAATTGTTTAACTTGGGTCAAACATTTCAGGTAGCCTTCCACAAGCTTCCCACAATAAGTTGGGTGAATTTTGGCCCATTCCTCCTGACAGAGCTGGTGTAACTGAGTTAGGTTTGTAGGCCTCCTTGCTCGCACACGCTTTTTCAGTTCTGCCCACAAATGTTCTATAGGATTGAGGTCAGGGCTTTGTGATGGCCACTCCAATACCTTGACTTCGTTGTCCTTAAGCCATTTTGCCACAACTTTGGAAGTGTGCTTGGGATCATTGTCCTTTTGGAAGACCCATTTGCGACCAAGCTTTAAATTCCTGACTGATGTCTTGAGATGTTGCTTCAATATCTCCACATCATTTTTCTACCTCATGATGCCATCTATTTTGTGAAGTGCACCAGTCCCTCCTGCAGCAAAGCACCCCTACAACATGATGCTGCCACCCCTGTGCTTCACGGTTGGGATGGTGTTCTTTGGCTTGCAAGCCTCCCCCTTTTTCCTCCAAACATAAGTGGTCATTATGGCCAAACAGTTTTATTTTTGTTTCATCAGACCAAAGGACATTTCTCCAAAAAGTACATTCTTTGTCCCCATGTGCAGTTTTGCAAACCGTAGTCTGGCTTTTTTATGGCGGTTTTGGAGCAGTGGCTTCTTCCTTGCAGAGCGGCCTTTCATGTTATGTCAATATAGGACTCGTTTTACTGTGGACATAGATACTTTTGTACCTGTTTCCTCCAGCATCTTCACAAAGTCCTTTGCTGTTGTTCTGTGATTGATTTGCACTTTTCGCACCAAAGTACGTTCATCTCTAGGAGACAGAAAACGTCTTCTTCCTGAGTGGTATGATGTCTGCGTGGTCCCATGGTGTTTATAGTTGCGTACTATTGTTTGTACAGATGGTACCTTCAGGCGTTTTGGAAATTGCTCCCAAGGACGAACCAGACTTGCGGAGGTCTACAATTTGTTTTGTAGGGTCTTGGCTGATTTCTTTCGATTTTTTTCCCCCCCATGATGTCAAGCAAAGAGGTACTGAGTTTGAATGTCGGCCTTGAAATACATCCACAGGTACACCTCCAATTGACTCAAATGATGTCAATGAAGCTATCAGAAGCTTCTAAAGCCATGACATCATTTTCTGGAATTTTCCAAGCTGTTTAAAGGCACAGTCAACTTAGTGTATGTAAACTTCTGACCCACTGGAATTGTGATGCAGTGAAATAATCTGTCCGTAAACAGTTGTTGGAAAAGTTATTTGTGTCATGCACAAAGTAGATCTCCCAACCGACTTGCCAAAACTATAGTTTGTTATCAAGAAATTTGTGGAGTGGTTAAAAAATTATTTTTTATGACTCCAACCTAGGTGTATGTTAACTTCGACTTCAACTGTAACTAGGCAAGTCATTGAAGAACAAATTCTTATTTACAATGATGGCCTACCCCGGCCAAACTCTAATGCGGACGGCGCTGGGCCAATTGTGCGCCATGGGCCTCCCAATCATTGCCGGTTGTGATACAGCCTGGAATCGAACCAGGGTCTGTTGTGGCACCTTTAGCGCTGTGCCACTCGGGAGCCCTTTCAATAAGCAAATGAGGAGTCTGTGTTGTCTCAAAAACAACTTTTATTTTTAATAGCTTACAAGTTGTGCATTTATATAAAAGTCAACGACAAACAGATAAAATAAATGTTTAGCCTATAACACTTGAATGAACTTTGGCTTAGGCTAAAAACAAATAGCCCGATTAGGATATATCTCTTGCCTATCGAACTGTACAAATCCTAACTTGGGTCAGGTGACTTGGGTCAGTTCTGCTGGCTCACCTTTATCATTCGGCCTGAAACCAAAGAACATGCCAAACAGGCGAAGACAAGAACATGCCAAACAGGCGAAGACAAGAACATGCCAAACAGGCGAAGACAAGAACATGCCAAACAGGCGAAGACAAGAACATGCCAAACAGGCGAAGACATGTTTTTCTTTCCACCAAGTCAGCCATTGTTATTTTTCGGATTTTTAATGAAGGCAGGCTGTGCTGTAGCTACTAAGTAAAATCCCGTCACTTCCTTTTTTAAGCAGTCAAACTGAGAGAAAGTAGCCTACTGGAAGAAAGAATATCGCACATGCGATTTCCCAGATGATCAAGATGAAATGACAATGGCCTACACTTGATACTGCTATAAAATTCATTTTTAAAGGTAGGCTAATATAACTGATATCTGAGTATTTTTATGGACAAGAGAAACATAGTCCTACCAATTTTAGAAAATCATTCTGCAGCCTAGACGAAAAATAACTAGGCCTGACACTGTTTAGATTTAATGACGTTATTTGTGGCTTTTGTAACAATTGAAATAAGAACCTTAGTGTTCAGTAGCTAGACGGTGAGAGCAGAATCTGCCCTTATAGTTCAGAGCCAGGATGCCCTTGAACAGTCTAAAAGGCTCTGAAAGGAAAAGCGCCTCTTCTAGTCCTAATTGAACACAAAGTTTGGGGTAATTTGGCTTACTAGGCTATGTCAACTTGCTTTAAACCTGTAAACCGATAGCTAGCCTTGTTGGTTTCTGTGCTGTAGTCTCCTCTTCCCACATAGTGCATGGTGTGTTATTTTTCAACAGTCTCAGATGGGAACAGATAGTGTCTATGAATGAAATGTTAAGTGTCTGTTGAGGATAGGCTTGTTGTGAAACTTTAATGGTTCTATTCTCTCATATTCATGTTATTTTCTACAAGCTGGGTACCCTGAAGTCCAGCAGCCAAGTAGATCCTTTGTGAGGGGCATTCTAGAATGTGACTTTGCCCGATACCCCCCCTCCCCAATCCCAAGCAGGTTTCAATTAATCACTCAAAAGAAGATATTGTCCCCTCCTCTTACTGGGGTGTAGACTAGGCTATAGGGTTTCCAGCTCTGTCTAATAGCTTAATCCCTCTCAGACTGAAATGAATGAATGTGGAGTGGAGAGATACCATTCTGGCTGGGGCTTCAGTAGGAACAGCTTCAAGTTCCTGTTCCTTTCGCCTGGCTCCCTCCGTGACCTCTCCTCAGTGCAGGACCATTATTGCGTTCAGATTAAGATCCATTGCTCATGGCTGCACACCTGTGACCAATTTCTGCTGCAAACGCTGAATGCTTTCTGCGGGAATAAATGGTTCTGCCACCACCACAAAGTAACCGTTAGGAATGTTTATCCTGTATTGGAGACTGGAGGGAAGAATGGGGGGGGACTGAGAGCGAGAAATTGAGAGAGAAAGAGAAGGCGGGAGCAAGATTGCGAGAGAGGGACCAAAAGAGAGAGAGCGAGAGATTGACAGAGGGGGAGAGATTGCCTGAGGATTTTTTTTTTAGAATCAACTCCCCAGAGGAATATGACCTTGAGGCTTTTAATTGCGTTTCTTTCAAAGTTGTGATTTACAAGAGAACTGATGCAATGTTTGCTGCTGGTGCCCCAGTCCACAGTAACCTACATAAGATGTTAACCTCAGTGGAGTAAAGACTTATGTGTGAGTACAGTAGTGGAGACACTATCTGGGTGTTAAATTACTGTAAAGTATAGAAAAACATGTATGGCGTTGGTTATGTTTACTACGCCCAAGGGGCTCAGAGTCTGGGTACCTTTTTCATTTACACACATACAGCTATTCTGTACATTTACATTTTTGTAGTAATTTAGCAGACGTTCTTATGTAAATGTTCTTACTTTTTCATACTGGTCCCTTGTGAGAATCAAACCCTCAACCCTGGCGCTGCTACTCCATGCTCTACCAACTGAGCCCCACTGGACTCTACAGCTCATTATTATATCGAATAGCTTTGCAAATCATTTACACCATTACACCTCAAGTCTTCTGTCTAATCTCACATCTCACTCCTAAAATCAATACTCTAGTAAGTCTGACCTATTTTCCCTCCTGACTGCAACCAGTGCCCCGAGATACAGTTATATATGAGATGTTTCATTAAAACTGCTGTGTCTCACATCTTAAAATGTGGAACTGCTCACAAAGGAGGATTTAGCCTTCAGTTCTTGTTTATATTTAGGTATGCTTCAAATCAAATTCTGTATTACTCTCTTCCCCCAAAGGCTCTAAATATATACTGAACAAAAATATAAACGCAACATGTAAAGTGTTGGTCCTATGTTTCATGAGCTGAAATAAAAGATCCCAGAAAAAGTGGTTCTCTAAAATGTGCACAAATTTGTTTACATTGCTGTGAGTGAGCTTTTCTCATTTGCCTAGATAATCCATCTACCTGACAGGTGTGGTATATCAAGAAGCTGATTAAACAGCATGATCGTTACACAGGTGCACCTTGTGCTGGGGACAAAAGGCTACTCTAAAATGTGGCGTTTTATCACACAACATAATGCCACAGATATCTCAAGTTGAGGGAGCGTGCAATTGGCATTGTCATGATTGTCCTGTGAGGATCCAGTTGGGTCAGATCAGCTTTGCAGTGGACGACTTCGGCCAGACCCCCTCTCACCCGCAGAGGGGGGAGAAGGGAGCTGGTGGGGGATTCACCGCTCACACCCTGTTATAAATCAAGGAGAGAACATCCCTCCAATGTTCAAACAGGAATGTGCCTTTGTCTACACAGACATTTTCCCGCCAAAACTCTAACACGTTCTAAAGCGAATACTGGAACAATATTTCTAACAGAACGTGGGGAATGGTCAGAGGCGATCTAAAGAATAATAATGTAATTTCCGTTATTATTTTGTGATGTCATTAAAAATGTTATAAAGGAAATACATTAACTTAAAGTAGACACACTACATGTATGACGTTTCCATCCTCTCAGTTGTGTATGAAATGTGTTTTTGTTAAGAGAGGGATGTGATCTTGGAAACTATAAGAGGAAATTGTTTCTATAACTTTTTGTACAAGGAAGTAGTCACTGCTCGCTGAGTGAGATCAGAGAAAGTATCAGCCTGAACCGCCCCTTTTGAATGAACTGTATAAAACGATGGGTTAAGAATTAATATATCAGACCAGAAAGGCGTCGAGCTGCAGCTCACGCCCAAAGTGTTTTTTCCCCCTCTGAAATCTCAACACGAGGTAGAGGCGAGAAGCTCACCTCCCGGACATTCACTGGTATGGCTGATTAGCCCCACCAATGTGTCGGTGGAAACACCGTCCAACTGGCAACCGTGTCAGCATGCATGCGCCCGGCCCGCCACAGGACTCGCGAGAGCGCGATGGGACAAGTACATCTCGGCCGGCCAAACCCTCCCCTAACCTGGGCCAATTGTGCGCTGCCTCATGGGTCTCCTGGTCGTGGCAGGCAGCGACAGCCCGGGATCGAACCTGGGTCTGTAGTGATGCTTCTAGCACTGCGATGCAGTGCCTTAGACCGCTGCGACACTCACCTTTCCTTTCTATGTGGATGTTTTTTTCAGCAGTTTAGTCTTGCTATTCTTTTGAGGGCCTTATGTTTTCCCTATTGCAGGAAACGGCCAATTGTAACGCGAGCTGGGGAAAGGACTGGTGGAAACAGATCGAAACTCAAAATTTGACAAATAGCCTTCTGGAGACTAATTGCTAACAGGGGAAGTGGAGTATAGTTTGGGGTGAAAAGCAGAGTGACTGCTTATTATTGAAACAGCAGTCAGCCAGTGGTCTTCAGGTTCAAGGCCTGGCCTCCTGACTTGGGTTCAAATACTATTTGAAATCTTCCATATATTTTTGGTATTTGCTTGAGTCTGCCTGGAGGCAAAATGGGCTGACTTTGCAGTTTTGCGACTTCTATTGGTTCCATTGCAACATGCAAGCTTAATTAATTACAGATGAAGTATTTGAAATAATTTGAAATAGTATTTGAACCGAGGTCTGACCTTGACCGAGATCTTTAGTTCTCAATAATGCAAGACAAACGATTTGCATGAAGGACCAGTGTTTTTTCACAGAAGTTTCTCAAAATCACCTGCAGTTTTTTTCCCCTGCTCACAACCGGCTTTTACTTTTTAGTTTGACAAATGTTTTGTTATTGAACGCCTGATGAATATACATCAGTAACGTAACCCTTTTGTACTTTTGCTAAATGCTGGCATGTGCTGAACATGAACATGTAGGCTAGTAGTAAAAGATTAATGTTTCGATGAGTGTATCGGCCTAACTTCAAGTCCAAACAAATCTGTTTCTTCTCTCTTTGTGTGTGGTGTGTGTGTTCTGGAATGGAACTGCATTGTGTTCTGAGTGTTCCGCCAGCAGCCATGTGTTCCATCCACACGACAGGCCCAGTGCTGTAGCGTAGCCGGCTCTCAGCCAGGGAAAATGGCCAAAACTCTTCTTTCCTCCTGAAAAAAGACCGACTTAAGGGACTATCGCATTATCGTCTGTTTTGATGAAGTGACTTTGCTTTTTAAAAATCTTCTCTATCTCCCTTTCGTTGTTTTTTACTACAGTATTTCATTTATTTTTCTGCCACTGATACAGTTGCCAGATATGTGCAAACTGCAAAGGGGGGTTGGGTGGATGAATGTTGAAATGGAGAGGGAGGGAGGTTGTGTTTGTGTGGTGGGCAGGCGGCGCAATGTAGCATCGGAACAATCTGGTTTCTCAGCAGCAGAGCACGGCCACTCGGGCTAGCTTTTGCCAAAAAATAACTAAGAGAACCTCTTCACTAGTCCAGCCCTGTGCCACCACCCTCTTATTTGATTGGACATGGAGAGGTTTTTTCGTCCGTCTGACTTCCTCAAACTTTACTGAGCAATGATTGAATATTCTGTACGCCGTATCTGATTGGCTCTGGCAGTAACATTCTGCTAGAACTCCAGCAACATAATGCCAGTCGTCCCACATAAATAATGAATGGTCCCCCTTTATTAGGAGGTGTGTGCGCGCTGATTGACGGAGAACGTGTGCGAGCTGATTGACAATCTCTTCTTCAGCTACTGCTGTATGTTATGTTTCAACAGCTAGCTAGCAGCCAGCACACTTGCCATGCTACTCGTATGCACTACTGACATATTCATATTTTAGAGAAATTAGCAGGCAAAATAACAACTAGTAAGCAGTTGATTGTAAGCAGCTGACTATGCACCGACTCACAGCACTAAGATGACAACTTTTTGGTGTACAATCAATTCAATTTCTCACTTGTTTTCCCCTCTTTCATGGGTATTGTCATACCTGTCCTGATTCTCCCTTCAACACCAGGCTACACAATAAAACAAAGCTTTAATATATGTAGTCATCTGACGGTTGGTTTTGGTCAAGCAGAAAGATCTTGTCTGCCAGAAAACCGCCAATGAATCATAAAAACATATTTTATTCAGGAACAATGGAACTGTTTTCATTGTAGAGTCATTCCAACACTCCACAATGTAACATGAAGGCCCTGAGAGAGAGAGACCACCTGTGATGGTGTTGTGTTGGGAATTACATTGTCATGCATTGGAATTTATATGCAAATTGTCAGTTGAATTAAATGTGGTGAGTTTAGTAGGTGTGAGGGTTAACATGCATTATGGCATTCAGGCCAGTCAGTATACAATATAAAGCCTTGAGCAGGTGGCGCTTGAGTTGCCAAACCCCCCAGCTGTGCTGTTTGTATGTTGGGCTGGGATCAACTTACTGTGGATTTATATTGTAGCCCAAACACACACACACACACACACACACTCATAAGGGCCGTAAATAAGTCAGTGGGAAGGGACTAAAGGTTACATCTGTCAGCATTTTTTTGTACCCTTGACAACGTCTGTTCTAGAAGTGTCTGTATTAATAATTTATCGCCATAACAACATAAATACCTGGATAATGTATTCAGTTACATCTAGAATGGTTGTGAGGATTACTAAAGATTATAATTTCAGGGTTAGATCAGCTTTAATATTGAAGATAGATTGTAGCTTCCATCAATGTAATTGTCTGCATCATTTCCAATCCCCCATATATATTTTGGGATATAGAAATACAGTGGGGATATCTATAACAATTGCGCCAACAGTTGTGGCCTTCTCACCAAGCTGCTTGCCTATTGTCCTGCAGCCCATCCCAGCCTTGTGCAGGTCTACAATTTTATCCCTGATGTCCTAACACAGCTCTCTGGTCTTGGCCATTGTGCAGAGGTTGGAGTCTGTTTGATTGAGTGTGTGGACAGGTATCTTTTATACAGGTAACGAGTTCAAACAGGAGCAGTTTATACAGGTAATGAGTGGAGAACAGGAGGGCTTCTTAAAGAAAAACTAACAGGTCTGTGAGAGCCGGAATTCTTACTGGTTGGTAGGTGATCAAATACTTATGTCATGCAATAAAATGCAAATTAATTACTTAAAAATCATATAATGTGATTTTCTGGATTTTTGTTTTAGATTCCGTCTTTCACAGTTGAAGTGTACCTATGATAAAAAATTACAGACCTCTACATGCTTTGTAAGTAGGAAAACCTGAAAAATCGGCAGTGTCTCAAATACTTGTTCTCCCCACTGTAAATATATCTATCCAAAATGTTAGTCCTGGCCTTCCTCTAACCTCCACCTCTCCCATCTGTTTCTGATGTCCATCCAGTTTCATTTCTATTTGCCATATTTTTAACTACTATTTCACAAAATTTCTTGACCTATATACATTTTACAGACCCCGTATGTTTTACATTTATTGTGTTGTTATTAGTCCCACCTTTCAGCTCCATTCAACCCCTCCCATCTATCTCTTAACACTATCCATATTGGATTTATATTTGCCATATATTTTTCAACTGTGCTGTGATGTTTCACAAAAGTTCTGAACCTTTCTATTCTCATAGTTTCGACAGATTGTAAATTAAAGAAACATTTTTGCTAAAAGTATATTATTGATCGATTTGACTATGACTTTTCAAATCACCCAGTATTGCTATCTGTTAGGACATTTACTTTGTGCATGACACATCATTTTTCAAATAATATTTTACAGACAGATTATTTCACTATCACAATTCCAGTGGGTCAGAAGTTTACATACACTAAGTTGACTGTGCCTTTAAACAGCTTGGAAAATTCCAGAAAATAATGTCATGGCTTTAGAAGCTTCTGATAGGCTAATTGACATAATTTGAGTCAGTTGGAGGTGTACTTGTGGATGTATTTCAAGGCCTACCTTCAAACTCAGTGCCTCTTCGCTTGACATCATGGGAAAATCTAAAGAAATCAGCCAAGACCTCAGAGAAAACAATTGAGACCTCCATAAGTCTGGTTCGTCCTTGGGAGCAATTTCCAAAATGCCTGAAGGTACCACGTTCATCTGTACAAACAATAGTACGCAAGTATAAACACCATGGGACCATGCAGCTGTCATACGGCTCAGGAAGGAGACGCTTTCTGTCTCCTAGAGATGAATGTACTTTGGTGCGAAAAGTGCAAATCAGTCCCAGAACAGCAAAGGACCTTGTGAAGATGCTGGAGGAAACAGGTGCAAAAGTATATATATCCACAGTAAAACGAGTACTATATTGACATAACCTGAAAGGCCGCTCACCAAGGAAGAAGCCACTGCTCCAAAACCGCCATAAAAAGACAGACTACGGTCTGCAACTGCACATGGGGACAAAGAATGTACTTTTTGGAGAAATGTCCTTTGGACTGACCATCGTTGTGTTTGGAGGAAAAGGGGGAGGCTTGTAACCTGAAGAACACCATCCCAACCGTGAAGCACAGGGGTGGCAGCATCATTGTGTGGGGGTGCTTTGCTGCAGGAGAGACTGGTGCACTTCACAAAATAGATGGCATCATGAGGTAGGAAAATGATGTGGGTTTATTGAAGCAACATCTCAAGACATCAGTCAGGAAGTTAAAGCCTGGTCGCAAATGGGTCTTCCAAATGGACAATGACCCCAAGCATACTTCCAAAGTTGTGGCAAAATGGCTTAAGGACGGAAGGTGTTGGAGTGGCCATCACAAAGCCCTGACCTCAATCCTATAGAAAATTTGTTGGCAGAACTGAAAAAACGTGTGCGAGCAAGGAGGCCTACAAACCTGACTCAGTTACACCAGCTCTGTCAGGAGGAATGGGCCAAAATTCACCCAACTTATTGTGGGAAGCTTGTGGAAGGCTACCCGAAACGTGTCACCTAAGTTAAACAATTTAAAGGCAAATCTACCAAATACTAATTGAGTGTATGTAAACTTCTGACCCACTAGGAATGTGATGAAAAAAATAAAAGCTGAAATAATTTTCTCTACTATTATTCTGACATTTCACATTCTTAAAATGAAGTGGTGATCCTAACTTACCTAAAACAGGGAATTCTTACTAGGATTGAATGTCAGGAATTATGAAAAACGGAATTTAAATGTATTTGGCTATGTTGTATGTTAACTTCTGACTTCAACTGTATATAAAGTTCTATTAGTTGCAAGAATTTTGTATAATAATTGAAATTGGAAGTTTTGAATCCAACGTCGTTTTGCGTGTCAATTCATAAACTGTGCCATGGAATGGGTTCGTCAAATCTCTTCCCAACTATTTTGCAATTGATATGGCACAGCTGTCAATTTTTTGGTCCTTAAATTAAACTGGTATATATTTTTTTATTTATCACAGTTTTCTTCAACCAATTTTGGTCTGTAATGCAGGGCCGACAGACAAGTTCCTTACTTTTTCCCCCTTCCACTTGCCTCTTCCATTTTTGTGGTAATGCTGCAATTAGTTGGTTGTAATTTTGGGTAGAGCAGACATTTACATATGTTTGTGTTAGCTGCATGTGTGACAACTCCACCAGTCCTATTTATGATATCATTTACAAAGATTATACCTTTTTAAAACATTTTATCAAAATATATATTTTATCAATTAGTATATTTGAGATTAACCACAATATTTGTTGTATTATTTGTTCTGTCTTTTCAGGTGGATTAAACTGAAATTTCAACCAACTTTCTATGGCTTGTTTAAAAAAAATATAAATATTTTGGAGATTTTGTTTTCAAATAACCGAAAGTGAGTGGTTTTAATCTGAATAAAGGGAAAAAGGCCATTCTTGAACATGGGGTGAGTCATTTTATTAATTTGCTAGAGAAACAGTTTGGATTTAAGTATAACTTTTGTATGACTGACACCTTTAGTGAGAGGTCTAATGCTTTAATATGAAATATTTTCTGCCCTCCGAATTCATATTCATTATATAAATGGGTCCTTTTAATTTTGTCTGGCTTGCATTCCAAATAAAATTGAATATTTATTGCTCATATAATTTAAAAAACAGGTCGTTAGGTGTAGGCAAAACCATAAGCAAATAGGTCAACTGGGATATGACTAAAGAGTTAATCAGGGTGACCATTTTATTAATAAACTACACGG
Source organism: Salvelinus fontinalis (assembly GCF_029448725.1). Taxonomy (NCBI): domain Eukaryota; kingdom Metazoa; phylum Chordata; class Actinopteri; order Salmoniformes; family Salmonidae; genus Salvelinus; species Salvelinus fontinalis. Next base: position 15,523,127 of record NC_074686.1, read on the forward strand.
TAATGTAAAAGTAGCATTTTTTTAGTGATCCAATACAGTACACTTATCATAATTTGGTTTTACTCCAGAAAGGTTAGAAAAAGTATCTAGATCCTCTATGAGGCTGTGGAGGGATCCAAGTTGTGTATTTAAAAGACAACATGAATCATCAGCGTACAATGGCACCTTTTTGTTTTTAAGCCCTGCATTTCTAATCCCTTAATATTATTGTTGGATCAGATTTTTAACAGCTAATATTTCGATGGCAATAATAAAAAAGAGGTATTTATAAATAAACTCCAGTCGTACTTTATCAAAGGCCTTTTCAAAGTCAACTATGAAAACCAGGCCTGGTTTCCCAGATGTTTCATAGTGTTCTATTGTTTCCAGTACTTGTCTTATATTATCTCCAATGTATCGTCCATGTAAAACACCTGTCTGATTAGGAGGAATAATATCTGACAATACTTTTTAATTCTATGCGCTGTACATTTTGCTAGAATCTTTGCATCACAACACTGAAGTGTAAAAGGCCTCAGTGTTTTAAATGGACTGGATCTTTATATTTACCACTTGGATCCTGTTTCAGTAATAATGAAATCAGACCTTGTTAGTGTCTTTATAATCTACCATTTATATAGGAGTGGTTAAAACATGCTAATAACTGTCCTCTGAGTATATCAAAAAAAGTTTGGTATACATCCACTGGTGTGCCATCCAGCCCTGGAGTTTTCCTGAACTTAAAGGCTTTAATTGCATCAAGAAGTTCTTCCTCTGTAATTTGGCCTTCAAATCAAAAATCAAATCAAATTTATTTATATAGCCCTTCGTACATCAGCTGATATCTCAAAGTGCTGTACAGAAACCCAGCCTAAAACCCCAAACAGCAAGCAATGCAGGTGTAGAAGCAGGGACGGATCCAGGGAGAGAGGGATCCTTCACATGAGTCTTTCTGTACAGCTGTTAATTTTACATTATTAATAGGGTAAAAATCCATACAATTAGCTTCGGTTAGTGGAGATGGAGGAGACTGAAACTGAAACATATGCTTAAAGTACTTCCTCTTTCAAAATGTAGTTTGGTGAATCATGGGTGACCCCCATCATTTGTAACTAACAAGCTTCAGTAAATTATTTTTGGTAGCATTTTCATGTTGAAGATGAAAAAATTATTTGGTGCATTTCCCCCCCCCCCCCCCCGTATTCCATCCAGTTCGCTTTATTTTTATAATATATTACACTGGACCTTTCTTGAATAAGTTCCTCCATTTCTTTGTTTTTCCTCTAACTTACTCTGAGCCTCTATGGTACAGTTTTTATTGCCATCCATCTGTTCTGTTGGTCCTTCATTTTCCTTTGTTAATATGGACTCTTTTGACCTAAATTGCTTTTGTTTTATAGATGAGTACTGAATTGCATGGCCTCTAAAGGCACATTTTAAAATTGTCCCCCATACAATAAGATAATCTGCTGTATCTATGTTGTGTAGTAAAAAGCCTTATCATTTCTTCTGTCCTAGTTAACTAGTTTTTATCATCCAATAGGCTTTGATTACATTTCCAATATCCTCACCCACGTGGAAATTCTGTAAGAGTAATATATATATCTTTAGTAATCAGAATGCGCTCAGACCATCACATAATTAGCATAATATATATATATATATATGCTGATTATGCTAATTATGTGATGGTCTGAGCGCATTCTGATTACTAAAGATTTGTAAATGGTAGGAGTTGACTTATTACTGGGGACATTCATTCAGAAGCCAACAACAAAATGTTTATTTACATTCATTGATATCAAAAATAAGAGTGTAGCAGGCTTCTTCCAGAGTTTGAACAGTTTTTATGGCTGTCAGGGGAGGCGAGACCAATATGTCCGTAGCGTGGGTTTGGAAGACTCTAAAGATGGTAAATCCATGAAGGAATCAATCAGTAATGCTTGAAGAACCCATCTTGCTATTTTAAATGGATCCATATTGTTAGAATCCCATGGTCTTCTCTGTTACAAACACACACACACACACAGATGTAAAAACACACACTTTAATATAGTGCATTGTCCACACTACTAGTCAATGCAGTGTTTATGTTCAGTGTTGTTCTGGAAGGGATTTGGTATTTTGAAGTTAATCCGTAGCACCTCTACGACTGATCGCCACACTGCTAGTCGAGCCGCGGAAACCGCTCATTGCTTATATTGACGGATTTGCATTCTGGTTATCCTCTGTGACCAATAAGGTGTCAGACAGACAGTGTCACAAAGTTCACAAAGGCTCACGAATGAGGTGGTGGAATTTCTCAATATGACTCCTCTTTAGCTGGTCCTAGATTTGTTAGTGCTGCAGCCAACTCCTATGGTTGTCATCTAACTGATCTGGGACCAGGCTGGATTAGTCTTTAGCTAGGATGAAAACAACGCATCATCACTTTCATCTTGTGATCTTAATGAATAGTTAGTTGGAGCATTCTGTAATATTTACCTTCTGATAATTACAGCTATCCCTACCAGCTGTAGAGGTCAATCTATGGATTTAAGTGGTTCCATTGCTCCAGCCCCATCCTTCAGCTTAATGGCAAATGAGTAGTTAGTAATATATTGATGTCTTCATACCCCACTAACATTAACAGAGAGGGAGGGGAATCACTGACAACCTTCTAGTCAATGTCCTGGTCAGGGGCAAAGGCATTATGGCACTGGGTGGGCATTAGGCTTTGTCGACGTGTGTGTCCTATTAAAACGAACCCTGCGTAACATGTACTTCTCTCTAATTACACCCATCAATTTACTACATGGTTGTGTGTGTGTGGCGTAGTGGGTGAATTGAAATGATTGATCTCTGTCACAATGAAAGCCTTTATTAATTAAAATGGAGATGTATGAATTAAGAGCACCACATGAGGGTGTCATAACAGTCCCTGATTTTAATGGTGTGCTGACGCTCATCAATCTTATCGCAGTTTAGCATAATGGGCTTCGTGACAGCTGGGGGGACATTTTCGAGGGAAGCACACATGCACAGGTGCAAGGTGTTTTGTCAATTGTCACTCTCTTCCACCACAACATGCCAAAAGGAGATATGGAAACCCCTGACTGCAATGCCAGATGCCTTGCCCTATCTCCACACACACACTTGAAAGTTTTCCTCATGACATTCGTTATGTGATCCAAAGTAATATATGCATATTTGATGTGAAGCTCCTCATACATCAATATTGTAGTAATTCCATTCTTGATTAAGACCTGCAACCATTTTCTCCCTAACGCTAGGTCTAACCTAAGCCTACTCCAGGGCCTGTGTTCACAAAGTCTCATAGAGTATTAGTGCTGATCAAGGATCAGTTTCGCCTTTTAGATACAATAGTAAGATTACATGGAAACTCCTACTCTGAAACCCTTTATGAATACAGAAACAGGCTTGTGCAGTTTTCACCAGGATGAGGAAGTAGACGTGAGAGAGATTTAAGATGACTGTGTTTCTGGAAGAACTCCCACAGACTCTCTCATACATATTTCACAAAGAAATGGAGCAATTTCTGCTCTCCTTCTCCACACCAGCCTCTCCAGAAAGATAGTCAGAATGGCTTATTGCCGTAGAATGACAAGCATCTGGATGACAGAACATGGCTAGTGGCCCAAACAGAGAGTGTATGATTGCCAAATTATTTTTAAGGCAGAGTATCCGTGTATCTGACGACAACGATCAGCTGTAAAGTTTTCAGGATGCAAAAAGAAAATTGACTGTAAGAGTTGGAAATATGTAAATGAGGATACAAAATTATAGTTCACAAACAAGAACAAAAGCACTTAAAATGCCTGTGGTGGGGACCATACCCTCATGCAGATTCTTAGATGAGATTGTTTTCACCCACAAAGGCAGGTGCAAGCCCCCCCCCCCCAGGTATCAGGCGTCAACTTCGGTAGCCGATTTTCATGTCCAAAAAGCTGTTGTTCTTTATACCGTCATTGAATATTGAATACACACCATAATAAGAAGTGAATAGCCAATTAGTGGTTTGTACACTAGACAATGCTACCTGTGTCCTTAGGGATAGAAACACTCGGCCACAGGAGATAGTCTAATGTATTTAGCACGGCAGCAGTATGTCATTTTAATTCTAAAGAAGAAGATAATTATTCATACAAGGCAATGATTATGTTTGAATGTAACGTGATGATAGCATGATACATATTCTATTGGAGCTTTCAACTCATGTCCCCATGCCAACAACAACCACTTTGTCTGATATCACACAATCTTATTTCTCACTCAGCATGTTGCTCATGCAGAGAAATTCAGTGTTCCTATAGCCAACAGCTCTTTTATCAATAACGCGTCACAATACTGTGCAGAGCATTCGATTTGGCTGCTGGGGGGAAAGGAGACCCACATCTCCACAAACCATTGACAACTATGTGCCGTTTTTAAGGGAGTGTTAAATATTAACTAGTTTATTGTGGTTGTAATATCGTCACCTCTTGAAGAGCGTAGTCGGAACAAAAAAATGTGATTATTCCATGCAAAACAGTTGCACACATTTTAGCTCTATCCTCAAAGTTATAGTCCTACAGCAGGTGAACAGCATGCTTTTCATGATCAGTAAACATCAATTGATCATGTCATTTCAGATATGTAAGGGGAGCCTCTTGATATCTCTCCATATTGGCCACCATTAATTGGATATTTGAGTGGTTTAAACGTAAACTATACATAATAAGTATGAGTGTTTTAAGGTTAATTTCCCATCCTTTGCCGATGTAACATTACTGTTTGTTAGCTGGTAATGTTTACTTTGCAAGCTAACAGTAGAAACTTTGTACTGTTGACTGTACATTGTTGTAAGTAGACTGTTTTTTCTCTAACCAACGTAGGCCTACCTAGCAAAGTTAGCTAACATTATCCCCTGTTCAACATTGTTTTTAAATAACGTTTAATCACGATTTCTGCTGACAGACATGATAGGCTACATTGATTGATTGATTGATGGACCATGTCAAATTGGCTAGCTAGCTAACAACAGATTGTCAGTAGGGCTAGTTAAGAAGCTAACTTTCAGGGGATGAACTAGATGGCTATATCCAAACATTTGATTTGCTTGCCATCTATAGTTGTGATGACAGAAGTCTGACTGACAACTTTACCAGGACGAGGACTTTCCAAAATCCTAATCTCTGATTAAGCAAGCTAAATGACACGTTGTTTGCTTAGCTAGCTAGCCAAATGGATCTGGCTACCCTCACGTATTGGAAAATACATGAAAATAATGTATGTTTACTGAATTGATCGTGAAAAGCATGCTGTTATTTGCTGTATAACTCTGATATAGCTATATGTGGAATAATTGGAAATGTGTAGTTCTGACTATGCTCTTCCAGAGGTGATATTAAAACCAAATAGTTAGCTATAACCTTTCTTTAACAAACCCTTGAAAACGGCACATAGTTGTCAATGGTTTTAGAGGAGCTGGGGTCTCCTTGTCCCCCAACAGCCAAATGAAACGCGATTGTGAAGTTTTATTAACAACGACCTATTGAGGAAGAATGAAGGATGACAATTTTATCCAAAGTGACTTATAGTGCGTATGTGTGTATGATCCCTGCGGGAATTGAACACACACTAATGGTGTTACTATCGCCCCTCTCAACTGAGCCACATAGGACCACGTAGTTCCTTTGCTTTATGTAAACTGCATAGTCCTCCCACTCAGAAAAACCACGCTCAGTGTCTTTTTAACTCCGAATCCAATAAGATGTTTGATTAAGGCCTGGTGGGCCTCTGTGGCGTCCAATCAAAACAAGCAGTGGAGAACAGCCACAACAAGACAGGCCAGGCATTAGACCAAATATCTACTTAGAGAGCCAAAAAGCTTCCAAACAGACATTTTAAAAGGCACAACATCCTATGTTTGCTTGCCAGCATCTACACACTTAGACCTAATAATATAAGGCTAACATAGAGGGCTGAAGATGACAGCATCTTTCGCTCCTCCACCTTCTCACATTTTGTTGGCTGTTATCTTGTTAACAGTTGCATTAGCAACCATTTTGATTTGAAACCATGGGAAGAAAACAGCATTTAAAAAGATTACTGCTCAACTTTACACCCCATATACAGTGCCTTCAGAAAGTATTCACACCCCTTGACTTTTTCCACATTTTGTTGTGTTACTGTAACGGCAGTCCTTCTCCTCTTCATCTTCGGAAGAGGAGGAGTATTGAGGGAACCAAGGCGCAGCTTAGTGAAAAGACATATTTTATTAACGAAACACGAACTTGATTAAACTAACAAAAAACAACAAACGGTGTAGACAGACCTAGACGACGTACTTACATAAAACAAGAAAAACGCACGAATAGGAACATAGGCTACACAAACTGAACAAACCGTAAACAGTCCCGCGTGGTGTACAGACACAGACACGGAAGACAATCACCCACAACGAACACTGTGACAACGCCTACCTAAATATGACTCTTAATTAGAGGAACGCCAAACACCTGCCTCTAAGAGCCATACCAGGCAACCCAAAACCAACACAGAAACAGAAAACATAGAATGCCCACCCAACCTCACGTCCTGACCAACTAACACACATAACAAACTAACAGAAATAGATCAGGAACGTGACATAACCCCCCCCATAAGGTGCGAACTCCGGGCGCACCAGCACAAAGTCTAGGGGAGGGTCTGGGTGGGCATCTGACCACGGTGGTGGCTCAGGCTCCGGGCGAGGTCCCCACCCCACCATAATCCATCCTAGCCTCCATCTCCCCCTAAGAATGTCCACCCTCATTTTACCCCCACAAAATCCCCTTAGTAACATCAATGACAGGGACAGCACCGGGACAGAGAGATAGATCAAGACAGAGGGATAGCACAAGACAGAGGGATAGATCAGAATAAAGAGGTAGATCAAGATAGAGAGGGAGATCATGATAGAGGGGCAACTCCGGACTGAAAGGCAGCTCCGGACAGAGAGACAGCTCTGGACTGAGGGGCAGTTCTGGGTATATAGCCGTTTCTGGCTGAAGGGCAGCTCATGGCTGACTGACGAATCTGGACGCTCATGGCAGGCTGACGGCTCTCGACGCTCATGGCTGGCTGACGGCTCTCGGCGCTCATGGCTGGCTGACGGCTCTCGGCGCTCATGGCTGGCTGACGGCTCTCGGCGCTCATGGCTGGCTGACGGCTCTCGGCGCTCATGGCTGGCTGACGGCTCTCGACGCTCATGGCTGGCTGACGGCTCTCGACGCTCATGGCTGGCTGACGGCTCTCGACGCTCATGGCTGGCTGACGGCTCTCGACGCTCATGGCTGGCTGACGGCTCTCGACGCTCATGGCTGGCTGACGGCTCTCGACGCTCATGGCTGGCTGACGGCTCTCGACGCTCATGGCTGGCTGACGGCTCTCGACGCTCTCTGACGGCTCTGGCCGCTCATGGCACGCTGGCGGCTCTGGCAGATCCTGTCTGGTTGGCGGCTCTGGCAGATCCTGTCTGGTTGGCGGCTCTGGCAGATCCTGTCTGGTTGGCGGCTCTGGCAGATCCTGTCTGGTTGGCGGCTCTGGCAGATCCTGTCTGGTTGGCGGCTCTGGCAGATCCTGTCTGGTTGGCGGCTCTGGCAGATCCTGTCTGGTTGGCGGCTCTGGCAGATCCTGTCTGACGGACGGCTCTAGCGGCTCCTGTCTGGCGGGCGGCTCTAGCGGCTCCTGTCTGGCGGGCGGCTCTGTAGGCTCATGGCAGACGGGCGGCTCTGCAGGCTCATGGCAGACGGGCGGCTTTGCAGGCTCATTGCAGACGGATGGCTCAGACGGCGCTGGGGAGACGGATGGCTCAGATGGCGCTGGGGAGACGGATGGCTCAGATGGCGCTGGGGAGACGGATGGCTCAGATGGCGCTGGGGAGACGGATGGCTCTGGCCGGATAAGGCGCACTGTAGACCTGGTGCGTGGTGCCGGAACTGGAGGCACCGGGCTAAGGACACGCACCTTCATACTAGTGCGGGGAGCAGGGACAGGGCACACTGGACTCTCAAAGCCCACTCTATACCTGGTGCGTGGTACCGGCACTGGTGACACCGGGCTGAGGGCAAGCACATCAGGATTAGTAGGGGGAGAAGAAACAGTGTGTACAGGGCTCTGGAGACGCACAGGAGGCTTAGTGCGTGGTGCCGGAACTGGAGGCACCGAACTGGATACACACACTACAGGGAGAGTGCGTGGAGGAGGAACAGGGCTCAGGAGACGCACTGGTAGCCTAGTGCGTAGTGTAGGCACTGTAGGTACTAGGCTGGGGTGGGGAGGTGGCGCCGGAAATACCGGACCGTGGAGGCGTACTGGCTCTCTTGAGCATTGAGCCTGCCCAACCTTACCTGGTTGAATGCTCCCGGTCGCCCGACCAGTGCGGGGAGGTGGAATAACCTGCACCGGCCTATGTAGGCGAACCGGGGAAACCATGCGTAAGGCAGGTGCCATGTATGCCGGCCCGAGGAGACGCACTGGAGACCAGACGCGTTGAGCCGGCCTCATGACACCTGGCTCAATACCCAATCTAGCCCTACCAGTGCGGGGAGGTGGAATAACCCGCACTGGCCTATGCACTCGTACAGGAGACACCGTGCGCTCTACTGCGTAACACGGCGCCTGCCCGTACTCCCGCTCTCCACGGTAAGCCTGGGAAGTGGGCGCAGGTCTCCTACCTGCCCTTGGCCCACTACCTCTTAGCCCCCCCCCAAGAAATTTTTGGGTGTTACTCACGGGCTTTTTGGGCTTCCGTGCAAGACGCGTTCCCTCATAACTCCGGTTCCCTTCTCCGGTAGCCTCTGCTCTCCTCAGTGCCTCCAGCTGTTCCCATGGGAGGCGATCCCTACCAGCCAGGATCTCCTCCCATGTGTAGCAACCTTTCCCGTCCAATACATCGTCCCAAGTCCATTCCTCCTTCTTTTCCTGTCCCTTACTCCGTTTACTCCGCTGCTTGGTTGTGGAGATTTGGTGGGTGATTCTGTAACGGCAGTCCTCCTCTTCATCTTCGGAAGAGGAGGAGTATTGAGGGAACCAAGGCTCAGCGTAGTGAAAAGACATATTTTATTAACGAAACACGAACTTGATTAAACTAACAAAAAACAACAAACGGTGTAGACAGACCTAGACGACGTACTTACATAAAACAAGAAAAACGCACGAATAGGAACATAGGCTACACAAACTGAACAAACCGTAAACAGTCCCGTGTGGTGTACAGACACAGACACGGAAGACAATCACCCACAACGAACACTGTGACAACGCCTACCTAAATATGACTCTTAATTAGAGGAACGCCAAACACCTGCCTCTAATTAAGAGCCATACCAGGCAACCCAAAACCAACACAGAAACAGAAAACATAGAATGCCCACCCAACCTCACGTCCTGACCAACTAACACACATAACAAACTAACAGAAATAGGTCAGGAACGTGACAGTTACAGCCTGAATTTAAAATTGATTAAATGTTTGTCACTGGCCTACGCACATGTTTACATTTTCTTTAATACAAATGAATTAAGTGAAAAGCTGAAATGTCTTGAATCAATACGTATGCAACCTCTTTATGGCAAGCCTAAATAAGTTCAGGCCAATGGTGACTTTTTAAAACATTTAGAGTTCAATGGCTGTGATAGGAGAAAACTGAGGATGGATCAACAACATTGTAGTTACTCCACAATACTAACCTTATTGACAATTGCAACAAGGCACATGTCTATGGCAAGAGCTGCAAATGGTTGTATAGCAATGATCGAAAACCAATTTGACAGAGCTTGAAACACAGCTTCAATTTTGAAAAGAATAATGGGCAAATGTTGCAGAATCCAGGTGTGGAAACCTCTTAAACGTACACAGAGACTCACAGCTGTAATCACTACCAAAGGTGCTTCTACAAAGTATTGACTCAGGTGGGAATACTTATGTAAATGAGATTTCTGTATTTCCTTTTCAATAAATTTGCACACATTTCTAAAAACATGTTTTCACTCAGTCATTATGGGGTATTGTGTGTAGATGGGTGGACATTTTTATTTATTTATTTAATTCGTTTTGAGTTCGGGGTGTAATACAAAAAATGTGGAACATTCTGAAGGCACTGTAATTGCTAACCACAGCCCCTAGCATTCACTCCATCAGGGTCTTAGCGGGAATGGAGAAGAACTCAGCTGTTCAATACATTTTGCACAACCGTGATTGCTTTCCGCCTCCTACCATAATGGCCAAAATAAGATAGCTGTGTGTGTGGGGTATTGTATTGTTGGGGATCGGATTCATTCTACCACATCCCTTTGTTGTGCTGCAGACACATTAGTCATTTAGCTAGACCTACAGTCAAACCAGACAAGTTAGTCATTTAGCTAGACCTACAGTCAAACCAGACAAGTTAGTAATTTAGCTAGACCTACAGTCAAACCAGACACGTTAGTCATTTAGCTAGACCTACAGTCAAACCAGACAAGTTAGTCATTTAGCTAGACCTACAGTCAAACCAGACAAGTTAGTCATTAGGTAGACCTACAGTCAAACCAGACAAGTTAGTCATTTAGCTAGACCTACAGTCAAACCAGACACGTTAGTCATTTAGCTAGACCTACAGTCAGACAGAAGGATAGAGACAGGGAAGGGTTAATACATACCGTTTCAGCAACCACTGTCTCAAGTTCAGTTTTCCTTAAGACTGATGATGCTCCTCCCCACACACGTTGCACGTGCACACACACAGAGACACCCTCCTGTTTCCTCCTGCCTGTAACAACAACAGCTCTCAAGGGGTTCAGAGCGGGCCGTGAGTCTCCTATCTCCTAGTCGGTCGGTCAGCTGTTTCTTTCAGGACGGTAGTGTGACAACTGGAACTGTCCCCCCCCCCCCCCCCCCTAACCCTCTTCAGGGGACTAACGTGTAGTGTTATGTGGGCCACCTCTGGTGTTTCTTCCTTGCCTTCAAACCAAACCCTCAAGTTCAAGTTCCAACTTTTATTTGCCTTATGATAATTATATTATTACTACATTATCAGATTAACACTATCAATATTACCTGCCTGGCTCCTAAACTCTCACATTTTTAAAACCATATTAAAAACAGCAAAAGGTTAACAACAAATGTGTACAAATATGCTTTTATTATACACCAACCAGTGAGGATTGATTGCTTCCTCCCAGTCTGCTTCAGCTGTAGCTTGCTGCTTTTTCCTGCCTCAAGTAAACAATGGAGTGTGTTAGTCTCAGTCAGTACTATAGCGCAGCCCAGCAGCATCTGTGGGAGAGGTTGTTGTGATTCTGTTTCATTCTCTGAACTTTGCTCCCGTTGGAGAGGAGGGAGAGAGGGCTTGTGGCTGGGGAGTGTTCTGCCAAACTCTTGAGGGCTGCCTGTGTTTTACTGTGGGGAGTAAACGGCATATTGATCGTGCTGCTGGAGGGAATAAGGAAAGGAGGGAAAGATGATGGCTTTGGCATTACCTCACAGCAAGCTGCTTGAGGATGTGTTTACCAGCACTCTCTCTCTCTCTCTCTCTTTCAATTTAAGGGCGTTATTGGCATGGGAAACGTGTTTACATCGCCAAAGCAAGTGAAATAAACAATAAAAAATGAACAGTAAACATTACACTGACAAGGAATAGAGACATTTCAAATGTCATGTCTATATACAGTGTTGTAACGATGTGCAAATAGTTTAAGTACAAAAGGGAAAATAAATAAACATAAATATGGGTGGTGTTTGTTCTTCACTGGTTGCCATTTTCTTGTGGCAACAGGTCACAAATCTTGCTGCTGTGATGGAACACTGGGATTTCACCCAAGAGAGAGAGACTCCTATATCTCATTCTGTTGTTCTCAGTCACCTCTGTCTCTTTCTTGTAGGCTCTCCCTCTGTTTGCCTACACTCTCTTTCTTTCCCCTGTTCTCCCTCACCTCTCTCCTGTTCTCCCTCACATCTTTCTTTCTGACAGCTGTGTCTACCTGTCGCTGTCATTCCTTTTCTCACTGACAAAAACACCCGCACAGACACATGGAGACACATACATACACACAATAAAGGAATGCACAAACTTGCATAATAATGCCCAGTTTCCCGTCACTGCAATCTATACAAACAGTGGTTGTGGTTGAAGAACGCAGAAAGCTGATTTTCATACCGCCATACTGTTTCTATACCATACTGGGGTATATAGTATTACTGGAAGTGCACAAAAGGGGTGCTGTTTTGAACGGTATTGAAAATCATACCGTCGGTATTTTGAAATAGCCCTGTGTATGGTATATTGCCTAAGCCTAACACACATACGCTGACTCTTCTCACCCCCTGGAGGGAGGGGCCAGGGCCTGCTGCTCATAAAAAACCCTGCTGATCCTCTCTTATACAATAAGCACAACACCAACTCTCCCTCCTTCCTTCTCTCTCTCCCTGCTTCCCTCCCTTCCTCTCAATTTACTCCAGCTGAGGGGATAAGCGCCCACTCTCCTTCTCTTTCTCTCTTCCCTTCCTCTCCCTTTTCCCTCCCTCTCTTTTTTTCCTTTGTCTCCTCTCATGTTTTTTCCCTCTGTAAGAGAGACGATACTCCACCACCATGCTGTACGGAGGCTTTATTGTACAGTCTCATTACCATAAGGAGGCCAAGGAACACCAGTTATGTTCTATCTGGCTGAAGGCATCTGGTGTTTGCTATCTGAAGGAACGTGCTGAGAATCTGAACTCTCTCTCTCACACACACACACACACACCAATAGAACCCCCCCACCCGAACACATACACATCATGGGCAATGACACATGAATGACAGTATTTACATGACAATGTAAACAAACACATGTATGATCATATAAAAACATGCAAGGTAGTTACAGGCACAGACAACGTTGTTGTTTACTTGCTTAGTCTTAGACCACTCGGTGATAAGATGCAATCCTGGAATAAATAATCAGTAGGACTATATCTACCTGTATAAACTGTGGTTCGAGCTCTGAATGCTGATTGGCTGTTGGGCAGTCCTCTTTTCTCCTCTTCAAAATTCAATTCAAGAGGCTTTTTAGCATGGGAAACATGTTAACATTGCCAAAGCAAGTGAAGTAGATAATATACAAAAGTGAAATTTACAATAAACATTACACAGAAGTTCCAAAAGAATAAAGACATTACAAATGTCACTTCTCTCTGTCTGTGTGTGGTGTATTAATCAGAGATGGAGACAGCTGTGTTGGAGGTCTTATCTTCTACCTCTTCAGGCCACTCTGCTTTCAGAGCTCCTGCCTGTGGTGGGGTGTTGTTTTTGTGGGTGTGAACCTGGTGACCCGGCTTCCTGGGTGATAAGCCCTCATATAGACTACCTGCCTGTGAAAGCGTTTCTACACTTCAGGTACAGGATCATTTTACTACCCCCAGGCTGTGCTGAAGTGATATTCACTGATAGGGGCCTATATACGGCTATATAACCCATCTACCCATGTCCTCCCCCTCCGAGGTGGAATTATTTACCAATTATTTTAACAGGGTGTTCCATTGAGACCAGGGTGTCTTTCACAAGGGAGGAGACCTGCATACACATAATTACAAAATACAATATAATACTAAAATTACAGATACATTAAAAACAATTACATTCCTCGGCAAGGAGGTCCCCACTCAACATCTTGACCTGCCAAAGAGGCACCAGAACATGCAGTTGTAGGGAACTCTGTAGATTGTTCCAAACATACTAGAGGTCCAAATCAAATCAAGTTTATTTTATATAGCCCTTCGTACATCAGCTAATATCTCGAAGTGCTGTACAGAAACCCAGCCTAAAACCCCAAACAGCAAGCAATGCAGGTGTAGAAGCACGGCGGCTAGGAAAAACTCCCTAGAAAGGCCAAAACCTAGGAAGAAACCTAGAGAGGAACCAGGCTATGAGGGGTGGCCAGTCCTCTTCTGGCTGTGCCGGGTGGAGATTATAACAGAACATGGCCAAGATGTTCAAATGTTCATAAATGACCAGCATGGTCAAATAATAATCAAAAGTAAATGTCAGTTGGCTTTTCATAGCCGATCATTAAGAGTATCTCTACCGCTCCTGCGGTCTCTAGAGAGTTGAAAACAGCATGTCTGGGACAGGTAGCACGCCCGGTGAACAGGTCAAGGTTCCATAGCCGCAGGCAGAACAGTTGAAACTGGAGCAGCAGCAAGGCCAGGTGGACTGGGGACAGCAAGGAGTCATCATGCCAGATAGTCCTGACGCATGGTCCTAGGGCTCAGGTCCTCCGAGAGAGAGAAGGAGAGAATTAGAGAGAGCATACTTAAATTCACACAGGACACCGGATAAAACAGGAGAAGTACTCCAGATATAACCAACTGACCCTAGCCCCCCGACACATAAACTATTGCAGCATAAATACTGGAGGCTGAGGCAGGAGGGGTCAGGAGACACTGTGGCCCCATCCGATGATACCCCCGGACAGGGCCAAACAGGAAGGATATAACCCCACCCACTTTGCCAAAGCACAGCCCCCACACCACTAGAGGGATAACTTCAACCACCAACTTACCATCCTGAGACAAGGCCGAGTATAGCCCACAAAGATCTCCACCACAGTACAAACCAAGGGGGGGCGCCAACCCAGACAGGAAGATCACGTCAGTAACTCAACCCACTCAAGTGACGCACCCCTCCTAGGGACGGCATGAAAGAGCACCAGTAAGCCAGTGACTCAGCCCCTGTAATAGGGTTAGAGGCAGAGAATCCCAGTGGAGAGAGGGGAACCGGCCAGGCAGAGACAGCAAGGGCGGTTCGTTGCTCCAGAGCCTTTCCGTTCACCTTCACACTCCTGGGCCAGACTACACTCAATCATATGACCTACTGAAGAGATAAGTCTTCAGTAAAGACTTAAAGGTTGCGACCGAGTCTCCGTCTCTCACATGGGTAGGCAGACTATTCCATAAAAATTGAGGTCTATAAGGTCGACCTATTAATCGGAATGGCCTATTAATTAGGCCGATTTTTATTTATTTATTATTATTATTATTTTTTAACACCTTTATTTTACTAGGCAAGTCAGTTAAGAACACATTCTTATTTTCAATGACGGCCTAGGAACGGTGGGTTTGTTCAGCCTTGTTCAGGGGCAGAACGACAGACAGCACTTTTATACAGGTAACGAGTTCAAACAGGAGCAGTTTATACAGGTAATGAGTGGAGAACAGGAGGGCTTCTTAAAGAAAAACTAACAGGTCTGTGAGAGCCGGAATTCTTACTGGTTGGTAGGTGATCAAATACTTATGTCATGCAATAAAATGCAAATTAATTACCTAAAAATGATACAATGTGATTTTCAGTCTCAATGTCAACTGTGAAGAGGTGACTCCGGGATGCAGGCCTTCTAGGCAGAGTTGCAAAGAAAAAGCTGTATCTCAGACTGGCCAATAAAAGATTAAGATGGGAAAAAGAACACAGACACTGGACAGACGAACTCTGCCTAGAAGGCCAGCATCCCGGGGTCGCCTCTTCACAGTTGACTTTGAGACTGGTGTTTTGCGGGTACTTTTGAGCCTGTAATCGAACCCACAAATGCTCATGCTCTAGATACTCAACTAGTCTAAAGAAGGCCCGTTTTATTGCTTCTTTAATTCAGATCAACAGTTTTCAGCTGTGCTAACATAATTGCAAAAGGGTTTTCTAATGATCAATTAGCCTTTTAAAATGATAAACTTGGATTAGCTAACACAACGTGCCATTGGAACACAGGAGTGATGGTTGCTGATAATAGGCATCTGCACGCCTATGTAGATATTCCATTAAAAATCTGCCGTTTCCAGCTACAATAGTAATTTACAACATTAACAATGTCTACGCTGTATTTCTGATTAATTAGATAATAATGGACAAAAAATTGAATTTCTTTCAAAAACAAGGACATTTCGAAGTGACCCCAAACCTTTGAACTTGTGTGCACCACAATTTGAACGATTTTACTCATTCATATAAGGGAATCAGTGAATTGAAATAAAGTCATTAGGCCCTCATCTATGGATTTCACATGACTGGGCAGGGTCGTAGGCATAGGCCCACCTACTTGGGAGCCAGGCCCAGACAATCAAAATTAGTTTTTCCCCACAAAAGGGCTTTATTACAGATAGAAATACTTCTTGGTTTCATCAGCTGTCCGGGTGGCTGGTCTCTGATGAAGAGGCTTGATGTGGAGGTCCTGGGCTGGCGTGGTTACATGTGGTCTGCAGTTTAGTCCAAATTCTCTAAAATGACGTTGGAGGCAGCTTATGGTAGAGAAATTAACATTCAATGCCAACTGCATGCTCCCTGAGAACTTGAGACATCTGTGGCATTGTGTTGTGTGACAAAACGGCACATAATAAAGTGGCCTTTTATTGTCCCCAGTACTAGGTGCACCTATGTAATGATCATGCTGTTTAATCAGCTTCTTGATATGCCACACCTGTCAGGTGGATGGATTATCTTGGCAAAGGAGAAATGCTCACTAAAAGGGATTTAAACAAATTTGTGCACAAAATGTGAGAAATAAGCTTTTTGTGCATATGGGATCTTTCATTTCAGCTCATGAAACATGGAGCAAGCACTTTAATGGCATAGGCCTAAAAATCAAGAAGTTGATTTGACGAGGGAGAAGGATACCAGTTAAGTTGACGTTATCCTTTTCCTCTGAAGTTTGCCGCTATGACTGGGCTTGTAGTTTGCACCTTGTTGTTTTTTAGTTTGTTTTCTCACAAGCTGGAATGATGGCACGCCCCAATTCACATCCCAACTGGAGCATAAACTAAACTCAATCCTACATCTTAATGGCTTGTGGATTTGACACATTTACATTTTTCTCTGAATCGATGCCCTTCCTGACTTCGCTGAGACTGGTCTGGCGCGAGTATCCAGAACGTACTGAGGTGGGGCTCACTCGAGAGGGAAGGCTTGGACATTCTTGCCTCTGCTTGGAAACCGAATGCTGACCGATAACAAGTGTGACGCATCCAACGTTGGGAAAATTGTGAAGGATGGAATCCAAATAGAAAATAAGTTTTACTGTTTTGGAGTTTGAAAATGTACTGGCCTAAGCGGGTCATATGAAAACTTGATTAACTGGCCCGGTGAGCTCGGCAGATGTTGCAGGGCCAGCAGGCAGCCCTGAACGTCGAGCCCTGCTGGAGTATACAGGGGTCACAGAGCCCTGCTTGGACCCACTCTGTCCAGATTGAGAGCAGGAACCATGGAGAGAGAGCTCTTTGTTTTCCTTGACAACCAGGAGCCTAACAAAATCACTCAGTTACTGTTCTACTCTCATTCAGATTCAGTAAGGTGATTTTTCATACTTCAAGACAGCTGCTGCTCTCCAACTGACTATGCTAGCCTTCATTATGCCTGTGGGGGGGTACACTCTCTTACTGTTATCTGAGATCGAGGTACATGCCGCAGAACCACTAGAGAGGGAGGAAGAGCGGGGTCCTCGCAGCGACGATGTAGAGGTCGTTATGACTGAGGTTGCTTCCTTTGTTCACATCAGTCAACCTCCTCAGCCCCCCCCCCCCTCGCCCCAACACCCCTCCCTCACCTCAACCACCCTCGCGGAGGGAAAGGGAAAAGGGTTGGCCAAATGAATAGCTTACAGCAGTCTGCGTCTCTATTCCCTCTGCTCATTAGACGGTACAGGAACATCAATTCAGTCAGAGCCCATCACAATATAGGAGCAGGAGCAGTGAGAGTACCACCTGGGTCAGACACACACACAGAGACCGACAGTCTGAGGATCCTATAGACCAGACTGAGGGAGGAGGGGAGGCCTGGGGCTTGGACTGGGTCTGAGGATCCTATAGACCAGACCGAGGGAGGAGGGGAGGCCTGGGGCTTGGACTGAGTCTGAGGATCCTATAGACCAGACCGAGGGAGGAGGGGGCCTGGGGCTTGGACTGAGTCTGAGGATCCTATAGACCAGACCAGGGGAGGCCTGGGGCTTGGTCTGAGGATCCTATAGACCAGACCGAGGGAGGGAGGAGGGGCTTGGACTGGGTCTGAGGATCCTATAAACTAGACCAGGGGAGAGCTGGGGCTTGGACGGTCTGAGGATCCTATAAACTAGACCAGGGGAGAGCTGGGGCTTGGACTGGGTCTGAGGATCCTATAGACCAGACCGAGGGAGGAGGGGGCCTGGGGCTTGGACTGGGTCTGAGGATCCTATAGACCAGACTGAGGGAGGAGGGGGGCCTGGGGCTTGGACTGGGTCTGAGTGGGTACCCATGTATTACACTAATGACAGATACAGAAGGAATCTGGGGCACGAGATGGAGGTAGAGGTGTGTGACAGAGTGTCTGTAAGACCGCAGTATTGCAGTACTAGGTAGCCTAGTAGTGATGTAGTAGTGTGCGGTACTGTATCGGAGGGTTAAAGGCGGAATTCCGTCTCTTTTGCCTGAGGGGGCAACTGCTTAGCCACCCGCTTCTCTGACTAGCTTATCACCCATTGTGTACTGAGGAGAGATCAGGAGTCATAAATGTCAACCTCTCTCTCGCCCCTCCTCTGTCTCTCTCGCCGTGTCTAAACTTGACAGTTCATGCATCTTTTGTATTCTGATCATGGAATTCAGAACACGTCATACATCTACACCTACATTTAAATGTGTCTACCGTATCCACAGTGTGTCTGGATTCCCTTTCTCCGCTATATTGAAACATGATGGCAGTAGCCAACAATTGTAGCTAACTAGCCAGCTAACTTCTGTAACTAGCCAGCAAGCTAGTTAGCAAAGCTAAATGGACTGCAAACAGGTTAGCATAACTCTAGCCAAACAAAACATTTTTTTCCCCTTATAAACGAGCTGGATAGCATTTATGACGCAAGCAAACCCGTTCATCACAAGCTAGGTATGTTTCCTACAACATTGAATGAAAAAAAACGTGCATCTTGCTCCTAAAACACACGTTTTCTGGAGACTTGTGGGCGAAGTGCTGATGACGTCGCCCACTTTATGCTCTTTCGGTAGCCTGATTGCGTCCGGACTGGGGAGAAATCCTCACACAATGCATCCCTAACCACCACCTGAAGTGGCCAGCCAGACCTGGGTCTCGACCCCGCCCTGTACAACTGGGTCCTGGACTTTCTGACGGGCCGCCCCCAAGTGGTGAGGGTAGGAAACAGCATCTCCACCCCGCTGATCCTCAACACTGGGGCCCCACAAGGGTGCGTTCTCAGCCCTCTCCTGTACTCCCTGTTCACCCATGACTGCGTGGCCATGCACGCCCCCAACTCAATCATCAAGTTTGCAGACGACACTACAGTGGTAGGCTTGATTACCAACAATGACGAGACGGCCTACAGGGAGGAGGTCAGGGCCCTCGGAGTGTGGTGTCAGGAAAGAGGGAGCACCCCCTAACCACATTGACAGGACAGTAGTGGAGAAGGTGGAAAGTTTTAAGTTCCTCTGCGTACACATCACGCACAAACTGAAATGGTCCACCCACACAGACAGCGTGGTGAAGAAGGCGCAACAGCGCCTCTTCAACCTCAGGAGGCTGAAGAAATTTGGCTTGTCACCAAAAACACTCACAAACTTTTACAGATGCACAATCGAGAGCATCCTGTTGGGCTGTATCAACGCCTGGTACGGCAAGTGCTCCGCCCACAACCGTAAGGCTCTCCAGAGGGTATTGAGGTCTGCACAACACATCACCAGGGGCAAACTACCTGCCCCCCAGGACACCTACACTACCCGATGTCACAGGAAGGCCATAAAGATCATCAAAGACAGCAACCTTCCGAGCCACTGCCTGTTCACCCCGCTATCATCCAGAAGGCGAGGTCAGTACAGGTGCATCAAAGCTGAGACCGAGAGACTGAAAAAAAGCTTCTATCTCAAGGCCATCAGACTGTTAAACAGCCATCACTAACACAGAGAGGCTGCTGCCAACATACTGACTCAAATCTCTAGCCACTTTAATAATTACAAATTGGATGTAATAAATGTATCACTAGTCACTTTAAGCAATGCCACTTTATATAATGTTTACATACCCTACATTACTCATCGCATATGTATATACTGTACTCTATACCATCTACTGCATCTTGCCTATGCTGCACGGCCATCGCTCATCCATATATTTATGTGTACATTATTCATTCCATTACAATTGTGTGTGTATACGGTAGTTGTTGTGAAATTGTTAGATTACTTGTTAGTTATTACTGCACGGTCGGAACTAGAAGTACAAGCATTTCGCTACACTCACATTAACATCTGCTAGCCATGTGTATGTGACCAATAAAAATGGATTTGATTTGAAGCATACAGCAGAGGACATGTGCAGATTGATTGGTCTGTCAGACACTGTCCCTCATCTTATGGCAGGCAGCAATGTAGTGCGCTGCCAACCCACAGCTCTCTGCGTCCTCCCCCAACAGGAAGGGTAGCTTATTCTCATCAGAGAGGTCTTTGAAACATTGAATAAGGGTTTCAAATTTGGGGAAATTACACTCTCTAATTGTTTTTTATTTTTGCCATTTTGTCAGGAAATGCAGCTCTGTCTCAGGTTCTGCTGTTGTGCAGTGGTTGCACAGCCTTTCCTCTACAGGGATCCAGGTTTTCCTGTGTTTCCCCTTTTCAATGCCAAGGCTGTGCTCACTGAGCCTGTACTTTTGTCAAGGTTTTTCTAAGGTTTTGATCAGTAAACATGGTCATAGTTAGCCACGGTGTACTGTCTATTTAGGGCCAGATGGAGCTGCTTTGTGCTTGTGTTTCCCAATAAGCAATGTAGTTTTATTTTGACTGTTTTCATTTGGTTTATTCTGATTGATTGGATGTTCTGGTCCTGAGGCTTCAGTGTGTTAGTAGAACAGGTTTGTGAACTCAGCCCCAGGACCAGCTGGATGAGGGGACTCTTTTCTTTGCTCAGCTCATGGCATTGCAGGTCTTGGTAATGATATGAGAGGAGGTCACTGTATTTTAGATGTTTCCAAAATGTAATTGCTCTTTTTTGAGTTTTTATTATTTGTGGATATTGGCCTAATTCTTCCCTGCATGCATTGTTTGTAGTTTTCCACTGGACATGTAGGAGAATCTTACAGAACTCTGCATTCAGTGTTTCAATGGGGTGTTTGTCCCATTTGGTGAAATCTTGTTTTGTAAGTGGACCCCACACGTCGCTGCCATAAAGTGCAATTGGTTCAATGACACATTTAATTCGTTTTAGCCAAATTTGAATTGGTATTTAAATGTAAATTTGTTTTTTAATGGCGTAGAATGCCCTGCATGCTTTCTCTCTCAGTTCATTCATTGCATCATTAAGGTGTTCAGTTGAGCTTATTTTTAAACCTAAGTAATTGTAGTGTGTGCAGTACTCTATTTTTTACCAATTGAGAACTTTGGTCTAATTCCCTGAGAGCTAGATCTTCTCTTAATTTTTTAAAAATATTTTGGTATTTTTGGGGTTTACTGCCAGGGCCCAGGTTTGGTACTACTGCTCTAGGAGGTGCAGGCTCTGCTGTCATGTGCTATGGTTGACAGCAGGCATAGGTCATCTGCGAAGAGTTGGCATTTAACCTCTGAATTGTGGAGACTAACACCAGGGGCTGAGGATTTTTCTTGAATTGTGGCCAATTCGTTGATGTAAATATTGAAGAGTGCAGGGCTCAGATTGCAACCCTGGCGATGGCCCCGCCCCTGGTTAAAGAATTCTGTTATTTTCTTGCCAATTTTAATGCTGCACGTATTGCCAGTATACATTGATTTAATTATGTCATACGTTTTACCCCCCTCACCAGTTTCAATAACTTTGTAGAACAGTCCTGTATGCCAAATAGAATCAAATGCTTTTTTGAAGTCGATTAACCAAGCGTACATTTTGGTATTATTTTGGTGGACATGTTTATCTATCAGGGTGTGTAGGGTGTAAATTTGATTGGTCGTGTGATGTTTTGGTATAAATCCAATTTGGCTTTTACTCAAGACATTGTGCTTATTAAGGAAGTTTAGAACTCTTACATTTATAATACTACAGACAACCTTCCCCAGGTTACTGATCACACAAATGCCTCTGTAATTGTTAGGGTCACATTTGTCTCCGTTCTTGAAGATTGGGATTATGAGTCCTTGATTCCAGATGTCAGGGAAATAACCTACACTCAGGATCAAGTTAAACAGTTTTAATATAGCCAATTGAAATGTTGCACTAGTGTGTTTGAGCATCTCATTTCAGATGCCATCAGGTCCGCATGATTTTTATTTATTTTTAATTTGAGGGCCATATAGAGCTCCTGGTCAGTAATTGGGAAGTCCAGTGGATTTTGATTGTTCTTTGTAGCTTTTTCTAATCCATTCAACTTCTCATGAATTTGGCATTGTTCTGTGTTTGTGTCAATTTGAACAGTGTTGTAGAGTGTTTTAAAATCTGTTGTCCATATGTCACCATTTTGTATTGCTAATTCCACTTGTTTAGATTTTTTAGTTTTTTCCCAGTTGCCACAAAATTGTTTGTTTATGGTCTCCTCAATTAGTGTCAGCTGCTTGCTGTTGTACTGTGCTTTTTTGGATCTGAGTGTAAGTTTATAGAGTTTTACGCCTTCATTACTGTGAGACTTTAATTCACCATTATTTGGGTCTCTGTGCTTTTAGTTGGAAAGTGTTCGAAGTTTTTTCCTTAATTTTACAATCTGTGTCAAATCAGTTGTCATCTGTGGTCTGTTTTGTTTTTTATCCATTTCAGTTCTGCTTCTTTTGCCGTTTGCATGAATATATAGTTTATGTTTTTTACTGCTAGATTGATGCCTTTACTGTGAGTGAATGTGCTATCCAGAAAGTTATCTAAGAGTGTTTGGATATTTTGGTTCCAGGTTGCTTTCTTGTATTCTGCCGTGCTGTTTTGGGCCCATCTGTATGAATTTCTGATGTTGTACAGCTTACTGGGCTGTGAATGTGTGGTTGTTTCCATGTCTCTTATTTTGAGGAACAATGTAATTTGGCTGTGATCAGACAGAGGTGTTCATGGCTTGACAGTGAATGAGCTGAGAGAGGAAGGGTCAATGTCTGTAATCATATAGTCTATTGTGCTGTGGACAAGATGTGAGCAATAGGTGAATCTCCCCAAAGAGTCCCCCCGTAACCTACCATTGACAAAGTACAGACCCAGGCTTCGACAGATCTTCAACAGATCCCTACCGTTTTTGTTGCTGGTGTTGTCACTGTTGTTTCTATGGGGGAGATTAAGGCAGTTAGAAACAGTATGGCCTGTAATAAAGCTGTCCCCTCGTGTTGTCGATAGATTAGGTAGTTTTCCTGTGCGCACATTTGTGTCCCCACAGATGAGCACATTTCCCTGGGCCTGGAAATGGCACGTCTCTTCCTCAAGGGTGTGGAAGATCTCCTCTGAGTAATATGGGGATTCTGAGGGGGGGATATACAGTATATCACAAAAGTGAGTACACCCCTCACATTTTTGTAACTATTTGAGTATATCTTTTCATGTGACAACACGGAAGAAATGACACTTTGCTACAATGTAAAGTAGGGCGTGTACAGCTTGTATAACAGTGTACATTTGTAGTCCCCTCAAAATAACTGAACACACAACCATTAATGTCTAAACCGCTGGCAACAAAAGTGAGTACACCCCTAAGTGAAAATGTCCAAATTGTGCCCAATTAGCCATTTCCCCTCCCCGGTGTCATGTGGCTCGTTAGTGTTACAATGTCTCAGGTGTGAATGGGGAGCAAGTGTGTTCAATTTGGTGTCATCGCTCTCACACTCCCTCATACTGACTGGTCACTGGAAGTTCAACATGGCACCTCATGGCAAAGAACTCTCTGAGGATCTGAAAAAAAGAATTGTTGCTCTACATAAAGATGGCCTGGGCTATAAGAAGATTGCCAAGACCCTGAAACTGAGCTGCAGCACGGTGGCCAAGACCATACAGCGGTTTAACTGGACAGGTTCCACTCAGAACAGGCCTCGCCATGGTCGACCAAAGAAGTTGAGTGCACGTGCTCAACGTCATATCCAGAGGTTGTCTTTGGGAAATAGACGTATGAGTGCTGCCAGCATTGCTGCAGAGGTTGAAGGGGTGGGGGGTCAGCCTGTCAGTGCTCAGACCATACGCCGTACACTGCATCAAATTGGTCTGCATGGCTGTCGTCTCAGAAGGAAGCCTCTTCTAAAGATGCTGCACAAGAAAGCCCGCAAACAGTTTGCTGAAGACAAGCAGACTAAGGACATGGATTACTGGAACCAGTGGCTTCTTCCTTGCTGAGCGGCCTTTCAGGTTATGTTGATTATAGGACTCGTTTTACTGTGGATATAGATACTTTTGTACCAGTTTCCTCCAGCATCTTCACAAGGTCCTTTGCTGTTCTGAAATTGATTTGCACTTTTCGCACCAAAGTACGTTCATCTCTAGGAGACAGAACGTGTCTCCTTCCTGAGCGGTATGACAGCTGCATGGTCCCATGGTGTTTATAGTTGCGTACTATTGTTTATACAGAGGAATGTGGTACCTTCAGGCGTTTGGAAGTAGCTCCCAAGGATGAACCAGACTCGTGGAGGTCTACAATTTTTTCTGAGGTCTTGGCTGGTCATCCCCAAAGCCAGCACCTGCTTTGGCTGCCTTTCCTTCCAGTTCTCTGCTGCCAGTGACTGGAACTAATTGCAAAAATCGCTGAAGCTGGAGATTTACATTTCCCTCACTAACTTTAAACATCAACTATCTGAGCAGCTAACCGATCGCTGCAGCTGTACATAGTCCATCTGTAAATAGCCCACCCAAACTACCTACCTCATCCCCATATTGTTTTTATATAATTTTCTGCCCTTTTGCACACCAGTATCACTACTTGCACATCAGCATTTGCTCATCTGTCACTCCAGTGTTAATCTGCTAAATTGTAATTACTTCGCTACTATGGCCTATTTATTGCCTTACCTCACACGCCATTTGCACACACTGTATATAGACTTAATTTGTTTTCATTGTTATTGACTGTACGCTTGTTTATTCCATTTGTAACTCTGTGTTGTTGTTTGTGTCGCACTGCTTTGCTTTATCTTGGCCAGGTCGTAGTTGTAAATGAGAACTTGTTCTCAACTAGCTTACCTGGTTAAATAAAGGTGATTTCTTTTTTTAATTGGCCGATTTGATTTTCCCATGATGTCAAGCAAAGAGGCACTGAGTTTGAAGGTAGGCTTTGAAAAACATCCACAGGTACACCCCCAATTGACTCAAATTATGTCAATTAGCCTATCAGAAGCTTCTAAAGCCATGACATAATTTTCTTGAATTTGTCAAGCTGTTTAAAGGCACAGTCAACTTAGTGTATGTAAGCTTCTGACCCACTGGAATTGTGATACAGTGAAATAATCTGTCTGTAAACAATTGTTGGAAAAATTACTTGTCATGCACAAAGTTGATGTCCTAACCGACTTACCAAAACTATAGTTTGTTAACAAGAAATCTGTGGAGTGTTTGAAAACGAGTTTTAATGACTCCAACCTAAGTGTATGTAAACTTTCAACTTCAGCCGTATATTCCTATTCTTTGAACAAGTAAACTGTTAGTACAATAGGTGTGTGTGTCTCTCTCTCTCGACCTCTCTCTCTCTCGACCTCTCTGTCTCTGTCTCTTCAATTCAATTCAAGTGGCTTTATTGGCATGGGAAACATATGTTAACGTTGCCAAAGCAAGTGAAGTAGATAATATACAAAAGTGAAATAAATAATAAAAATGAACTGTAAACATTAAACTCACAGAAGTTCTAAAAGAATAAAGACATTACAAATGTCGTATTATGTATATATACAGTGTTGTTACGATGTACAAATGGTTAAAGTACAAAAGGGAAAATAAATAAGCATAAATATGGGTTGTATTTACAATGGTTTTTGTTCTTCACTGGTTGACCTTTTCTTGGGGCAACAGGCCACACATATTGCTGCTGTGATGGCACACTGTGGTATTCTACCGAGTACATATGGGAGTTTATCAAAATTGGGTTTGTTTTCGTATTTCTTTATGGATCTGTGTAAATTTAGGGAAATGTGTTTCTCTAAAATGGTCATACACTTGGCAGGAGGTTAGGAAGTACAGCTCGGTTTCCACCTCATTTTGTGGGCAGTGTGCACATAGCCTGTCTTCTCTTGAGAGCCAGGTCTGCCAACGGCGACCTTTCTCAATAGCAAGGCTATGCTCACTGAGTCATTACATAGTCTAAGATTTCCTTAGGTTTGGGTCAATCTCAGTGGTCAGGGATTTTGCCACTGTACTCTCTGTTTAGTGCCAAATAGCATTCTAGTTGGCTCAGTTTTTTGGAAGATGATTTACAATGTGTCAAGTAATTATCTTTTTGTTTTCTCATAATTTGGTTGGGTCTAATTGTGTTGCTGTCCTGGGGCTCTGTGGGGTGTGTTTGTGAACAGAGCCCCAGGACCAGCTTGCTTAGGGGACTCTTCTCAAGGTTTGTCTCTCTGTAGGTGATGGCTTTGCTATGGAAGATTTGGGAATCGCTTCCTTTTAAGTGGTTGTAGAATTGAACATCTCTTTTCTGGATGTTGATAATTAGCGGGTATCGGCCTAATTCTGCTCTGCATGCATTATTTGATGTTCTACGTTGGTCACAGAGGATATTCTTGCAGAATTCTGGATGCAGAGTCTCAATTTGGTGTTTGTCCCATTTTGTGAATTATTGGTTGGTGTACAGACACCAGACCTCACAACCATAAAGGGGAATGGGTTCTTTTTTTTTTTTTTTTTTTTTTTTTCTAGTTCATTTTGTTCTATTTACATCTAATGACTATTAAAATCATTTTTTAACTTAGTTTTTGGTAAATGGTAAATACTAGTAAGATTTTATATTTTTTCCGTTCAAATGTTTTTTATTGAACACACACAGGAATGGTGTATAGGTATGAAAGGCAGGTATACAATTTTTAACTAAACATAAAAGAGCAGACAGAAATAAAAAGATCAAGAGTTCTGGGTACAAAACAATTATTACAAAACAAGACATACAAAACAAGGACAGGTAGAAAGAAAGAGGGTGGGTGTCACCCCCCCCTTATTCCCCCCCTTTATCCCTCCCCCCCCTTTATCCCTTCCCCTTATACCCCTCCCCGCTGCTCGGGTGGCGGTGCCAGCACGTGCTGCCCAGAGGTGGATTAAAATATTACAATGGAGAGTGCGTTAAAAAGTACAAATTCACAGCGCCGAATGGTCCAAGTAAGAGAGGAAAGGCTGCCAGATCTGATCAAATGTTAATAATTTATTGTTCAGAATATATCTAATCCTTTCTAAGTGTACAGTGTTTGCCAATTCGCTGAGCCATAATTTGGTAGTGGGCGCTTCCCTCTTTTTCCAGAACAACAAGATTAGTTTTTTTGCCGAAATGAGACTGTAAGAGATGAGTTGTTTTTGGGGGTTGGTTAGTCCGATTAGGGAATCAGACACTCCCAGGATTATCAGAAGCGGGTCTGGGTCAATTGAAGTCTCCAGAACTTCAGAGAGGATCCTAAAAATTCCAAACCAGTAACCATGCAAGCTAGAGCATAGGGCAAAGCAGTGGAGAAGTGTACCCTGTGCAGCCTGACATTTATCACACAAAGGGGATGTATCAGGAAATATCCTATGCAGTTTGGTTTTGGAATAGTGTAATCTGTGTAATACCTTGAATTGTATGAGCCGATGTCTGGAGTTAATGGAGCAGGTGTGGATATACTCCAAGCTATCTTCCCAGTCTGCCATCGAAATGTCAGTCCCTAGTTCTTCCTCCCATTTTGCCTTAATGGCCTCTGTAGAGGGTGTGCTAACCGATTGAAAAGAGTCATATAAACGAGATATCAGTTTGTCTGAGGTGGGGGATGTTTTTATGCATCCGTCAAACATGGAAGGCTTAGCCTTCCCAAATGTTGGGAGGTGTTTCCTAACATAGTCTCTGATTTGTAGGTATCTGAAAAAGTAATTTCTGGGAAGATTATAAGTTTCCCTCAGCAACTCAAAGGAAGCAAAGGTCCCTTCTATATATAAATCCCCTATGGTACTTATCCCCAACTCTCCCCATTGCTCAAAGGTGTTATCAAGGTTGGAGGGGGCATAGGAGGGGTTCCTGGCAACAGGGAGCATGAATGACATTGGTCTAAGCTCAAAGTGGGTTTTAATTTGCTTCCAGATTCGGACTGTGCTATGTATAATAGGATTGTTACGATAAAGTGACCTCTCCAGATTGACAGGCGACAAAATCACAGCACCAATAGAGAAGGGGTGACACTCCTCACGCTCCATACTAAGCCAGGTAGGTGACGGACGTGCGTCATCCAGCAAAAACGTAACCGCACGGAGGTTAGCGGCCCAATAATAAAATATAAAATTTGGGAGAGACAATCCTCCTTCCATCTTGGATTTGCAGAGGTGTTTTTTACCTATCCTGTGTGTTTTATAATCCCAGATGAAAGGATTGATAATTGAGTCCAGTTGTTTATGAAAGGATTTAGGTATGAATACTGGGATGTTCTGATATAGGTATAGGAGGTATATATAGGAGTTGTGGGAGGAAGACCATTTTAATGGCATTAATTCTTCTGAGCAGAGAAATTGGGAGAGTTCTCCAAAATTGTATGTTTGTTTTTAGTTTTTGCATCAGCGAGGGGAAATTCTCTTTAAATAGTAAGGAATATTGTTTGGTAACTACAATTCCTAGATAGGTAAATTTTTCTGAAGATAACTTAAGTGGAAGATGTTCTAGCCAGGAGGTGTTTTGTAACCGTATGGGCATTAATTCACTCTTGTTCCAATTTATTCTGTATCCCGAGAAGGTACCAAACAAATTAATCACATCAAGAATAGCTGGAATACTAGCTTGGGGTTCTGTTACATAGAGGAGAATGTCATCTGCGTATAGGGAAATCTTATTTAGAGTATCTTTAGTATTATAGCCGTGTATTGCTGCATCAGATCTAATCGTCTGAGCGAGAGGTTCAATGATTAGGGCGAAGAGCATAGGCGACAGCGCACAACCCTGCCTTGTCCCTCTGTAGAGGTTAAATCGGGGCGACAATGATTGGTTAGTGAGTATTCTCGCACAGGGGTTCCTATATAAAAGCTGGATCCAATTTATGAACCCATCTCCAATATTAAATTTCTGTAGGACTTTGAATAGATAGGACCACTCAACTTGGTCAAAAGCCTTCTCAGCGTCAAGAGATATAACGGCAAGGTCCATGTTTGGTAACCTCTGACAATACATAATGTTGAAGAGGCGCCTGAGATTGAAGAATGAGTTTCTGTTCGGGATAAAGCCGGTCTGGTCCGAATGGATCAGTTTGCCAATTAAAGTGCTAAGCCTGTTAGCCAGGGTTTTTGCTAAAATCTTTTGGTCTGTATTGAGGAGGGATATTGGTCTGTACGACCCTACCTCTTCCGGATCTTTACCCTTCTTATGTATAACTGTAATGAATGCTTCATCCAAAGTAGATGGGAGAGCTCCATCCTCTCTGGACTGAACCAACATTTTGTGCAGGTAGGGAGAGAGCATGTTGCTGAATGTTTTATAGAATTCACCCGGGTATCCATCTGGGCCCGGGGTCTTGCCACTCTTTAGAGTTTTGATTGTTTCTCGAATTTCTTCAAGAGATATTTCCTTATTCAGGAAGTTAGAATCTTCCTGGTTCAGGGCAGGAAGATTACAGTCATCCAAAAAGTTTTGCATAATTAAGGGGTTAGAATCAGCTTTAGATGTATATAGAGTCTCATAAAACTGACGGAATCTGTCATTGATGTCTTTGGGGGAAGAGAGTAATTCCCCAGATGCAGACTTAACTTTGTGAATCATTCGGTCACTCACAATTTTTCGAAGTTGTCTGGCGAGTAATTTGTGTGGTTTGTCACCAAACTCAAAATATTTTTGCTTGGCGTAGAGAAAAGATTTAGCAATTTTAGCTGAGAGAGTCTGATTATATTCAAATTTTAAAGAGGTAATTTTTTTATGTTTCTCCATAGATGGATGTCTAGCATTCTCCCTATCCAGTAAGTGAATTTGTCCCTCCAGTTCTACCAATTTTCCCTTGTTTTGCCTACTCCTGGCAGTCTGATAGGAGATGATACAGCCTCTCAAATAAGCCTTAAGTGTTTCCCACAGTAATGCTGGGGAAGTCTCTGTGTTGTCGTTGGTATCAAAGAAAAATGTTATTTGGTCTTTAAGATGTTCACAGAATGTTGGTTCTGTGAGGAGCTGAGGATTTAACCTCCAGACCCTCTCGTTTGGTACCATGTCACCCAATCTCAGGGAGAAGGTGAGTGGACTGTGGTCCGAGATTATAATATCATGATACTTCACATTACAGGTATAGGGGAGTAGTTTAGCATCAACCAAAAAGTAGTCAATTCGAGTATAAACATTGTGAACATGAGAGTGAAAGGAGTATTCCCTGCCCGTAGGGTTAGTGATCCTCCATATATCAAATAAGTTAGAATTCTTTATGTAGGTATTCAAGAATTCACTTGAATAGGAGGTGGGGGTTCGCCGGGTAGAGGATCTGTCCAAATATTGGTCTAGCACGCAGTTAAGGTCCCCTCCAATGATCAGGTTAGTATGGGAGATATCTGGAATCAGGGCAAGGACTCTTTTGAAAAAAGAGGGGTTATCAATGTTTGGCCCATAGATATTTAGTAGAGTTACAGAAGTAGAGTGGATCTCTCCTATTACGATCACATAACGACCCTCTTTATCCACAATAGTGGTTTTATGTAGAAAGGGAATTCCTTTCCGTACCAGAATCGCTGTGCCTCTCGTTTTGGCAGAGAAGTTAGAGTGATACACTTGCCCCACCCACCTACATTTAAGTCTGCTGTGAGCATTATTTTTCAGATGGGTTTCTTGCAAAAATATGATATCAGACGAGAGTGCTTTCAAGTGGGCTAGGACCTTGCCTCTCTTAATTGGTTCGTTTAAGCCCTTGACATTCCAGGAAGTGAATGTGAGCCCCGCCCCCCTCTCATTTGTAGTTCCTATGGTGGCCTGCATAACTTGTAACTCAATAAAAAGGTAAGAAAGCGCACCAAACCATCACGATCAGCATATGTAGCAGCTACACCCGAGCAGTATCCAACCAGCCCCTCCCCCCCTGCAAGCCCCTTTACTTCCCACCCTGTTCCCCTACTTTCCCCACTATTTACCCCCCCGCCCAACCCACCTTTAACAGGCATACACAAATAGGAGAGAAAATAAAATTAAAATAATAAACACATTGTCTGGCCGATGCCAAAAAAGCACGGCGCGACCTCGAACAAGAGGTGAAACAAAAATAAAATCCCAACTGTACGTTCACCTCTCACTATCCTAGAACTTCTACTAACATATGAACTGAGGAGGCTCCCGCGAATAAAGTGTCCAATTAGCATCTAATAAACCTAAAGAGAATAAGTTGCAACCTAAACATATTGCGCACTTAAGCGTCATCTTGGGTCTATCTATCCCTGAGATAAGCAAGATATAGCATCACAAGATTATTTTGCTAAGCACTGCCGGTCTAAACATGAACCATCGGCAACCAACTTAGACAGCCGTACATTTACATATTGTGGGTTAGATCGGAAACAAGAATTTTTCTAAATTAAACGTATCCCCCAGTCAGAAAATAAATAAATAAAAAGGTTATATACATGTATACATACACACACATACACATACTTACCCATATACATATATATATATATATACATATACATATATACATATACATACATACATATACACACATATATACATACATACATATACATACATACACATACACACACACACATACATACATACAAACACATACACACACACACACACACACATCCCCAAAAAATACATATAAAGGTATATATTTAAAAATATACATATATACATATACACACACACACACCCATACATATCTACATATGCGCATATACACATACATACCCATACATACAGAAACATTCATGCCCCAGAGTAATAATCTACACTAATTTAAAATATACACATACATAATAGTAACATGCTAAGAGAAAATAATTATAAAGTACAAATAATAATTATATGTACGCACACCTACCTAGACACTACAGAGGGCTGGTAGGGATCTAATCGGGAGAGCGGCCCTCGGCTATATCAAAGGCAGAACGGCACAAAACATCCACTTGCTATCCAGGTGTCTGTGTCTGCCCCTTCCCCACCATCACCCCCAGTCCCCTGCAAGCTTTAAATAAATGGTATTGTAATAACAATAAATGTAAGAATTAAAAAATAAATAACGAAACAAAAAAAAATGGGGGGAATATAAGTATATTCATCCGAAAGTGTCAATGATCAAACCTGGAAGGCATCCTAAATAGGCATCGCTCTGAACACAGCCCGAATGAAAGTGACTTTAATTGAGAGCCAAGACCGCCCTCCACAGCATCTTATATGTTCGGTAGCCCTTGTTGAGACCGTTCAATACGGTTTCACCCGTTATGGTTTAGTATGGATTCGATTCCATGAGCTGACCCTAACACACAATGACAAGGCACTCTAACCTGTACGGGGGATTGGCGTATGTTCCCGGATAAACTTCTCTGCGTCCAAAACCGAGGAGAGCCACATCTTCTCACCAGAGGGCGGGGTAATTCTTAGTCTTGCAGGGAAGAGCAAGGCTGGGCGAAGATGGAGTTTGTAGAGTTTGGCCATGACATCTCTGTAGCCGCCACGGTCCTTTGCCACATCGGGCGCATAATCATCATAGACACGGAAGGGGTGCCCTTTATGTAACAGGTTGCCCCTCATTCGGGCCTCGCGCAGGATAAGATCCTTGGTCTTGAAACTGTGACAACAGATGATTACTGGGCGAGGGCGTTGACCCGGTCCAGGCACTGGGACAGGGGCTCGATGTGCACGGTCCAGCTGGGGGTCCGAAGCCAAAACTTCCGATCCCATTGCATCCTTCAATAGCTTGGCGAAGAAGTCGGTGGGGCGAGAGCCCGCCTCTACCCCCTCTGCCAGACCAACAACGCGAAGGTTATTACGTCTGGAACGGCCCTCCAGGTCGACCACTTTCACAGAAAGCCTCTGCACAGTACCCTGTAGTGATGAGCACAGCTTCTCTAACTCGTCGATCCTACCAGCGCTGAATTCAGAAGCCCTCTCAAGGTCCACAATACTCTGGCCCTGCGAAGCGACCGCTCGAATGGTGCCCTCGATTTTGGTGTCCAGTTCAGCAATAGTAGCCTTAAGATCCTCAGCTAAAGCAACACGTAGTTCTCCCAAAGCCTCGGTAAGTTCTTTAAGTGTCACGTTGTTGCCTGTGCCTTCCGCCATGTCTGTCTCGTTGTTTGGTGTGGAGTAGGCCTCCGATGTGGATTTATTGTCCTTTGGTCGCTTATTACTCTGCATTTTTACACAGAAAGTTACGATGTTGTATTAGAAAGAAACGTTTGTTGTAAAAAGTATCATAAAGTAGGTTAAGTTAGATTATTTCGCAAAAAAGTTGCAGGAGCCTCTCACACGCAGCCGTTCACTCCAACATGCTAGCTCCGCCCCGGGGAATGGGTTCTATAACTGATTCAAGTATTTTTAGCCAGATCCTAATTGGTATGTCGAATTATATGTTCCTTTTGATGACATAGAATGCCCTTCTTGCCTTGTCTCTCAGATCGTTCACAGCTTTGTAGAAGTTACCTGTGGCGCTGATGTTTAGGCCAAGGTATGTATCGTTTTTTGTGTGTTCTAGGGCAACGGTGTCTAGATGGAATTTGTATTTGTGGTCCTGGCGACTGGACCTTTTTTAGAACACCATTATTTTGATCTTACTGAGATTTACTGTCAGGGCCCAGGTCTGTCAGGGCCCAGGTCTGGCAGAATTTGTGCAGAAGATCTAGGTGCTGCTGTAGGCCCTCCTTGGTTGGTGACAGAAGCACCAGATCATCAGTCAACAGTAGACATTTGATTTCAGATTACAGTAGGGTGAGGCCGGCTGCTGCAGACTTTTCTAGTGCCCTCGCCAATTCGTTGATATATATGTTGAAGAGGGTGCTGCTTAAGCTGCATCCCTGTCTCACCCCATGGCCCTGTGGGAAGAAATGTGTGTGTTTTTTGCCTATTTTAACCGCACACTTGTTTGTGTACATGGATTTTATGTCTTATGTTTTTCCCCGAACACCACTTTCCACCAATTTGTGTAGCAGACTCTCATGTCAATTTGAGTCTAAAGATCTTTTTAAATCAACAAAGCATGAGAAGACTTTTCCTTTGTTTTGTTATTTTGTCAATTAGGGTGTACGGGGTGAATAAGTGGTCTGTCGTACGATAATTTGGTAAAAAGCCAATTTGACATTTGCTCAGTGCATTGTTTTCACTGAGGAAATGTATGCGTCTGCTGTTAATGATAATGCAGAGGATTTTTCCCCCCCAAGGTTGCTGTTGACTCATATCCCACGGTAGTTATTGGGGTCAAATTTGTCTCCACTTTTGTGGATTGGGTGATCAGTCCTTGGTTCCAAATATTGGGGAAGATGCCAGAGCCAAGGATGATGTTAGAGTTTTTTTAGTATAGCCAATTGGAATTTGTGGTCTGTATATTTGATCATTTCATTGAGGATACCATCAACACCACAGGCCTTTTTGGGTTGGAGGGTTTTTATTTTGTCCTGTAGTTCATTAAAGGTAATTGGAGAATCCAGTGTGATCTGGTAGTCTTTAATTGTTGAT
Source organism: Salvelinus fontinalis (assembly GCF_029448725.1). Lineage (NCBI taxonomy): Eukaryota > Metazoa > Chordata > Actinopteri > Salmoniformes > Salmonidae > Salvelinus > Salvelinus fontinalis. The sequence goes on from NC_074686.1 coordinate 15,557,801, forward strand.
TCTAAGATTTGTATTTGATCATGTATATGATTTTGCTGTTTGTTCTTTGTTATAGAGACAAAAAGATTGGAGAAGTGGTTTACCCATACATCTCCATTTTGGATAGATAATTCTTTGTGGTTTTTTTCCAATTTTCTATGGATTCTTCAATTACATTGAGCTGATTTCTGACAAGCTGTTCCTTCTTTTTCTGTACTGTATTTCTGAATTGTTTTTGTGATTCACCATAGTGAAGGCGTAGACTCGTGTTTTCCGGGTCTCTATGTTTTTGGTTGGACAGGTTTCTAATTTTTTCCTTCGATTTTTGCATTCTTCATCAAACCATTTGTCATTGTTGTACATTTTCTTCAGTTTTCTATTTGAGATTTTTAGATTTGATAGGGAAGCTGAGAGGTCAAATATGCTGTTAAGATTTTCTACTGCCATGTTTACACCTTCACTATTACAGTGGAACATTTTGTCCAGGAAGTTGTCTAAAAGGGATTGAATTTGTTGTTGCCTAATTGTTTTTTGGTAGGTTTCCAAACTGCATTCCTTCCATCTATAACATTTCTTAATATTACTCAGTTCCTTTGGCTTTGATGCCTCATGATTGAGTATTGCTCTGTTCAAGAAGACTGTGATTTTGCTGTGGTCTGATAGGGGTGTCAGTGGGCTGACTGTGAACGCTCTGAGAGACTGGGTTGAGGTCAGTGATAAAGTAGTCTACAGTACTACTGCCAAGAGATGAGCTATAGGTGTACCTACCATAGGAGTCCCCTCGAAGCCTACCATTGACTATGTACATACAGAGCTGCAGGAGTTGTGACCTGTTTTTGTTGGTTATGTTGTCGTAGTTGTGTCGAGGAGGGCATATGGGGGAGGGAATGCTGTCACCTTCAGGCAGGTGGTGTTTGTCCCCGTGTGTGCTGAGGGTGTCAGGTTCTTGTCAGGTTCTGGCATTTAGGTCGCCACAGACTAGTACATGTCCCTGGGCCTGGAAATGATTGATTTCCCCCTCCAGGATGGAGAAGCTGTCTTCATTAAAGTATGGGGTTTCTAGTGGGGGGATATAGGTAGCACACAGGAGGATATTTTTCTCTGTTAAGATGATTTCCTTTTGAATTTCTAGCCAAATGTAAAATGTTCCTGTTTTGATTAATTTAATGGTGTGAGTTAGGTCTGCTCTATACCTAATTAGCATACCACCTGAGTCCCTTCCCTGTTTCACACCTGGTAGTTTGGTGGATGGGACTACCAGCTCTCTGGAACCTAGAGGGCAACCAGTAGGTCCGTCTCCTCTATACCAGGTTTCTTGTAGGATGACAATGTCTGTATTTCCGATTTGTTTGATGAAGTCCAAGTTCCTGCTCTTTAGGCCAAAGGCAGATGACCTCAGGCCTTGGATGTTCCAGGATGAGATAGTGAAGGCTTTGTGTTCCATAAAGTGTCCAATGTTGTTGGTCTCTCTCTCGACTTCTCTCTCTCGACTTCTCGCTCTCTCTCGACTTCTCTCTCGACTTCTCGCTCTCTCTCGACTTCTCGCTCTCTCTCGACTTCTCTCTCTCTCTCTCATACTCGCTCTCTCGCTCTCTCTCGACTTCTCGCTCTCTCTCGACTTCTCGCTCTCTCTCGACTTCTCGCTCTCTCTCGACTTCTCGCTCTCTCTCGACTTCTCGCTCTTTTGACTTCTCGCTCTCTCTCGACTTCTCGCGACTTCTCGCTCTCTCTCGACTTCTCGCTCTCTCTCGACCCCTCACTCTCTCTCAACTTCTCGCTCTCTCTCATACTCGCTCTCTCTCGACTTCTCGCTCTCTCGACTTCTCTCTCGCTCTCTCGACTTCGCTCTCGCTCTCTTGACTTCGCTCTCGCTCTCTCGACTTCGCTCTCGCTCTCTCGACTTCTCTCTTTCTCTCGACCCCTCTCTCTCTCGACCCCTCTGTCTCGACCCCTCTCTCTCTCTCTCGACCCCTCTACCTCTCTCTCTACTTCTCTCTCTCCCCTTTACTTCAATTTAAGGTCTTTATTGGCATGGGAAACATATGCTAACATTGCCAAAGCAAGTGAACTAGATACTAAACAAAAGTGAAATAAACAATACATTAACAGTAAACATTACACTCACAAAAGTTCTAAAATAACTTTTCTTGTAGCAACAGGTCACATCTTGCTGCTGTGATTGCATACTGTGGTATTTCACCCAATAGTGAAGGAAGTTTATCAAAATTGGGTTTGTTTACAAATGATTTGTCTATCTGTGTAATCTGAGGGAAATATGTGTCTCTATGTTCATACATTTGGTTGGAGGGTAGGAAGTGCTGCTCAGTTTCCACCTCATCTCTCTCTTTCGTCCTAGTGTGATCAGGCAGGGGAAGTGTTAAGTCTCTCTTCCTGAGTGTGTGTAATCGCACCACCACCTACTCTGTCTAAAAAGAGTTGGGCCGCAGCAGCTGAAAGTCTGGTGGGCTGTCTTTTTTTCAATGGTTTCTGTTGCCTGGGAAAATAGAAATCTCCCCATTTTGTATGTTGGCAACTACTGTATACATCTCTAGAAAGAGTGAGTAAGAGAGAAGAAAATACACATTAAGAAACACACACACAAAAATAGAGGGAAACATCTAAGCCAGAGAGAGAGAGGCATATAGGTTAGTAGGCACTGGGCAGTCACCTCCTATATAGATGTGAACAGAGTAGTCACAGTGGAGTTGTGTGTGTTTGGTCTGCTCTATGACAGGGTCCCAAATGGAACCTTATTCACTATGTAGTGCACTATGTTGGGACACTTCCTGCCGTGTGCAGTCAGATTAGTGAGTCAACAAGGAGATCCAGTATTATCACTGTTTGACTCACAGTTTCTGGCCCCTGGAAAGCTTTGGCCTCACGCCCTGGTTTCTTCTTAATAGATGTGTTTTTTGCTGCTCAGTGGTCCAAATAGAGAACTGAAAAGGTCATGTTTACATGTGTGTGTGCGTGCCTGAGAGTGTGTTCTTGAGTTATATGTGTGTGTGTGTGACTCCGACTCTGTGTTTATGTGTAAGTGTTAAAGATAGAGGAGGGAGGGAGGATTTGGTCGGCTGCCAGCCACTGTGTGGGATGGTCAGGGCGTCCTCAAACTTCTCCCAGGCTGACCGTCAGTAACCCTCCGGCTCGTGAGACCCCATACTCTGTGTGTGTGTGTGTGTGTGTGTGTGTGTGTGTGTGTGTGTGTGTGTGTGTGTGTGTGGAGCCGAGCGCCTGTGTGCTGCCGGTGCAGAGAGCAGCCCACGCAGTCGACCAACGCTGCTCCACGCACACAGCCACACCGCACGCCTAGGAGCCTCTCAGACCTGCCTGCAGAGACAGGGAGGAGGACCAAGAACAAAGAACAGGCTTGTGTTCAGTCAGAATGCTCCTCCACATGTCAACAGAGAGCTGAGATAAAGGCAGTGATTGGCTGCTTGGCTGGGGAGTCCCTGTTGGCTGGGGAGAGGAGGCCTGGTTGGCTGTAAAATAAGTTTGAAGGTAATCAGTGCATTAATCTTTCCTTACCCGGCCCTGACAGAGGTGGGATAGGCTAGCCCAGCACTCTAAGTGTTCTGTAATAGCCTGTGGGTATCTCAGCACACATGCACAGCTCTCGCCCCCTAGTAAAACAGTCATTTGTGCGTTTGCACAGAGGGAAACCGAATTTCCAATCTCTTGATCTCTTCTCCCGGAGAAGAAAATAGACTGACGATAATGTGTTCATAACCATTTCATGAATCATTTCAGCCTGCAATAATTTCATAGAGAACTATGAAAGGTAAAGGCAAACATTAGGTACATGTAAAGAAACTCAACTATGTGTGTTTCAGTTTTACTGGTAGGGTACGGTCTCTAAATGCAGTATACACACAGATAGGCCTGTGGCCAGCCGTGAATGAATTGTTCTTATGGAGGGTTTGTGAGAGAGTTGGAGAGCTACAGCCATGTGATTAGTATAGACAGTGGCGTACTACCCCCCCCCCCCCCCCACAAAAGCTGTTCACTTATTACAATTTTTCACATTTTGCCCTCGGGCAAAAATAAACGTGCAGTTTCATAGCTGAGCTCATGCTATTCTACACATTTTGCCACGAGGCTGAGAGAAAACGTTGCTCTTTTTTTAACTTCTTATGGCTGAAGGGGCAGTATTGAGTAGCTTGAATGAAAGGTGCCCATATCAAACGGCCTGCTCCTCAGTCATAGTTGCTAATATTTGCATAGTATTATTAGTATTGGATAGAAAACACTCTAACGTTTCTAAAACAGTTTGAATTATGTCTGTGAGATTCAGAACTCATATTGGCAGGCAAAATCCTGAGTTGAAATCGAAACAGGAAGTCAGAAATCTGAGCTTGTATGTATTCACCAGAGTCCCTAAAGAAATCCCCTTGAGCTATTAATGACGTTGCACTGCCTAGGGGTTCCACTAGATGTCAACCATCAATAGAAATTATAATGAGACTTCTATGATGTTGTGGGAGAGAATGATAGCAGAATCTGTCAGGTGTCCATCAAGCAGCCATTTTCTGATCAGGCTTTTTCCTCGTGGAAGTCACTTACGTTCCATTGCTCACGAAGACAAGAAGGAATACTCCTGTTGGAACTTTCTTGAAGCTATATGTTAAAAACATCCTATTGATTGATTGTGTACTTAGTTTGAAATGTTTCTTCGACCGGTAATATCACTTTTTGAAGTTTTTGTCCGATATAACGCTGACCAGAATTAGCGTTTGGATATGTAAACCAGACGCGCTAACAAAAGAAGGTATTTGGACATAAATAACGGATTTTTTCGAACAAAACACACATTTATTGTGGACCTGGGATTCCTGTTGTGCTTTCTGATGTAGATCATCAAAGGTAAGGGAATATTTATCAAAAATGTTCTTGTTTATGTTGACGCCATCTTTGCGGCTGTGGTGTTTTACTTTTGAGCGCCGTCTCAGATTATATCGTGGGTTTCTTTTTCCGTGAAGTTTTTTTGAAATCTGACACAGCAGTTGCATTAAGGAGAGGTATATCTATAATTCAATGTGTATAACTTGTATTATCATCTATATTTATGATGAGTATTTATGTTGAAACGATGTGGCTATGCAAAGTCTTGATGTTTTTGCAACTAGTGAATCTAGTCGCCTCAATGTAAACTCAGATTTTTTTCAAATAAATATGAATTTAATCAAACAAAACATGCATGTATTGTGTAACATGAAGTCCTATGAGTGTCATCTGATGAAAATAATCGAAGGTTAGTGATTAATTTTATCTCTATTCTGGTTTTTGTGAAGCTATCTTTAGCTGGAAAAAATGGCTGTGAATATTGTGGTTTTGTGGTGACCTAACATAATCGTTTCTAGTGCTTTCGCTGAAAAGCCTATTTGAAATCAGACACTTTGGTGGGATTAACAACAAGATTACCTTTAAAATGATATAAGACACATGAATGTCTGAGGAATTTTAATTATGAGATTTCTGTTTTTGGGGCAGGCATTCTTACTAATTTGTATGCCTGATGCCTTTAGTGGGAGATCTAATGCTTTAATATTTAATTATTTCTGCCCTCCAAATTCATAGTCATTATATAAATAGGCCCTTTTAATTTTGTCTGGCTTGCATTCCAAATAAAATTGAATATTTTTAGCTCATATCATTTTAAATTAGCAAATAGGTAAAAATCACCCTGATTTTTACACAAATAGACAGGTATTTTCCTTTCCATGGTAGCAAGAGCTTATCTATTTTTGCTAACTTTCTATTCAAATGTGTTGGAGTGAGATTATTCATTTTTTTCGGGATATGTATACCGAGTATGTCCCCATCCCCATCAGACCATTTTATTGGTAAACTACACGGCAATGTAAAAGTAGCATTTTTTTTTGTGATCCAATACGTAATATAGTACACTTATCATAATTTTGGTTTAAATCCAGAGAGGTTAGAAAAAGTATCTAGATCCTCTATGAGCCATTATATACTATTTTACACCTAGGGTTACTATTCATAACTTTAACCCATTTTATAAGAGATGCACCAAAATTAAAATATTCCAGGCATGTATATATAAACTCCAGTCGTACTTTATCAAAAGCCTTTTAAAAGTCAGCTATGAAAAACAGGCCTGGTTTCCCCCGATATTTCATAGTATTCTATTGTTTCCAGTACTTGTCTTATATTATCTCCAATGTATCGTCCATGTAAAAAAACTTTTTGATTAGGATGAATGATATCTGACAAAACCTTTTTAATTCAATTTGATAAGCATTTAGCTAGAATTTTTGCATCACTACACTGAAGTGTAAGAGGCCTACATTTTTTTTAATGGACTGAATCTTTATATATAAACCGCTTGGATCCTGTTTCAGTAATAATGATATCAGACCTTCTTGTTGCATGTCCGGTTATCTACTGTTTATATAGGAGTGGTTAAAAAATAATAATAATGGTCCTCTGAGTATATCAAAAAACAGTTTGGTATACATCCACTGGTATGCCATCAAGCCCAGACTGAGTCTTTAATTGTATTAAGAAGTTCCTCCTCTGTAATTTTGCCTTCACATGAGTCTTTCTGTACAGATGTTAATTTTACATTATTAATAGGGGAAAAATCCATACAATTAGCTTTGGTTAGTGAAGATGGAGGGGACTGAAATGAAAACATATTCTTAAAGTACTTTACTTCCTCTTTCAAAACATTGTTCGGTGAATCATGAGTGACTCCATCATTTGTAACAAGTTTCAGTAAATTATTTTTGGTTGCATTTCTATGTTGAAGATTGAAAAAGAATTTGGTGCATTTTCCCCCCCATATTCCATCCAGTTCGCTTTATTTTCCTAATATATTACACTGGACCTTTCTTGAATAAGTTCCTGCATTTCTTTTTGTTTCCTCTAACTTACTCTGAGCCTCTATGGTACAGTTTTTATTGCCATCCATCTGTTCTGTTGGTCCTTCATTTTCTTTTGTTAATATGGACTCTTTTGACCTAAATTGCTTTTGTTTTATAGATGAGTACTGAATTGCATGGTCTCTTAAGGCACATTTAAAAGTGTCCCATACAATAAGGTAGTCTGCTGTATCTATTATGTCAGAAGAGGTCAGTTATAAATGATTCTGTCCTAGTTAAAAACAAGTTATCATCCAGTAGGGTTTGATTACATTTCCAATATCCTCGCCCACGTGGAAATTCTGTAAGAGTAATGTATATGCCAATTATGTGATGGTCCGACCGCATTCTGTCACCTATCAACATTTTTTAAACTTTTGATGCCAGAGAGAACGACATAAAGTAATCAAGACGACTAGCTTGATTAAGCCTCCGCCATGTATATCTCACTAGGTCAGGATATTAAACCTCCGCCATGTATATCTCACTAGGTCAGGATATTAAACCTCCACCATGTATATCTCACTAGGTCAGGGTATTTAAGCCTCCTCCATGTATATCTCACTAGGTCAGGATATTAAACCTCCACCATGTATATCTCACTAGGTCAGGGTATTTAAGTCTCCATATATCCACTAATTCCAATGTATCCATGACATTCATGGTTTCCTTAAGTGCCCGAGGGTAATAGTTTGTAGTGTGATTTCCTTTACAGTCCATAGAGGTATTTAAAACCGTTTTAAAATCTCCCACCATAATAATATAGTCTAGTGTTGCTTGTAGAGTTGATAAATTCTTATATATTTTCAAAGAAGCTTGGATCATCATTATTTGTTATTTTGATGCTTTGTGCAAGGCATTAAATAAGCATTAAAAACTTTGGATGGAGCCGCCTGAGTGGCGCAGCGGTCTAAGACACTGCATCGCATTACAAACTGCGTTGCTACAGATTCTAGTTGGATACCCATGCCAGCGGGTCAGGCGCATGCACGCTGACACAGTCACCAGGTCTACGGCGTTTCCTCCAACGTACATTTTTTGGGGTGGATGGGTATAATTTGTATGCATAAACTGTATAATAGTAATATTAAAAATTACTAAATCGGGTAATTTTGTATACATTTATTTAAATTTGCATCGGGCCGCTTCTGGGCCGATTCCTTATTGCTAGCTGGGAAACCAGTCTAATATGAATGAATGGCAGAGTCATAATCCTTTTTACCTATGGAGGAAAAAGTAAGACGTGATGTATCAGAAATTGTGCAATGGAATTATTGTCAACCTAAAATATTGTTATATAATCCTAAATACAGTTTATACCGGTTTTGTACCAATTCTCTGTATAAATGACATGTAAAATACAGTATATGTAAACAGACCAGTCTCCATTTTGGTTTTCTCAGAAAGCTGTGAGTGCTATGTGATACAAAAAAAATGCCAAGATGGTGTAGCAGTCGGACGTGTGTGTTTGTCTTTGTCTTATCCCGTGTAAATATACTTTTTTTTTTTTTTTTTTTACTATACGTTTGTTTATCCCATGTGTAACTCTGTGTTGTTTGTGTCGTACTGCTTTGCTTTATCTTGGCCAGGTTGCAGTTGTAAATGAGAACTTGATCTCAACTGGCATACCTGGTTAAATAAAGGTGAAATAAATTAAATTAAATACAATATCAGTACCTGTTGCATTTACAACTTGTCTAAGTCCTATCATCAACTATTTTCAGCCAGTGTGTGTGTGTGGCTGTGGATTGACTGCATTGTTTGAATGGAATGTTGACAAATTGGCAATTAATTTGAATTTTTTTGGAATCTTTCCTCTAAAACTGTCTGGCTAGCTAACAAACACACTTAGGGCTGACCCCATTTAGTCTACTGGTCGATTGTTTGGTCTACCAATATTTTTTTTAGTCGAGCAGTCATAAATGTACAGTGCATTCGGAATGTATTCAGACTTATTCCACATTTTGTTACGCTACAGCCTTATTCTAAAATGGATAAAATAATTTCCCCCCCTAATCAATCTACACACAATACCCCATAATGACAAAGCAAAAAAAAGTTTTTTTGTTGTTGTATGTATTAAAATTTAAAACTTAAATTACATTTACATAAGTATTATCTATTATCTACCGCATTATCTACCAAGGGAATTCTCTTCGGTCATAATCACAGCCGTATATATTCCCCCCCAAGCAGACACATCGATGGCCCTGAACGAACTCTATCTGACTCTCTGTAAACTGGAAACCACACACCCTGAGGCTGCATTCATCGTAGCTGGGGATTTTAACAAGGCTAATCTAAAAACAAAACTCCCTAAATTCTATCAGCACATCGATTGTCCTACCAGGGCTGGCAAAACTCTGGACCATTGTTATACTAACTTCCGCGACGCATATAAGGCCCTCCCCCGCCCTCCTTTCGGAAAAGCTGACCACGACTCCATTTTGTTGATTCCAGCCTACAAACAGAAATTAAAACTACAAGCTCCCGCGCTCAGGTCTGTTCAACGCTGGTCCGACCAATCTGATTCCACGCTTCAAGACTGCTTCGATCACGCAGATTGGAATTTGTTCCGCACCGCGTCCAACAACAACATTGAAGAATATGCTGATTCGGTGAGCGAGTTCATTAGGAAGTGCATTGACGATGTCGTACCCACAGCAACGATTAAAACATTCCCAAACCAGAAACCGTGGATTGACGGCAGCATTCGCGTGAAACTGAAAGCGCGAACCACTGCTTTTAACCAGGGCAAGGTGACCGGAAACATGACCGAATACACACAGTGTAGCTATTCTCTCCGCAAGGCTATCAAACAGGCTAAGTCCCAGTACAGAGACAAAATTGAATCGCAATTCAACAGCTCAGACACAAGAGGTATGTGGCAGGGTCTACAGTCAATCACGGATTACAAAAAGAAAACCAGCTTCGTCGCAGACACCGACGTCTTGCTCCCAGACAAACTAAACAACTTCTTTGCTCGCTTTGAGGACAATACAGTGCCACTGACACGGCCCGCTAGCAAAACCTGCGGGCTCTCCTTCACCGCAGCCAACTCGAGTAAAACATTTAAACGTGTTAACCCTTGCAAGGCTGCCGGCCCAGACGGCATCCCTAGCCGTGTCCTCAGAGCATGCGCAGACCAGCTGGCTGGTGTGTTTACGGACAGATTCAATCAATCCCTATCCCAGTCTGCTGTTCCCACATGCTTCAAGAGGGCCACCATTGTTCCTGTTCCCAAGAAAGCTAAGGTAACTGAGCTAAACGACTACCGCCCCGTAGCACTCACTTCCGTCATCATGAAGTGCTTTGAGAGACTAGTCAAGGACCATATCACCTCCACCCTACCGGACACCCTAGACCCACTCCAATTTGCTTACCGACCCAATAGGTCCACAGACGACGCAATCGCAACCACACTGCACACTGCCCTAACCCATCTGGACAAGAGGAATACCTATGTGAGAATGCTGTTCATCGACTACAGCTCAGCATTTAACACCATAGTACCCTCCAAACTCGTCATCAAGCTCGAGACCCTGGGTCTCGACCCCGCCCTGTGCAACTGGGTCCTGGACTTCCTGACGGGCCGCCCCCAGGTGGTGAGGGTAGGTAACAACATCTCCACCCCGCTGATCCTCAACACTGGGGCCCCACAAGGGTGCGTTCTGAGCCCTCTCCTGTACTCCCTGTTCACCCACGACTGCGTGGCCATGCACGCCTCCAACTCAATCATCAAGTTTGCGGACGACACTACAGTGGTAGGCTTGATTACCAACAACGACGAGACGGCCTACAGGGAGGAGGTGAGGGCCCTCGGAGTGTGGTGTCAGGAAAATAACCTCACACTCAACGTCAACAAAACAAAGGAGATGATTGTGGACTTCAGGAAACAGCAGAGGGAGCACCCCCCTATCCACATCGACGGGTCAGTAATGGAGAAGGTGGAAAGTTTTAAGTTCCTCGGTGTACACATCACGGACAAACTGAATTGGTCCACCCACACAGACAGCGTTGTGAAGAAGGCGCAGCAGCGCCTCTTCAACCTCAGGAGGCTGAAGAAATTCGGCTTGTCACCAAAAGCACTCACAAACTTCTACAGATGCACAATCGAGAGCATCCTGTCGGGCTGTATCACCGCCTGGTACGGCAACTGCTCCGCACACAACCGTAAGGCTCTCCAGAGGGTAGTGAGGTCGGCAGAACGCATCACCCGGGGCAAACTACCTGCCCTCCAGGACACCTACACCACCCGATGTCACAGGAAGGCCATAAAGATCATCAAGGACAACAACCACCCAAGCCACTGCCTGTTCACCCCGCTATCATCCAGAAGGCGAGGTCAGTACAGGTGCATCCAAGCAGGGACCGAGAGACTGAAAAACAGCTTCTATCTCAAGGCCATCAGACTGTTAAACAGCCACCACTAACATTTAGCGGCCGCTGCCAACATACTGACTCAACTCCAGCCACTTTAAAAATGGGAATTGATGGAAATTATGTAAAAATGTACCACCAGCCACTTTAAACAATGCCACCTAATATAATGTTTACATACCCTACATTACACATATCTTATGTATATGTATATACTGTACTCTATATCATCTACTGCATCTTGCCATCTTATGTAATACATGGACCACTAGCCACTTTAAACTATGCCACTTTATGTTTACATACCCTACAGTACTCATCTCATAGGTATATACCGTACTCTATACCATGTACTGCACCATTGCCTATGCCGTTCTGTACCATCACTCATTCATATATCTCTATGTACATATTCTTTATCCCTTTACACTTGCGTGTATAAGGTAGTAGTTGCGGAATTGTTAGGTTAGATTACTTGTTGTTATTACTGCATTGTCGGAACTAGAAGCACAAGCATTTCGCTACACTCGCATTAACATCTGCTAACCATGTGTATGTGACTAATAAAATTTGATTTGATTTGATTTGTATTCAGACCCTTTACTCTGTACTTTGTTGAAGCACTTTTGGCAGTGATTACAGCCTCAAGCTTGGCACACTTGTATTTGGGGAGTTTCTCCAATTCTTCTCTGCAGATCCTCTCAAGCTCTGTCAGGTTGGATTGGGAGCGTCGCTGCACAGCTATTTTCAGGTCTCTCCAGAGATGTTCGAGGTTCAGGTCTGGGCTCTAGCTGGGCCACTCAAGGACATTCAGAGATTGTCCCGAAGCCACTCCTGCGTTGTCTTGGCTGTGTGCTTAGGGTCGTTGTCCTGTTGGAAGGTGAACCTTTGCACCAGTCTGAGGTCCTGAGCATTCTGCAGCTCCCAGTCTCTGCCGCTAAAAAACATTCTCCCAGCATGATGCTACCAGCATCATGCTCACTGTAGGGAGGGTGCCAGGTTTCCTCTAGACATGATACTTGGCATTCGGGCCAAAAAGTTAAATCTTGGTTTCATCAGAATCTTGTTTCTCATGGTCTGAGAGTTCTTTAGGTGCGGCAGTGTATCAAATACTTGTTCTCCCCACTGTATGCGTTTCATTATAAATGGGGGAAAAAAGATTCATGCAAGAATCTAGGCAACAATGCAGCAATAGGCAAAACTTATGGAACTACCTTATGAGCTCCTATGTTTGTCCATTGTAAGTTTTCCATCTATCACAGACATCTCTATTGAAGTACATGATTGTCAGCCTCTTTGTGTTGAGCTCAGTGAGTGCCTTTCGCTTGTCTGTGAGTAGAGTCTTGTTTTTGCTGAAACCCCTCTCACAGTCGACTGAGCTGACTGGGAAGTAGATGTAGGGCACTGCCACTTCTGCACCTCTTGGGAATCTCGCACTCAGGCTCCTCCAGTAACCAGCAAGCTCCAAAGAAGGTGAGGGCTCCCTGGAAACACAGTGCTGATAGGCAATCCATTCTTTACTCAGCTCTGTTGATGGGCTTGCCATGGGTTTCAGTTGTGTGTAGTAGAGGTCGACCGATTATGATTTTTCAATACCGATACCGATTATTGGAGGACAAAAAAAACCCGCTACCAATTAATCGGCCGATTTATAAAAAATATATATATCATACACACACACACACATTTTTGTAATAATGACAATTGCAACAATACTGAATGAACAATGAACACTTTTATTTTAACTTAATATAATACATAAATACACACACGCACACAGCTCTGAAGTGACAATGATACTGAAGAGTCTGCTTAGGAGACAAATACTCTCAACTGTTTGAATAAAAATTGAGTTTAAGTTACCTGTGATGAATGTTGAAAACAAAAACTTAAATTTCTATATGCAGGAAATCCTATTTTAATAATGGGCATGGTAAGAATTGACAACCAAAGTGCGAGTCATAATTCCCATGACACCTAGCAAAATCTGAAAAGCGGTTCCTTCATTTATTCCATAGGATATTTTTAGATTCACTTAAAATAAGGTCTGTGTTTCGTGTAGGCTTACATCACCGTGATAATTTTATAACTGTGTAGATATCCATAGGACAAGGTAACTCTGATCAATATTGGCTAATTCTAAGCGAAGATAAAAAAAATTGTAGAGTGGATTTATGAAAATATGTTGACAAACGTTACCTTATCCTAGTGAGATTTACACGGGTATCAAAACGTAGAGGCGGTTTAAGCCTGCACGAAACACAGACCTTATTTGAAGTAGATCAAGACATTCTCTATGGAAGACATGAACGGTAAAATAACGAAGGAACCCCTTTCAAATTCAGCCACAAGTTATTACAGGAATTATAACGCGTCGACTATTTCTCTCTAAACCATATACCTTTGACTAATCCGTAAACTATCACCTCGAAAACAAAACGTTTATTCCGTTCCGTATTTTATCTAACGGGTGGCATCCATGAGTCTAAATATTCCTGTTACATTGCACAACCTTCAATGTTGTCATAATTATGTAAAGTTCTGGCAAATTAGTTCGCAAAGAGCCAGGCGGCCCAAACTGTTGCATATACCCTGACTCTGCGTGCAATGAACGCAAGAGAAATGGCACAATTTCACCTGGTTAATATTGCCTGCTAACCTGGATTTCTTTTAGCTAAATATGCAGGTTTAAAAATATATACTTGTGTATTGATTTTAAGAAATGCATTGATGTTTATGGTTAAGTACACATTGGAGCAATGACAGTCATTGATTGATTGTTTTTTATAAGTTAAGTTTAATGCTAGCTAGCAACTTACCTTAGCTTACTGCATTCGCTAACAGGCATGCTCCTCGTGGAGTGCAATGTGATCAATGCAAGATTGGATCCCCCGAGCTGACAATGTAAAAGATCTGTCGTTCTGCCGTTCCTAGGCCGTCATTGGAAATAAGAATGTGTTCTTAATTGACTTGCCTAGTTAAATAAAGATTAAATAAAGTTGTAAAAAAAAAAAAATTTTCAATCGGCAAATCGGCGCCCAAAAATACCGATTTCCGATTGTTATGAAAACTTTAAATCGGTCGACCTCTAGTGTGTAGACTTCAATCTGCTTTCCAATGCTGGAGTCTGCCTCGGATCGAACTCCCTAGCCAGCCTGTAGATCTCTCTGGCTGGATGTGTGTCCCAGTGCTTTGAGAACTTTGTGAAGGCCACATGGAATGCATCATGGAGATGGTCAAGCACCTCCCTCCTCTCTCCAATCCCCATCTTTCTCAATACGTCATTGGTCTTGGCACCATACCCACGTGTGTTTGCCATTCCATTCACTAGGTAAGAGCCCAGATCCTCCATGACATTGTAGGTAGACACTGCTGTGGGACAGTGTGTTCCTTCTAGGATTGACAGAGCTGTCATCCATTTGGAGCAGCCCTCCGAGATGAAGGTTAGCTTAACAGTGAGGGCCTGCACCTTCTTCTCTGTTTCCAGCTGGCTGAGGAGGTTTGTGACTGCTTGGGATAATGACTTTTCTGCCAACAGAAACTCTCTATACAGATGAACATGCTCTGCATGGTACTTCACTGCCTCAAACCAGCTATTCCATCGGGTGCTCACTGCTCCAGGAGGAGCCTTGGCCTGCACAAACTCCTTCATAATGAGGAAGCTCACCCATCATCTCTTTCTGGCAGGCTTCTTGAAGAAGACCGATCTCATCCATCTCACAAGTGATGCAACTTCAGAGAATTATTTGTAGTGCTGCCAGGTCTCACCCAGCAGATTGATGACATGGCAGAGACCGGTTACATGGACACTGTTGGGCATCACTCCTTTCAGAACCTCCTTGTATGCCTTCAGGCAGTAGGAGGCATTAGCTGTGACCACTGCCCAGGCATCATTCAGGTTCAGATCGTTGCTGTGGAGGGAAGCTAGTATAGCTTGGGAAAACGTTGAGTAGTTGCATCTGTCCATGAAAATGACATCCACCAGGAAGTACTGGTTTTCCACACCTGCAATGAAAGATAAGGAAAAACTTTAATTATGTTTTAACCAAAATAAATGTTATTTAAATTTCAAGTGTAAACACAATATAGATACAGCGATAGTCAGCTAGATGGAGAGGCAGACAGCTGCTGACATTATGCATCGCTATATTTTACCACGATAGCTTGTCGTTTGGAATATCACAATTTGCATGCAGAGAATTTAACTTGCAGAATGTAAATGTAGGCTATTGCAACGGTATATTAATAGGCTGTTAAGTTAACTCACCAATGACGATGTTTAGAACTCTGAAATCCCTTGCATCTGTCTCGTCAACAACCACCGTAAACTTCTTCCCACAGATCTTCTGTAGAACAGCAGGCACATGTTGGTCAAACACACCGGGCAGGTGAGATTGACGGAGACTGCTCTCATTTCCGGGCAACGCTCCTCCCTGTTTTCAATGCTTCACTAGAAACGGCCTTGGCTTTCTTAGCTTTTCTAAGGGGATGTCAGACTCGGCGCACACAGCCACAAAGTCCTGAATAAATTCTTGTCTTGAATCTGCTGATGCGCTTGCACAAGTAATGGTTGTTTGAAGAGGCATGCTCTGGCTAACACGGTGCTTTTACTTGTTCTTCACATGGGCTTTAGACTTTAAGTGGTCATCACACACCTATTTTTACGGGTCCAATCAATAGTATATGTTGACAGAATTTGCAAAACAGCGTATCGCCTCACCCATAATAGTCCGTTGGGTATTGCTCTGCTCTGAATTTAGGGGTTAGGGTCAACCTTTTTTGTTTTTTTGACGACTTGGGCGTCTGACGGCCTCTTCGACGACTTGGCCGGAGCAGACGGCCTCTTCGAACGTGTTTCTCAAAGTGACACCAAAACACCCCAATCGAAAACGGAATTATTTCTCTAGGCCTACTCGTCTGTAATTGTACAATTATGAAATCATTTAGGTTACTACAATAATTAGGCCTACTTTTGATTTTTTTTTAAAGAAGAAGAAATAAAATGCTGCCAAATTATGGAAAATTCTGCAATATTCTGGAGCTCTGTCAGTGACAATTGGGTTCTTGGTCATCTCCCTGACCAAGGCCCTTCTCCCCCAATTGTTCAGTTTGGCCAGGCGGCCAGCTCTAGGAAGAGTCTTGGTGGTTCCAAACTTCTTCTATTTAAGGATGATGGAGGCCAGTGTGTTCTTGGAAATTTTTTGGTACCTTTCCCCAAATCTGTGCTTGAACACAATCCTGTCTCTGAGCTCTACGTACAATTCCTTCGACGGCATTGCTTGGTTTCTGTTCTGACATGCACTGCCAACTGTGGGACCTTTATATAGACAGGTGTGTGCCTTTCCAAATCATGTTCAATCAATTGAATTTACCACAGGTGGACTCCAATCAAGTTGTAGAAACATTTCAAGGATGATCAATGGAAACAGGATGCACCTGAGCTGAATTTCCAGTCTCATAGCAAAGGGTCTGTACTGTAAATAAGGTATTTCTGTTTTATTACATTTGCAAACATTTCTAAAAACCTGTTTTCGCTTAGTCATAATGGGGTATTGTGTGCAGATTGAGATTTTTTATTTTATTTTAAAATACATTTTAGATAAGGCTGTAACAGTGCCCGTAAAGCATCAGACTATACGCACACACACCCATGCACAAACACGCATGTACACACGCACACTCAGACAGTGACACGCAAAAACACACTTGCTAAACACACTAACTCAAATGAAAGGAGGAAAGATCTGATGTGGAAGTCACACAGAAAATGTTAAAAAAAAAACAGAATGCTCTCGCTCTCTTATTACCCACAACCCCTGTGAGATGAATGCATGGCCTTTGTCTGGAATGCATCTCTTCCGTGTGTGTGTGGTGGGAGGTTAGTCTTAATGTACTTCATGTCCTTGCCCCGTGTCATTCATAGATCTGTGTCTGTATGTGTGCTTGTGCGTGTGTGGACAGACGATAGAAGTATCATCCGAGTAGATAAGAGGGGGAGAGCGATTGGAGGGTGTTTAGCTTTTAGCGGGAGGTGTCTGATTTTATAGTCAATTATTCAAGAGGAAATGAGCTTCATAGGCCAGCGACTGTAATTAAAGATGAGCTGCCCCACTCTACGCCCACATCAAAGAGACTGTGGAGCCCCCTCTAACCCTCCGCTGGAGCCCCCTCTACCCCTCCGCTGGAGCCCCCTCTACCCCTCCGCTGGAGCCCCCTGCTCTGCTCTCCTCTCCCTGTTTTACACCCATCTCAAAACAGAGTTGAGTGGTTGGAGAGAGAGCAAAACAGAGTTCATTCTCAGAGGTGAGGGGGAGGTTGTGTGTAGGAATAGGAGGGCTCTCACTAGGCAGAGTTTGGGGGGAATTCCCGGCAGATAGTTAAATTGGCTTCATTATATTTGAGTAATGGTTTTCGATGACACAGAAAATAAAGTTGCCAGATATGAATGACTGTGTGTGAGTGGGATGGGATGCCTGCCATAATTTGTTTTGGGGAATTTTGGGAAAGTGTGTGTGTGTGTGTGTGTGTGTGTGTGTGTGACACATAATACCTGGAATGTCTGTACTTATGTTCCATGTCAAACTCCCCACATCACATCTTATCTAAAGAGAGAAAAGGTTGTTTGTTCTGGATCAAAACCTCTCGTTTAATTGTGATTGATTAGTTAAGTTAGCTGAACTACAACAGTAAGTGGTCTGTGTTTAGAAGATATCTTGTCATTAGTTATACAAGCAAATGTTCATGAGTTCGCAGAACTATTACAGTACGCGTAGTGAGTCAGTGTTCAAATAGTCTTAGCCAAACTCATTTTAGACATGCAGGAAGAGACTAGTGTTAATGTAAGACATGTTGTTTTCTGATGCGGTACATCTGAGGAGATGGCTAGTGTGTACACTGTACAGTACGGAGCCGGTTATGTCCCATCAAACTTCATCTTTTATGTCTGTCTGTTTGGGATTCCTGTGGTTCTCGATCGTCTTTTATCACCTGCAAATAACC
The DNA here is from genome assembly GCF_029448725.1 of Salvelinus fontinalis. Classification (NCBI taxonomy): domain Eukaryota; kingdom Metazoa; phylum Chordata; class Actinopteri; order Salmoniformes; family Salmonidae; genus Salvelinus; species Salvelinus fontinalis. The sequence goes on from NC_074686.1 coordinate 15,576,046, forward strand.
GGTTGCTAAAGAATGAAAGAGCCTGAAACAATTCAATCAAACAGGACAATCGCCAAGGAAACATGTCGGGCTAAATTGTCTGTAACACAATGGCTTATTATTTTTACACTTAAGGTGAAACACCTGTTGGTGTTCCAGAAACTGGAAACATCCCGGGCTGGGACAGGGAACAGGGCGAGGAGGGTGCTGGCTGCTGAGTGGTTCCTCAATGGAACCATTAAAGACAAAGGCACAGATGTCTGGTGAGTGGGAAGGAGGGAAGGTATTGGTTTCTCTCTCTCCTTTTCACTCAGATTGCCTTTCTCCCACCACTAAGCCATTAGTCATCTAGAGTTTGGACAGTCAACCACAAGAAAGTTGTTAGCACATCTGTCTGTCTGGTGGAACAGTGTAAGTTCAACAGATGTCATCAGACTGTAGACAGACTGCTTCTCTCTGGCTGATGGCCATCTCTCCCATTTACCCCCTGCCGCCCAACCAAACCCCGATGAGGGGGGTAGACCTAACCCTGTCTCTGCTCATGAGGGGCAGTGGGCTGGAATACAGGCTGTTTATAAACCCTGTGATATCCCCCTGCCAGTTTAGCAGGGCAGGCAGACTGCTCGGTTCACAGCTCTACTCTGATTTAAAGGGATACTGTGAGTTTCTGGCAAGTAAGACGTTTTTCTACTTACCCAGAGTCAAGTGAGAATGTTTACTACTTTTCTACTTGCTACAGGTACCTGTAGACTTCTTCTTTGCACTAACACTAGTTAGCATTAGCTCGCAAAACTACCTCTAACTTAGGTAAATACAAAAATGGCTTAATTGCCAGAATCTTCCAGTATCCCTTTAAAGGAACTTGGTTAGGTACAAATAAGAGAGAGGAGGAAGTTCTAGTGTTCTTCAGTTTAAAAAGTACCCAATAGTCATACTTGAGTAAAAGGGAAAGTCACCCAGTAAAAGTCTAAAAGTATTTGGTTTTAAATATCCTTAAGTATCAAAAGCAAATGTCATTGCTAAAATATACTTAAGTATACAAAGTAAAAGTATAAATCATTTCAAATTCCTTATCTTAAGCAAAGCAGACGGCACCATTTTTTTGTTTTTAAAATGTACGGATAGCCAGGGGCACACCCCAACACTCAGGCATCATTTACAGATAGCCAGGGGCACACCCCAACACTCAGGCATCATTTACAGATAGCCAGGGGCACACCCCAACACTCAGGCATCATTTACAGATAGCCAGGGGCACACCCCAACACTCAGGCATCATTTACAAAATATGCATTTGTGTTTAGTGAGTCTGCCAGACCATATGCAGTAGGGATGACCGCGTGTTCTCTTAATAAGTGCGTGAATTTCACAATTTTCACAATCCTGTCATCTCCCCCATCGCTTGTAATTATCTCCCCATATCATAACCACTAGACTACTCCATGTGTGTGCACATACATTACATATTTACTATCACTGTGCAAATGTGTGTTGGTGAAATCTACAATATTTCATCCATGTAAAGATATGAGGGACTGCAATCATGAGCTGTCCAAAGGGACGGCCTGGTGGCATTATCTACGTACACACACACACTCACACTCACACACACACACCAAGGTGACCAGAAACTGGGGGGTGGGGGGGTTCTGGGTAAAGTGAATCAGTGATTTATATGTAATCCATGAATGACATCATATTAATTTAATCAGAACAATGATTTAGGTACTTCTTCTCTTATCAACCTCCCTGCTCTCTATAATAATATCTTGTGTGTGTCGGGAGTACAGCGGGGTGGATTAAGAGATGAATCCATAGCGTTGGTGAATTCACGCCAATTAAGAGACACATGGCGATGTTTACATTCAGCATGTCTGTTATTTGTCAGACACGGCGCCGATTACATCAACGTAGAACAAAGAGCCTTCTGGATCATATTAATGAGCTGACCAATATATCACGGTCTCACAGGGGGAGTTGACGAATGGTTTTGAGGCATGCCCAGTGAATCTGAAATTGCACTATATTGCTGTGCCGTATTACCAAGGTAGGCTTAGTGCTTTGGGTCAGAGCTGTATATGATGCCATTTCGGACACAGCCACATTATCTGTTTATTATTGTTGTTGCTGTGTTTTCATGCACAGTAATATTTTCTGTTTGTTGTTGTTGTTTTAACAGGAAGTCAGAGGAGGAAGTGGACATGGACAAGGTGACAGCTGCCATGGTTCTGACCAGCCTGTCCAGCAGTCCACTGGTCAGGAGCCCCCCTGTCAAAGTCAGCGGTGAGTCGACCAAACATGCTTTTATATCATTTATTATTGTATCCTCTTTTTAAACGGGTGATCTCATTAAGGCTGTCAAAGTAGCCTAGTGGTTAGAGCGTTGGACTAGTAACCGAAAGGTTGCTAGATCGAATCCACGAGCTGACAAGGTAAAAATCTGTCGCTCTGCCCCTGAACAAGGCACTGTTCCTAGGCCGTCATTGTAAATAAGAATTTGTTCTTAACTGACTTGCCTAGTTTAAATAAAGGTAAAATGAAGATTCTCTTTAACCACTGAGTTTTGTCCCAAGACGGCAACAATCAAACATTTGATCAAACAAACATTTGCGGAGGTGATCATGATAGCTAGCGTCTGTGCGTGTCGTTTTGCATGCTCTGAACGAACTGACAAAGGAAGGTGTTTTTGGTGAACCATTTACTGTTTCATATACATATCCCCTTGCTGAGGTCACGTCATGATGAGGACATGATGAGACTAGTGCAGCTGTAGAGATGCATACTGTATGTATCTCCTGAGTGCACCTCTCCCACCAGGTAAAGATGAATGCTGTCTTTGATCTCTCTGTTCCGTCTCCATCTTCAGATTGAATTAGAAGTGCTGAGTGGTTTGTCACGGTGAAATCTAAAGGAGAGTTTCTCTTCATCTGCTGTAATGTACCTTATATGAATCGCAAGACGTCTCAACTAAGTCCCTGGAGTGAAGCAACTCTAAATGAGGTCTTGTTTGTTGTGCCACTCAAAATTGCCCTCTTTCGACGCTGGCCTACACACCATCCATCCCACCAGCTTCTGCTCCATGGGAGACCGGGCTTTTAGCAGTGCAGCCCCTTAACTCTGGAACTCCAGCCCTCTCCATGTCATAACCTCACAATCTATACACACTTTCAATAACACATTGAAGACACACCTCTTCACACCGGATTATCTGTTGTCTTAGCTTTTACCCCCTGTCTAGTTCACTTCCCTAATAAGTCTGTTATCATATTTAGTGTGTTCTCTGGTTAGTCTTTCCTAATGTTTAGTGTAATTTTAGTCTTGTTTATTTTAAAGTATGATTTTATTGCCTTTTTAACTTGCTGATGTATCTCTATATGTAAAGTGACTTTAGGTGTCTTGAAACGCTCTTAAAATAAAGTATTATTAAAACTACTGCATACATTGAAAGTCGATGCAGCTGAAATCACCGTTAGATGCATGTGTTTCTGAATCATATGTCATCTCAGTGACAATTGTTGCTTAGAGGACTCCTAAATAGTTGAGTACTAAGTTTGAGTACTTTTCTGACTCTCTCTCTCTCTCTCTCGCTTTCTCACTCTCTCTCTCTCGCTCGCTCTCTCCCCTCCAGAGGGTCTGAATGGCTCGTGGAAGGAGAGTGGTGGGGGCTTCACCCCTTCCAGTTACAGCAGTAGTGGCTATTGGAGCTGGAGCGGCCCAAGTGACCAGTCCAACCCGTCCACCCCCTCCCCACCGCTATCTGCAGACAGCTTCAAGCCCTTCCGCATGTCCAGCATCAACGGCCCACCCCCCGACGACGCCATCGACGAACAGGATGGCAGCAGCCTGCTCTTCGACGAGCCAATCCCACGCAAGCGCAAGGTGGAGAGACCGATTTCATTTCACCATCTAAAAATACAATTCTAGCCACACAAGTGGATACACTCGAGGATACCCCATAGGATACCCCATAGGATACACCATAGGATAATCCATAGGATACCCCATAGGATAACCCATAGGATAATCCATAGGATAACCCATTGGATAATCCATAGGATAACCCATAGGATACCCCATAGGATACCGCATAGGATACCGCATAGGATACCACATAGGATACCGCATAGGATACCACATAGGATAACCCATAGGATAACCCATAGGATAACCCATAGGATAATACATAGGATAATACATAGGATAACCCGAAAACAGTTAACATAATGCTATTGTGGTCCTCTGAGGACCACACAGAACCAACACTTGATTAGATCAATGTTTCAAACACTTCTGACTGTTGTACATTTTGAATTGGTAGTAGGTTGATTTAAGAAGGGGTTGTACTGCAGTATCAGTGATCTTGACAAGACAGAGGATGTCCCAAAAGAAGGGAGTTCCTGCTAGCTACTGTAATACCTCCTTCTTGAACTCCGTGATATTGGGAGATGACATGCTGACTGAGGTAGAATTTGGGACACAGGGTAAAAGTGACAGACTGATCCTTAGACACGTGACAATGCCTCATGTCGTCTCTGAGCCACCACAGCACAAACACCACTAGAGGAGACCATCAACACTAATTGGGCGGACCCAGCAGCATGTTATAGACACTTAGAGTAGCCGAACGCTCCCGCTTCAACTCTCATTTATTTACTCCGTTGACGGCCACCATTTTGTAACTCTCCTCATTTACGTGAATTAATGACTGAATATTCCCTGCTTTATTTCTTTCCCTCTTTCTTTGTCTCATTCTTATCAGGGGAGCAGAATTCTTGGATGCTGAAACTCTGTTGTGTTGTCTAGCTGTCAATTCCCAGACTATACACACACACACACACACACACACACACACACACACACACACACACACACACACACACACACACACACACACACACACACACACACACACACACACACACACACATACACACACACACACACACACCTCCCGCCATTTATCCTGCTTAATTACTTTACAGCCACACATGGGCCCATCTAACATTGAAATTAATGATTTTAATATCTTCACTGGCAAACATGAAGATTGTCCCTCCATCCTCTCATTCTTTAGAATCAGTATCCAATGAAGAGATGAGCGGTGCGGTGCGTCTCCCATCAGATCAATAGGAGACGCACCGCTCAACTCTTAATTGGATACTGATTCTAAAGAATGAGAGGATGGAGGGAGATAGAGATGGGGGGGGGGGAAAGTTAGAGGGGGTGTGCTGAGAGATGGAGACAGACACAAAGAGAATGGTAAAGGGGCAGAGATATTGAGAGCGGGGTAGATGGAGAGCATTAAAGACAGGAGGAGTCTAAATCAGAGTATAGTTTGATTTGAGGACAGCCATGCAACAGTGCAATAAAATATATTCAGATTTGCTTTTAAAGGAGTATTCTGTAAAAGAGTCTGCTGATATCTTATCATTTAAGACTAGTCTATTCTATTGCATTATTGTCTATATGTTGTCATTAACAATTAACTGTTCTCAGCTTGAAGAAAACTATCCACCACAGGAACAGAACCTCTCCTGGAGGGGCACAGGACCTCTCCTGGAGGGGCACAGGACCTCTCCTGGAGGGGCACAGGACCTCTCCTGGAGGGGCACAGGACATGTCTGTCTGGTGTCTCCCTGTGTTATGTTCCTTTTTCAACTTCTGACTCCAGTTCTCCGTATTGGCTTCAGATACAAGTCTAGTTTTCATTGTTCCCCGTATTTTCAGAAAACTTCCCCCAGGTTACATGTGAAATAATCACCCATGACAACTAGAGCCAAGTGTTGCTCTTCTTGTCCTCCTCTGTGTCAAACACAATGCTGCTCGTTCACCAGCTCTCTTTTAATGAACTGTGTGCTGCTGGAATGTGGAACTGCACAGGGGTTTTGTTACCGAAGGACCAACACACACACACACACACACACACACACACACACACACACACACACACACACACACACAAGCAGGAGATGATGACGAGTGTATTATTTGGCATCAGGAAGATTTTTTTTTTTACATCTTCTGTTGTAAATTAAATGAATGTCCTGAACAATGGCCAAATAGACGGCCACCTGACACCCATCATAAAGACCTGTGACGAGTGATCAGAACATTAAGACACGTCTATCCTCATCAGGCCCAACGGCTTTCAACTGGAGGCATACACCCGCGCACACACACACACACACACACACACACACACACACACACACACACGCACAATCTGAAAAGCTGCTGCTCGGAAGCAATTGCTCTCGGAGGGCCATGATGTAATTACGGAGGACTGATAGTGTGAAATATGGCACAGAGGTGTGTGTGTATGTATTGTGTTAGAGAAATGGCACAGCAAAGAGCAGACCTCCTCCATTTGCTCTCCTCTCACCACCCCACAATTTACACCAGCCTTGCCTCAGCCTCCTCAGACTGAATGGGGCAGACAGGTGGGTTGGTGGGAGTCCCTGGCCACATGTTAGTTTGACTAATGGAGGGTGGGATGAATGGCAAAGCTCTTACCACTCTGTTCCACCCTTTCTCTGTGAGGCAGGTACATTGACACGAAACCCACACACATTCACATACACTACATACACACATACGTGCACACACACAGCGACACAACACAAACACATACATACACACAACATGCGCGTGCACACTTTTAAATCATTTGCTGGTTCTACTCTGTTCTTTATTTGACTTGTATTATCTATCCTGAAGCCTAGTCACTTTACCCTGCCTTCATGTACATATCTACCTCAAATACCTCGCATCCCTGCATAGTGATCTGGTACTGGTAATCTCTGTATATAGCTCCACATTGATCTGGTACTGGTAGTCTCTGTATATAGCTCCACATTGATCTGGTACTGGTAATCTCTGTATATAGCTCCACATTGATCTGGTACTGGTAATCTCTGTATATAGCTCCACATTGATCTGGTACTGGTACTCCCTGTATATAAGCTCCACATTGATCTGGTACTCCCTGTATATGGCTCCACATTGATCTAGTACTCCCTGTATATAGCTCCATTCTTGTGTATTTGATTCCTCTTGTGTTACTATTTCACGGTAAAATCTACACCAGTTGTATTCGGCGCTTGTGACAAATGAAATTTGATTTTGAGTGCGTGAGAAAAGGGTGAAGTGTCTGATGTTGAATGTTCTGTCTTTTCTCCTGTGTGTAATGTACAGAACTCCATGAAGGTGATGTTTAAGTGTCTGTGGAAGAACTGTGGGAAGGTTCTGAGCACGGCTGCTGGGATACAGAGACACATCCGGACCGTTCATCTGGGGTAAGACACATACTGTTATACACATAGACATCACTCAGTCACTCACTCTCTCTTTTATCCTCTCTCTGACATGTATACAGTACAGGTCAAAAGTTTGGACTCCTACTCACTCAAGGGACTTTTTTTCATTTGACTATTTTCTACATTGTAGAATAATAGTGAAGACATCAACACTGAAATAACACATTTGGAATCATGTAGTTACCAAAAAGTGTTAAACAAATCATAACATATTTTATATTTGAGACTCATCAAAGTAGCCACCCTTTGCCTTGACGGCAGCTTCGCACACTCTTGGCATTCTTTCAACCAGCTTCATAAGGAAAGCTTTTCCAACAGTCTTGAAGGAGTTCCCACATATGCTGAGCACTTGTTGGCTGCTTTTCCTTCACTCTCAATTGGGTTGAGGTTGGGTGAATGTGGAGGCCAGGTCATCTGATGACTCCATCACTCTCCTTCTTGTTGAAATAGCCCTTATCAAAATCAAACCAAATTTTATTTGTCACATGTGCCGAATACAACATGCGTAGGTAGACCTTACAGTGAAATGCTTACTTACAAGCCCTTAACCAGCAATGCAGTTTTAAGAAAATACCTAAAAAATAAAAAAAATTAAAGGAAAAGTAAGAGATAAGAAAAACAAATAATTAAGAGCAGCAGTGAAGAACAAAAGCGGGGCTATATACAGGGGGTACCGGTACAGTGTCAATGTGTGGGGGCACCGGTGTCGATAAATAAGATAATTATGTACATGCAGGTGGGGTTGTTAAAGTGGCTATGCATAGATAATAACAGAGAGTTGTAGCAGCGTGAGGGACGCAAATAGTCTGGGTAGCCATTTGATTAGCTGTTCAGGAGTCGTATGGCTTGGGGGTAGAAGCTATTTAGAAGCCTCTTGGACCTAGACTTGGCGCTCCGGTACCGCTTGCCGTGCGGTAGCAGAGGGAACAGTCTATGACTAGGGTGGCTGGAGTCTTTGCTGATTTTTAGGGCCTTCCTCTGACACTGCCTGGTATAGAGGTCATGGATGGCAGGAAGCTTGGCTGTACGCACTACCCTCTGTAGTCCCTTGCGGTCGGAGCCCGAGCAGTTGCCATACCAGGTAGTGATGCAACCCGTCAGGATGCTCTCGATGATGCAGCTGTAAAATCTTTTGAAGATCTGGAGGTGTGGAAGTGTGTTCTGGATCATTGTCCTGTTGGAAAACAAATTACAGTCCCACAAAGTCCAAACCAGATGGGATGGCGTATCGCTGCAGAATGCTGTGGTAGCCATGCTGGTTAAGTGTGCCTTGAATTCTAAATGAATCAGACAGTCACCAGTAAAGCACCCTCACACCATCACACCTCCTCCATGCTTCACGGTGGGAACCACACATGCGGAGATCATTTGTTCACATTCTCTGCGTCTCACAAAGTTGGAACCAAAAATCTCTAATTTGGACTCATCAGACCAAAGGACAGATTTCCACCGGTCTAAAGTCCATTGCTCGTGTTTCTTGGCCTAAGCAAGTCTTTTATTATTATTGGTGTCCTTTAGTATTGGTGTCTTTGCAGCAATTTGACCATGACGGCCTGATTCAAGCTGTCTCCTCTGAACAGTTGATGTTGAGATGTGTCTGTTACTTGAACTCTGTGAGGCATTTATTTGGGCTGCAATTTCTGAGGCTGGTAACTCTAATTAATTTATCCTCTGCAGCAGAGGTAATTCTGGGTCTTCCTTTCCTGTGGCGATCCTCAGTGAGAGCCAGTTTCATCATAGAGCTTAATAGTTTTTGCCACTGCACTTGAAGAAACGTTCAAAGTTCTTGAAATAATCCGGATCGATTGACCTTAATGTCTTAAAGTAATGATGGACTCATTTCTCTTTGCTTATTTGAGCTGTTCTTGCCATAATATGGACTTGGTCTTTGTGACCCTTACCATGTCACAACACAACTGATTGGCTCAAATGCATTAAGAAGGACATTAATTCCACAAATGAACTCTTAACCAGGCACACCTGTTAATTGAAATGCGTTCCAGGTGACTACCTCATGAAGCTGGTTGAGAGAATGTTAAGAGTGTGCAAAGCTGTCATCAAGGCAAAGGGTGGCTACTTTGAATAATCTCACATTTAACCTGGCTGGCAGCGGTCCAGCTGAACCTTGGGCACCTCCTTTCACTGGGATTGTCAAAACACAACAGCAGATTAATCCCTGTGGTATTATCACCATGGTAACATTTTCTCCACTTGGCACAGCGTGACAGGCCAGGGATAAATGAGGACAGAACAGAACAATGTTATCACACAGATGACATTTACACTCAGTCAGTTAAAGGCCAATAATAACCACAGTGGTACTCACAACAGAGATACCTTTAAAGACCGCCACCCCACTTCCCTGACAGACAGAATAGCGTTTGAGGAGTGTTTGTTTGCTAGGCCTGTAAGGTCTACTGTCTGTGCTACAAGGGGGATGAGGGTGACATAATGACACATTTCTGAGCCAGCTCTCCCCAGTCATCTCTGATGAAGTTTGCTCATAAAGAATGATAGAGGCCTCTGGTGGCCAAAAGGCATAGGCAACACCATTGAGGGCTTCTACCATTTTAATGTAGTCAACTGGGTGGGACTTCCAACTTCATTGGCTGATCACTCCTGGTGACCCTGTTGTAGTCATGTCCAACCAGATTGTCAGGAGGGATCATCCAATCATGACAAAGAAAATTGTCTACTTCAAAATGGGAAAAAGTGATCCATCTCAATGAGCTTGCTTTAGTTTCTCTGTCAATCACTTTATGAACATGATCAGATTCGGTAGTTCATAACGTGATATTAGTCATGGGACCAGCAAACTGGCCCAATCATCATTTCTCTGTAATGACAAGAGCAGGGCTCATCTAATCCAAGATCAATGCTGATATTAACATTCCTAGTTTTAACTCCTTCCTCTCCCACAGGCGTAACTGTGACTCTGACTGCAGTGACGGAGAGGAGGATTTCTACTACTCAGAGATAAAACTCAACACAGACTCAGTGGCTGACGGTCTGAGCAGCCTGTCCCCCGTCTCCCCCTCCGTACTCTCCCCCATCTCTCCCCCCCATGACAACCTCAGACGACCCCCTGCAGAGGGCAGCAACGGGACCAAGGATAATCACACCCACTCCAACAGCACGCAACAACAGCCCCTCAGTCGCTCCGCCCCCAGTGCCCTCTACCTCATCCACGCAGAACACGCCTACCAGGTGAGAAATGTACCCACAAAACTACTGGCCACACCTTCTGATCTCCTAAGTAGCAAAGTGCTTACAGTATTTGCAATACAATTTAATTGATTGAGTGCTTGACGGTTGGTTGGTTTGATTGTTTGATTGGTGTATTGGTTGATAGGTCCATTGATTGATTGATCTGTTAATTGACTGTGTGGGTTCTTCACACTGGTCTTTAAAGGTGTGACTGACTTGTGGCTGTCCCTTCCCTCCCCAGGCCACAGCTCCAGTCACCATCCCCTTCTCAGGCTCTGCTGCCTCAGGCTCTGCTGCCTCAGGCTCTGCTGCCTCAGGCTCTGCTGCCTCAGGCTCTGCTGCCTCAGGCTCTGCTGCCTCAGGCTCTGCTGCCTCAGGCTCTGCTGCCTCCACCTCCTTCACCCCCAACAGCAGCTCGACCTTCAGTATCTCCTGGCAGTCACCTCCTGTCACCTTCACTGGCACAGCTGTGAGTAGAAGAAACACACACACACACACACACACACACACACACACACACACACACACACACACACACACACACACACACACACACACACACACACACACACACACACACACACACACACACACACAGCCTCTCAAGCATAACAGTGGTTTTCTGTTGTTTTGTGCCTGTATTCAAATGAATGTTCTGTCTATTTCTGTGTTCTGATGGCTCTGGTTCTGTTTACCTCTCTCCAGGCATCTCCCACCCACAGTCGGACACAGAGCTTTGGGGAGCAGCGGTCCCAGACAATAGCAGTCCTCTCCTCCCCTCCCAGAGCCACTGGCTCACTCAGGTACCAATGACCTCTACCAGCTGAACTTTTACTGATGACCTCTGAGCTTTGGGCATCCTGAAATCACAGGAAACCCACGTTGAATCCATATTTAGCGATGTATGTCTTCCATAGGAATGAAGCAACTTTCCAGAACCATGTTTTATGTTTTTCCCCACTTGTATAAACTATACATCAATTATCAACATGTTGGATGTTTTCTCTCTCATTATAAACCAGTCAGTGTTAACAAACATATTTTACCATATCCTCATCTCTCTCCCCTCTCCAGCCGTAAGTCCCGTGGCGAGGGTAAGAAGTGTCGTAAAGTGTACGGAATGGAGAACAGGGACATGTGGTGCACTGCCTGCCGATGGAAGAAAGCCTGCCAGAGATTTACCGACTGAACCAACCAAGTAACTGACCAGCCGTGAGGGTTGCCCGTGGGAACGAGGGGTGTTCCTTTCTGTTCCCTTCCTACGCATGCGTTGTCACTCCAAAACCAACGTTGTCACACCCCTCTACAGTTCTGGTCCACTCCACCCCAACCCTAACCCAACCCCTCCTGACCCACCCCAGCAGGACCAAGGGGGTGGAGCCTCCTACTGTTCTGAGTATATCCCAAGCTAACTCCAGCTCCCTCCCAAGACTTCCAACTGGAGAACAAAAATAACCTCGGACCTAATCGTCAGGTCAGCCATAAAGGGACCAGAAAAGAGGCAAATTTTGTCCCAGAACGTCTCAATATTTTTTTTTTTACTGAGAATGGCCTTTTTTTGCTTTGAGAGAAGGCCATAATAAAAAGAGAACGGGGAAAAATCATTGTTTCCCATGTAGACTCATTCTTTCCCCACTGGCGCACTCTTTCTGTTCTAGCCTGCTTCTTCTACTGGGTGCTCTGGATCTCTACAACCACAGGCCCCCTCTCTTCCCCGTCCTCACCCCAGGGAATGTATCTTGTGTCTGGACTTGGCAGGGGCAGGGGGAGAGGGAGGGGTGGATAGCACCCCCTAGTGGGGTTAAATGGATCAATGCAACAACAGCAAAAATACAAATACACAGTCGGGATGCAGAACAGACCCTGCATCACAACCGCAACACAGGACCACACAGTTTTCTATCTACATTTGATATATATATATATCCAGTTGACTGAAGCTAAAAAAGGGTCATTTTCTTTCAGGGAGTGTTGATCAAAAGAAAGGAAACATTTCAATATAGTTATTTACAGTGAGGCTTTTGGTCACATGATATTTACTTGCAACCAAAAAGTTTATTTTTTATTTTTTTATGTGCCATTTTCCCTAATGGTGTTATTTCTCTGTATCTATTCTTCTTGGTGTATTGAAAGCACAAAAAGGACTGTTTTTGCTCACTAAGAACTCAAAACATTACACCCCTCCCACACACTTTGGGGCAAAACAATCAACCGACTTAAAATGGGGCTGCATACTAGCGCCCCTCTTCTTCCATCAGGAGTTAGTTCGTATTTCTAACGTTTTGTTTACGGGCGCCATACTTTACCAAAGCCCGTAGGTCACCTACAAGATGGAGGGTGTTCGCTCAATTTCCCCTTTCCTTTCCAATACCAAAAGTGAAGCAAGAACTTTTACTGTATGTGTGTGACGTGAATGAACACTTGTAAAGGCAGTATGTGGCAGTTCCTGTTGGGTTGGGGTGAACATCTCACTCTCTCACCCTACTCACTCTTGTGTTGACCTTCCAGGTCTGAGAGAATATTGGTGAGGTAGGGATGGTAACACCACCTGTACCATACTGTGGCCGGTCCAGCCCAGACCACCTTGTTGGAAAATGGGAAGCTTTTTGGGAGATTTCTTTAACTCTGCACACTGCACTCACTCCAGCTCGGCTGGCACATCACTCTATGGGCTTCATAAGTAGTAAGAAACTGTGTGATTGATGGGTGGCAGAGGCCGATCCACTGGTGCAGCTACCTGATTGGTTATGTGGACCAGACTGACCCCACCCACTCCACTTCCTCCTGATGAGACTGGCCACCTGGTTGGCTTGGACACGGGAGGTTGACTCACTTTTGAAAGTGACATTACTGTACGTGGTGGATTATGAACTCTGATGGAATCCCTCTGTTGTCACCTAGCTAGTTCTATCTGTCTGTTAGCTCACACTCTCTTGGCTGTTCTAAGGCTGCGCACCGCAAGCCTTCTTCCAAAGTGTGGACTTGCACATTTCCGGTCATGGATTTAACAATGGTGTCCAGCCAGTGTTTACACCAATCCTATGCTTTTAAATCCATGAATGGGAGTATGCACATTTTGGGACACAGCCTAAAACTCTTATATGAAGGTCAATATAACAAGGTCAAAGAAGTACACACAAAGAAAAGTCAACACACAGTCCAACACCAGCTATATAACACACTAGTAAACCCACTCTGTTCACACCAGCTATATAAACACACTAGTAAACCCACTCTGTTCACACCAGCTATATAAACACACTAGTAAACCCACTCTGTTCACACCAGCTATATAAACACACTAGTAAACCCACTCTGTTCACACCAGCTATATAAACACACTAGTAAACCCACTCTGTTCACACCAGCTATATAAACACACTAGTAAACCCACTCTGTTCACACCAGCTATATAAACACACTAGTAAACCCACTCTGTTCACACCAGCTATATAAACACACTAGTAAACCCACTCTGTTCACACCAGCTATATAAACACACTAGTAAACCCACTCTGTTCACACCAGCTATATAAACACTCTAGTAAACCCACTCTGTTCACACCAGCTATATAAACACACTAGTAAACCCACTCTGTTCACACCAGCTATATAAACACACTAGTAAACCCACTCTGTTCACACCAGCTATATAAACACACTAGTAAACCCACTCTGTTCACACCAGCTATATAAACACACTAGTAAACCCACTCTGTTCACACCAGCTATATAAACACACTAGTAAACCCACTCTGTTCACACCAGCTATATAAACACACTAGTAAACCCACTCTGTTCACACCAGCTATATAAACACACTGGTAAACCCACTCTGTTCACACCCCAGCTTCCTCCGTACCTCCTCCGGGATTATATACCCTTTATTTTTCTCAACCCTTTTCTATTTTTGTCTTTTTATCCGAATGTTTATGTAGATGGAGCTCTGATTTGACAGTTTATTAAGTTAAATGTTCTCCACTTTAAAGCTAAAAATCTATCCTCCACCCAATGAAGGAGTTCAGTATAACGCCAAGAAGGGTGACCATAGTTTAAGTGTTGTATCATTCATTCACCTGTCGACTAAACCAATGTTGTAAACATGGTATGGCCTAGGTCGCACATTCAAAGTCATTGTGCTTTTATATTATGTCCTTGGAGTTTCTGCAAGATTAAACTATATTTAGATCAGTGATGTGCAACTCACCGCCCCCCTTTTGAAGGCCCTCGGATACATTTTTGGGGTAACTCAGTCGGGTCTCAACTTACTGTTGAGAGTTAGAATAGTAGAATACACAAGGTGCAATTTCAAAATTTGGTTGTGTATCAACAGTTTTTCTCTTGTTATGTCAGTCACTGATAGTCCCTCAATTAGCCTTTATCACCTAAAATGTTTAGCGGACAGTTATCAAGCCTTGTTATCATGGTGGAGTTACCGGCCGGGGGCCTCCATTGATTTTGTTAGTCAGTCTCACTCAGATATCATATTAAAACCTGCAAGCATTTCTCTCCACCCAATGGCAAAATGTGTACAATTGCACGAAACTAACATAAAAAAATCTCTGTCAAGAATGTTTTGCTCGCGGTGTGGGGGTATGGATGTGTGTACGCAGACCCCCCCCCCACCGTCATCATCGGTGCCCATCCCTGATCCAGATTATCTAAAACTGACATTTTGTTATGTCAACGGATTGTTGTTTAAAAAAGACTAATGTACACATGCTTAAAGAAGAGTACATGTTTAAATGTAACGGGGAACAGATGGATCTGGCTGTTCTACTGCTAAAGGAAGACCATGGTTATTGGAACCGTGTAACTCTTAGGAGAATACTGCCATCTTGTTTTGTTACAGTAGGTGAACCCCACAACCTAATACCCAAATGCTCTCTCTCACACACACACACACACACACACACACACACACACACACACACACACTGTAACCCTCTATAATATCTATCTGCCAGTGTCATTTAGCAGTTGGAGAAAGACACCTGATTAAAAACATTTGTCTTATTTCCAATACCCAATACCATTCTCTTCAACCTTATAAAGTTGTCATACTCGCAATTAGCTTGACGTGTGTGTGTGCGCCTTTAGGCTAGTGTGTGGGCCCATGCCCCCCCCCCCCCCGGGAATCCATTGTTTTATCTCCAACCCCATGCCCTGTTACTTACACTGTGGTGCTTTTTAAAATTGTGTTCAATAAGCGGTATCCCTGTTATTAGAAATATAATTCTAGAAATAGCATTCTAGATTCTATTTCTATGTCCCCGTTGTTGTGTGGAGATTGGGTCAGCCTCTACAGGGCTGAGGCTGGGTTACTTAGTGGTGCTGTGCACTCAGGTAGCAGGGAATGCAGGGGGGTGCTACTTTTGTCCAATGCGATTTCACAATAATGTCCTATGGCCTCTGTTACACTGTAGTAGAACATGAAATAAAAACCCCTGCCTCGAGGCAAGTCCATCTCTCTCCACAGAGATCTTGATGTGTCGTCACCAACACTGTCGTTTTTCCTCTCCAATCGCATTATATTATGTACCGTACCGTATCAACGTGTTGTAGCTTATCTCGGTAGATATCAACCGACCAGATTCCAATTCTACCAGATATAGTGCTGAACATAGTGGAAATACAAGCTAAAGTGTTGTTCACATGTAATAGATAATGATATTTCTAAATACATCATATAGCTACAGTGTTATTGAGCTAAGACCGGTTTTAATCCAGTTCTTGTATGAAAGGTACATCCACCCAATAAGCCTACATTACGTTGCCTTTCTGAAACGTATTATTTTCAGCTAGTTGTGGTAACTGTGTTTAACTGTCATGCAACTGAAAAAACTAGGATATAATGTATGGTCCACCTGATTTACCTAAAGGCGTCAGGTTCAATGATATCATCCGTTATTTACATCAGTCAGTACATCGGAACAGAAGGAATCTGAGGGAATAGTCATAATAGAAGGATTTGTTTGCTTTATTCAGTAGGCCCTGGGAAATGGCTTCCCACTATGAACAAGTGTTAGAGAAGCCAGGTGTGTTCAGCAAGACGCAATGTTTTGGAACTTTCAGATAGCAATATGTTATGTAGAATAAATATACCTCTGACATGTAGAATAAGGAAGCACATTGGCTCTATTCATGGCATTTCTATCTGCAACATTAGAAAACATTGGGCAACTGAGCATGGCCTGTAGGAGTTTTCTGTAGTGGCTAAGTGGGTGACATGAATACATATTAGGAACATGGGGATGTGGAGTGCACCAGTGGTGGGTAGATCATAAAGGTATTTTGTTCTCTTGTGTTTATACGCTGCTGCTCCTGCCGTTAAGGGGTTGGGCTCCCTGTTGATTTAGAACTGATTAAAACAAGGCAGCAGCATTAAAATGATGGAAGTGTGACATCAAGCTAGCACGAGTTATGATGAGGATCCCCAACATAGCAAACGAACATGGACACAAGTACACAGATACATACAGGGTACCCAGATACATACAGGGTACCCAGATACATACAGAGTACCCAGATACATACAGGGTACCCAGATACATACAGAGTACCCAGATACATACAGAGTACCCAGATACATACAGAGTACCCAGATACATACAGAGTACCCAGATACATACAGAGTGCCCAGATACATACAGAGTACCCAGATACATACAGAGTACCCAGATACATACAGGGTACCCAGATACATACAGAGTACCCAGATACATACAGAGTACCCAGATACATACAGAGTACCCAGATACATACAGAGTACCCAGATACATACAGAGTACCCAGATACATACAGGGTACCCAGATACATACAGGGTACCCAGATACATACAGGGTACCCAGATACATACAGGGTACCCAGATACATACAGGGTACCCAGATACATACAGAGTACCCAGATACATACAGAGTACCCAGATACATACAGAGTACCCAGATACATACAGAGTACCCAGATACATACAGAGTACCCAGATACATACAGAGTACCCAGATACATACAGAGTACCCAGATACATACAGAGTACCCAGATACATACAGAGTGCCCAGATACATACAGAGTGCCCAGATACATACAGAGTGCCCAGATACATACAGAGTGCCCAGATACATACAGAGTGCCCAGATACATACAGAGTGCCCAGATACATACGGAGTGCCCAGATACATACGGAGTGCCCAGATACATACGGAGTGCCCAGATACATACGGAGTGCCCAGATACATACGGAGTGCCCAGATACATACGGAGTGCCCAGATACATACGGAGTGCCCAGATACATACGGAGTGCCCAGATACATACGGAGTGCCCAGATACATACGGAGTGCCCAGATACATACGGAGTGCCCAGATACATACGGAGTGCCCAGATACATACGGAGTGCCCAGATACATACGGAGTGCCCAGATACATACGGAGTGCCCAGATACATACGGAGTGCCCAGATACATACGGAGTGCCCAGATACATACGGAGTGCCCAGATACATACGGAGTGCCCAGATACATACGGAGTGCCCAGATACATACGGAGTGCCCAGATACATACGGAGTGCCCAGATACATACGGAGTGCCCAGATACATACGGAGTGCCCAGATACATACGGAGTGCCCAGATACATACGGAGTGCCCAGATACATACGGAGTGCCCAGATACATACGGAGTGCCCAGATACATACGGAGTGCCCAGATACATACGGAGTGCCCAGATACATACGGAGTGCCCAGATACATACGGAGTGCCCAGATACATACGGAGTGCCCAGATACATACGGAGTGCCCAGATACATACGGAGTGCCCAGATACATACGGAGTGCCCAGATACATACGGAGTGCCCAGATACATACGGAGTGCCCAGATACATACAGAGTGCCCAGATACATACAGAGTGCCCAGATACATACAGAGTGCCCAGATACATACAGAGTGCCCAGATACATACAGAGTGCCCAGATACATACAGAGTGCCCAGATACATACATGCACGCATACAGAGTACACGGATACATACATACATACATAGTACACGGATACATACAGTACATTGTCTCTCACTACCAGCGATCTCCTCCCCATGCTGAGGGCAGTGTGATGGATTCTGAGGCTATGGGCTGAGATTAGTTACAGTTCAAGTTTTGGAACAAAGTCTAAAGAGAAGTTTGTGCATAGTTTAGATAAGTTAGTGGTCTTTACAATGTCCATATGTTCAGTGATATTCCAGCCGTACCCAGTTAGCCTTATCCTGGATCTGACCTTCAAACCACTTCTTTTAATTAGCCAGGTAGTTAGTGCTAGCGCCTGGCAGGGGTCTTCCCTCTGGCCTTCTAGGGCTTTTGTATCTGCCCCTAGCTCCATCCCTCTCTTCTCTCCCAAGCTCTGTCACTCTCTCTTCCCTCCCTAGCACTGTCCCTAGCGCCGTCACTCTCCTCTCTCCCTAGCTCCGTCACTCCTCTCTCCCGAGCTCCGTCCCTCTCTCCTCCCTCCCTCTCTCCATCCCTCTCTCGTCTTTCCCTCTCTCCGTCCCTCCCTCTCTCCGTCCCTCTCTCCTCCTTCCCTCTCTCCTCCCTTCCTCTCTCCGTCCTTCTCTCCTCCGTCCCGAGCTCCGTCCCTCTCTTCTCCCTCCCTCTCTCTCTCCGTCCCTCTCTCTGTCCCTCTCTCTGTCCCTCTCTCCTCTCTCCCTCTCTCCTCCCTACCTCTCCCCATCCCTCTCTCCTCCCTCCCTCTCTCTGTCCCTCTCTCCTCCCTCCCTCTCTCCGTCCCTCTCTCCTCCCTCCCTAGCCCCGTCCCTCTCTCCTCTGTCCCGAGCTCCGTCCCTCTCTCCTCCCTCCCTAGCCCCGTCCCTCTCTCCTCCCTCCCTAGCTCCGTCCCTCTCTCCTCCCTCCCTAGCCCCGTCCCTCTCTCCTCCCTCCCTAGCTCCGTCCCTCTCTCCTCCCTCCCTAGCTCCGTCCCTCTCTCCTCCCTCCCTAGCTCCGTCCCTCTCTCCTCCCTCCCTAGCTCCGTCCCTCTCTCCTCTGTCCCGAGCTCCGTCCCTCTCTCCTCCCTCCCTAGCTCCGTCCCTCTCTCCTCCCTCCTTAGCTCCGTCCCTCTCTCCTCTGTCCCTCTCTCCGTCCCTCTCTCCTCCCTCCCTAGCTCCGTCCCTCTCTCCTCCCTCCCTAGCTCCGTCACTCTCTCCTTCGTCCCGAGCTCCGTTCCTCTCTTCTCCCTCCCTAGCTCCGTCCCTCTCTCCTCCCTCCCTAGCTCCGTCACTCTCTCCTTCGTCCCGAGCTCCGTCCCTCTCTCCTCCCTCCCTAGCTCCGTCACTATCTCCTCTGTCCCGAGCTCCGTCCCTCTCTCCTCCCTCCTTAGCGTCGTCCCTCTCTCCTCCCTCCCTAGCTCCGTCCCTCTCTCCTCCCTCCCTAGCTCCGTCCCTCTCTCCTCCCTCCCTAGCTCCGTCCCTCTCTCCTCCCTCCCTAGCCCCGTCCACCTCTCTCCTCCCTCCCTAGCCCCGTCCCTCTCTCCTCCCTCCCTAGCTCCGTCCCTCTCTCCTCCCTCCCTAGCTCCATCCCTCTCTCCTCCCTCCCTAGCTCCGTCCCTCTCTCCTCCCTCCCTAGCTCCATCCCTCTCTCCTCCCTCCCTAGCTCCGTCCCTCTCTCCTCCCTCCCTAGCTCCGTCCCTCTCTCCTCCCTCCCTAGCTCCGTCACTCTCTCCTCTGTCCCGAGCTCCGTCCCTCTCTCCTCCCTCCCTAGCTCCGTCCCTCTCTCCTCCCTCCCTAGCTCCGTCCCTCTCTCCTCCGTCCCGAGCTCCGTCCCTCTCTCCTCCCTCCCTAGCTCCGTCCCTCTCTCCTCCCTCCCTAGCTCCGTCCCTCTCTCCTCCGTCCCGAGCTCCGTCCCTCTCTCCTCCCTCCCTAGCTCCGTCCCTCTCTCCTCCGTCCCGAGCTCCGTCCCTCTCTCCTCCCTCCCTAGCTCCGTCCCTCTCTCCTCCCTCCCTAGCTCCGTCACTCTCTCCTCTGTCCCGAGCTCCGTCCCTCTCTCCTCCCTCCCTAGCTCCGTCACTATCTCCTCTGTCCTGAGCTCCGTCCCTCTCTCCTCCCTCCTTTGCGTCGTCCCTCTCTCCTCCCTCCTTAGCGTCGTCCCTCACTACTCCATCCCTAGCTTCGTCCCTCACTCCTCCCTCCCTAGTTCCTTCCCTCTCTCACTAGCTCTGTCCCTATCTCTGTCACTCCCTAGCTCCGTTCCTCTCTCCTCCCTCCCTAGCTCCGTCCCTCTCTCCTCTGTCCCGAGCTCCGTCCCTCTCTCCTCCCTCCCTAGCTCCGTACCTCTCTCCTCCCTCCCTAGCTCCGTACCTCTCTCATCTGTCCCGAGCTCCGTCCCTCTCTCCTCCCTCCCTAGCTCCGTCCCTCTCTCCTCCCTCCCTAGCTCCGTCCCTCTCTCCTCCCTCCCTAGCTCCGTCACTCTCTCCTCTGTCCCGAGCTCCGTCCCTCTCTCCTTCCTCCTTAGCGTCGTCCCTCTCTACTCCCTCCCTAGCTCCGTCCCTCTCTCCTCTGTCCCGAGCTCCGTCCCTCTCTCCTCCCTCCCAAGCTCCGTCCCTCTCTCCTCCCTCCCTAGCTCCGTCCCTCTCTCCTCCCTCCCTAGCTCCGTCACTCTCTCCTCTGTCCCGAGCTCCTCCCCTCTCTCCTCCCTCCTTAGCGTCGTCCCTCACTCCTCCATCCCTAGCTTCGTCCCTCACTCCTCCCTCCCTAGTTCCGTCCCTCTCTCACTAGCTCTGTCCCTATCTCTGTCACTCCCTCCTCTCTCACTAGTTCCGTCCCTCTCTCCTTGCTCCGTCTCTCTGTCCGGCCCTCCGTCCCTCTCTTCTCTGACACTGGGTTCATTGTGCTCCTCAGAGGTATTGCTCAACAATAAGCCAATGGCAGGTGGGCTAGGCTGGGCTGAACAGAGACCCACTGCACTGGCACAATACTGTGTGTATGTGTCTTGGTTAAATGGACCGCAAAGCAATGAAGAGGAGATTTATTGGCCACACACGCCCGAGCGCACACACACACACAGCACGACTTTAAAGTAAAGGAAATCATCCAAAAATTGCTGATGTATGTTTCATAAATGACACAAGATGACCACCTGTAACAAACAAGTAAAAAGGTTATTTAAGAGAGTAGGCTGCTAGTTATCAGAATAGTCATGGGAATATGGCTTGTATTGTACGAGCACAACCAGAAGGTCAATAACAACACATTCTAACAGCTAACAGGACTTCCACCAACAAACCATGAGAGCAGGTTATGTCTGTCTGGTCCCCCCCACTGTGTTAGTGGGGTTGGACAGTATTGTTGTGTTCCGGGGTTTGGGGAGTGAGGGCTTGTCCCTCTGACTGCTTTCAGGAATGTTAAGTCATGTGAAATAGAGGATGGTTTTTCATGGGAACTTGGAGTGTGACTGTGCCTTGATGAGTTGGATTATGACTCTGGCTGTGTAGAGACACAGCTATGATGGAATGTCTCCAGCCTCCTCTTGTCTGGGTTCTTTATTCAAATGATGAAAATGTACTGTTAAGTTCAGGGGCCACTGTTGGCCCCCATGGGAATGCAAGGTTAGAGTGACTGCCTCCTTTCTCTTTCATGCTGTGGATCCAAAGAGGCAGGACTTTTTTTTTTAGGGCAAGAAAGGATTTTTGGATCTTCAGATGCTTTTTATAAACTGTTTTTATGTACTTTTCTGTCTGTGTGGTCCTTTTCTTTCTGCTTTTCCAAACATGTATTTGCCCTTGAATAAGGCCTTGTAGTTAGAATGAATTGATGTGAGATTGAAGAATTACAATCATGATGGAAAAGGCTTACTCTTTAATGGAAATGTTTGGGAAATCAGGGATGCTTCTTTTAAATGTGTTGAATCAGTAAGATGACCCATTAAGAGACTCAACAACACTACTGCTGCACCACAGGTGAGCAGGTCTTCATTGTATTGTTGGACCTCTTCCTAATGCTCACACCACACCATTCCTCTGTGACCTGCAATCAACTAAAAGTTGCCAGCAGCCACAGTGCAATAGCTGACCACTTCTTCAGAATCAGCAGGAGGCAGCATTTTGATCAGACCAACTAATGTGACCCAAAATAGGCACCTCAACCCCGCAACTTCCAAACTAGGAGCATTTATTAGTGGAAGGAGCTTTGTCTAACGTTCTATTCGGTGCAAAAATACTTGTCTTCCCAGAAAAGGGGAGACCAAATGGAGACAGAGCATCTTCTTCTCTGTAAATGGATCATCTCACTACCCTGTCCTTCACCTACTATAACCATGTTAACCTCAACCAATTTAATGACTGTCGCACTGGATTTTTACACTTTTTCAATAGGTCTATATACTCTATGATGATCTAACTGTATTTTGTAATACTGCATGTGCATGCAAAGCTTCTGAGAAATGACTTTAGCAATGTGTATATTGTTGTGTTGTCCATGTAGAGGGCAGGCAGGTTGCCATTACCATGGAGGGAGAGTAACCGCTTCAAAAGTCCTCCAAATATTGTCAGTAGTGCTAGTGTTCTCCTGCCACTGTCCCAGTTAACCCTCTTCCTGCTATTCTCTGGTCTGTTCCACTGACCTCATGGCACTCTATTCCCTACAGTGCACTACTACGTTACATATGTAGTTCAATAGTATCTAGGTCTATGGGCCTCTCTCCCCTGTCTCTCTGTCTCTGTTTGTCTCTCTCTCTCTCTCTGTCTCGCTCTCTTTCTCTCTGTGTGTGTGTGTGTCGCTATATTAGTGTGTCTCTCGCTCTGTGTGTGTGTTGCTATATTAGTCTGTCTCTCTGAATGTGGTTACTCCTGAGAGTCTGGTGGTTTGATGTGATTGGCAGGTCAGCTTAATAGAAGTAGTGTGCTAAATTTTACAGCTGACCATGCCAACCAGATGGTTCTGTGGATCCTCTCTTTCTCTCTCTGTCTCCCTCCCTCTCTCTCTGGCCCCATCCCAACCATAGCGGCATATGTACATAGCCAATCATCTTTTATAGCCGAATGGCTCCTGTAAAACCAATATGGATATTGTAGAAAAGGGCAAGTTGATGCTGATGCTTAAGCTATGCTGGCACACATCCAGGATGTGTAAAATGGGCCATTATTCTGCTAGAATGCTTTTTCTACGAGGACATAACCACCTGGCCTGCATGACACACATACTGTATATCTAGGCAACAACCGGCTCTCTGCCCGCTCTAGACCCAATTAGTGCTTTTTGATATATTTTTTAAAGCTTTGCATGTAAATATGTTGTTTGGTAGGAAGCGGGTTGCTTTACACTGCAGTGACCGGGTTGTACAGTATTGGAAAAATATACTTTATCGGTGACCCACCTGAATGAATATGGTTCTATTAGTTAAAGTGTACTGTGTAGAGCAGACACGGGTCAAATATATTATGTCAGATGCCTTTAAAAGGATGTTCTTGAGCTGTGCTGAATGGAATGGTCCCAAAAGTGCAAACTCCAAGTGTGCCTTGGAGTAGGTCTAGGGAATAGGGAGAGATACGTGTTTGACCCAGGTCTGTGTGTCGAGGGAAAGTCCGGATGCGTCCTAAACACGTGCCACTGACTGGTTGAAGCGTGTTGGTGCAGTCTGAATCTGAGGCTGTAGAGGGGCCCACTGCCCAGCAATCAGCGCCAGCTACCAAAGCCCCCAACCAGAGACTCATGTCGTCATAAAGGGATGGATCCCATGACAACCACAGTACATACAGTAATGTATAATAATGTAGGTTACATGGTGGTGTCAGGCATAGGAATGGGGCACCCCCTGGAGGAGGATAATATTTAGTCATGTTGGGATATGGGATTCCATTACTCTGTAGGGCCATCTACATCTCAAACACTGTCAACTCCACACAGGACTACTTTGACTCACACAGGCCTCTGACATCACAGCACCAACCTCCCATACACAACATCATTATAGCGACGTGCTACATATATCGTCTTGTATCCTCGGGGTTAGAGAGCTGGGCCAGTAACCAAAAGTTTTGAATGAAAAATCTGTCAGATGTTGCCCTTGAGCAAGGCACTTAACCCTCTTTGCTCCAGGGGTGCTGTACTACTATGACTGACCCTGTTAAACAAGGAAAATGTATTTTATTACAGTACGCTACAGTATGTGTGAGTAACGGAGAGGCTGTGGTGTGAATTACTCCAGTCATGTCCGCAGCTAGCTAGACATATAACATATGCTGCTCTCTGTCTTTCCAAGACAGGGGGGCCATGAGCTCAAAGGTAGAAACCAGAGAGTGAGTTCTGTGAACCACTGCCCAGGGTGTAAAGTGTTGTTTCTATCAGCAGCCTTCACTGTGTCTGAGGCTACAGAGACCTATTAAAACATTTCAGACCCATAAATATGACCATATCCAAGTCCTGCATTCTCATATCACATCTCATATTGACATAGTTATATACCTTAATCCATCCTCGTTGCTCTGCATGCCAGGCCTAAGACAACAACCCTCTTATGATAAATACAGGCAGTCAACTAATCAAACAACAATCCCTCTCTGTTATCCTAATGATATAGCAGAGCTCAAGGGAAGGCATGGAGGTGTGTAGTTTAGTCTGTTAAACCTATGGATCAGGCTTGTGGTGGCGGATGCATTTTACATCTAGCTTAAGCTATAGGTTGTTTTTTGTGTGTGTGTGTGTGTGTGTGTATATATATATATGGAGTGATTATACATATATACATACATATATATACATATATATTGCGCATTAGCTCCTTGTGGAGCCACACAAGCAAGGAGCCTTGTGGTGGTGGTGCTTATCTGGGCTCCTCACAAGCTGAGGGCTGGTCTCTGAGGAGCTGCTGGCTGGCTGCATATGTTTAAGGCACTGGAGCAGGAAGACAACAGTAGAATAGAGGAGCATGGAGGAGTGGAGTGGAGGCTGGATTTGGCTTCAGTGTCAGTGAGAGCCACAAGGGAAGGAGAGTGTAGTGTGTGTTGTCACACACACAGACCCATTTTTGTAACATCGACTAACTCACAGTATAAGGTGACTTATAAGATCCATCTGGTTGTGGTAATTCTTCATAAGAATCACTGTGGTCCATAAAATCAATAGCTTCCCCACATGAGGCTAAAGCCCTTCTCGGTTTTAATGATGACAGACAGACAGACGAGAGGCTGTGGTGACATCATCAGAGAGTTGTATTAATCTCCATAAATCCCCATATTCTCATGTTTTCATCATGTAACCTCCATTTGTGTCTTGTCCACAAATATCCATGTTTCAATGTTAGAATGTTAGGGCTCTGCACATTTAGACACCATTAAACCACCGTGTCACTCTCCACAAGCACCCATGTTTGAATGTTGGATGAACGTTACGACTAAACATTTACTCTGAGACACCGTGTAGGCTACATACAGAGATTAGATGATGCACCACAACCCCATGGCTGTAGCTAAGACAATAGAATAGACAGTGGGAGAGTTGACTGTGTACGAGATGCTGATATTGCAATCCATCAAAGAAATGACTTGCAATATGTGTTTAGACTATGTATGTCTTAAATTGTATCCTACTGCACCAATCATGTTTAACTTCCATTTTTATTACACTATTGTCCATTGAAGCTAAACATAAATGTAATGTTGATTATCTTCTCTCTCTGGGAGAATCAACACATGCTGACTGTTAACTCTTCACTGACTGACTGTATATACTGCAGTATTTTTACTCGAGCTGTGTGTATTATAAACTGCCATTGTAATGATTGTGATGGTGCTCGTCCATTCAGCTGTTGTCGTCGTTTCCTCGGTGTAAGAACTCTCCAGGGTTGTGTTCATTGGGTACCAAACGGACTGACTACATGGGCTTGTTGAATGAGAAATTGTCATTTTAGTTTTCCATTGCAAAATGTTTTGATACACTTTCCGTTGTGTGCCCTAATGAACATGGCCCAGGCTTCTCTGTGTTACTATAAGCTACTGGTGATCGTTCAGTAACTGATAAATAAAGATACTTTTTGGCAGCTGTTTTACTACCACCTGATATGCAAATGTGCTATGCGAGTGTGTGTATGATCTGTAGCCTAATGATATTAAATACCCATAAACGCATTCTCTCTCCCATAAAGCACCATTCTAATCGCACCACTTTAAAGGTCTTCTCAATAATTGATGTGTAACATATTCCCTTTCCCAAACTGTTGAAACAAAGCAGCCATGCAGCTTAAACAGTCCTATTTTTATTGCATATCCTCCTAATCGTGTCGATACAGATTAGTCTCACCTCTATAGGTCTAGATACAGCCACTAGTGCCGTGTCAAAATCCCTAATGACCATGACGGTCAAACCAAACAATAGCAGATGCCATGCGGCATATCTGGGATGAAGCCATTGTTACTAATGCTTCACACTGCCATCTGGTGGTCTTTGGTGGTAATACATGGTATTAAGGCCCTGTCAATGTACTGTATATTCGAGGGCAATCAAATCAAATCAATTTTATTAGTCACATACACATGGTTAGCAGATGTTAATGCGAGTGTAGCGAAATGCTTGTGCTTCTGGTTCCGACAATGCAGTAATAACAAGTAATCTAACCTAACAATTCCGCAACTACTAATATGTACATAAAGATATATGAATGAGTGATGGTACAGACGGCATAGGCAAGGTGCAGTAGATGGTATAGAGTACGGTATATACCTATGAGATGAGTACTGTAGGGTATGTAAACATAAAGTGGCATAGTTTAAAGTGGCTAGTGGTACATGTATTACATAAAGATGGCAAGATGCAGTAGATGATATAGAGTACAGTATATACATATACATAAGAGATGTGTAATGTAGGGTATGTAAACATTATATTAGGTGGCATTGTTTAAAGTGGCTGGTGGTACATTTTTACATTTTTACATAATTTCCATCAATTCCCATTTTTAAAGTGGCTGGAGTTGAGTCAGTTTGTTGGCAGCGGCCGCTAAATGTTAGTGGTGGCTGTTTAACAGTCTGATGGCCTTGAGATTGAAAAACAGCTTCTATCTCTCGGTCCCTGCTTGGATGCACCTGTACTGACCTCGCCTTCTGGATGATAGCGCACATCCCTACAAGCAACGAGACCAGGTCGTTTGCTGCCGAATAAAACAAGACACAAATGAAAGTAAATAAACAACTTGTGCAGACAAAGCATCATCCTCATTTTAATTATTACTTTTTCAATTGAAACTTTAACTAGGCAAGCCAGTTAAGAATGTGTTCTTATTTACAATGACGGCCTACACGGGCCAAACCTTGACGATGCTGGGCCAATTGTGTGCTGCACTATGTGACTCCCAATCACGGCCGGATATAATGCACCCTGGATTCGAACCAGGGCATCCAGTGACGCCTCTTGCACTGAGATGCAGTGTCTTAGACCGCCGCGCTGGTTTTTGTTATTGTAGCAGGCCAAAACAAGTGAAGTACACAATCATTCAACTGATGCTCTGTAAAACGCCAGGGAGAGACCCACATTCATGATCTTATTAAGTGACCCTCACCCAATCACTAAACAGAGACAATGCATTGTAAATGACTTGTATATTAGCTGTAACGGTAATGCGCAAGTGAAAACGTAATAAAAGAGATTCTAAAACATTTTTGACCCACAACATATGAAAATAGTGGATATAGTCTTATCACAATTATAATTTTAAAATGACAGTTCAAAATGTTTGAAGGTTGCAGGTGTCTGTCATGACACAATAACGTGGCAAGGCATTACCCATTCTCTACCCTCTGACCACTCTTAGCATGACCACGTACACAGTACGGCCACCAAAGATTCAGACTTCCAACACCTAAACCATCCCAGGCAGGAACTCCTAAAACTAAGGGTCCTGTTCTGTTATTATTTATAATGCCGTCTGAAAGTCAGACCAGACTGGAATGTTATGACAAATCCAATCAACCAAAGTCTCAAATTAGGGGCAGGCTGCTTTGTTAATGGGAATGTCCCACATTCCTCCAAGCAGCCATTAAAATGATGCAGGAGTGCCGAGTATTGACTCTGAAGTTCCAGAACAGTACTCCCAGTAATCAAGCGTCTCTAGAAGGTTATAGAATCCCAAGCAGGTTCCCTAACCCCAGACAGAGTGAAGCTCCAACATGAAAAACAAAAGCTGCTCCAAAGAATGTCACTATAGCAATGATTAGTGTAACAACAAAAAGCATCAAGTACTTGAATATATCATCTGTAACCACTGAACTATACCAGCAGGTGACACACTGCTCTGGGCATGTTACTCCTCATTACAATAAGCATATTTACATGTCTACATACAATACAAAAAAGTATATTTCTAAATGTACCAAGGGAATATCTATCATCTATGTAGCTATTGGCACACCTGTCCACCTCCTGAAACATGCCCTGCATAACAGTGAGAAACATCTTTGTATGAAACAGTGACATGATTATTTTTACCTCTGCCTCTTACAGTGTGATACCAGAGTGGATATAAGGAACCCCCATGATGCTTTGGTACAGACAAATGTCATAAGAAATAGATGGGAAATGTATTCTCTTCTCATGCCTCTTAAATATTGAAAAACATAATAAAAATACATTTGAAAGTTTGTGAGGAATGCTGAAGGAGACAAGACAGGGCACTGTTCAAGTGCATTCTTGTTAAATAACACAGTTGTACTTTTTTTTTTTTTTTTTTAGAGACGTCAGCATTCCAATTAGAGACCAGACCAGTGCCAGGGTGGCTGTTGAAGGCCTACTCTCTGGCAGTTTACCAGAAGACTTTTGATCACAGAGTTCCTGACAAACTATTTCTGCCCACAATGAAGAGGTGGGAAACCACCTTTCTGTGAAATAGGTCATGTCTAAACAGAAAAGTCAACAGCCTACTGCCCTAGCAGTTGGGCTAAATGGGGACAAAGGATCTACAGTAACTTCTCTCTGGAAGACATTTTATTAGCCATAATGTGTTCTTAAATGGTGGAACCAGGACTTTTCTTACAGAAGTTTATTTCCACAATGAATCCATGCCATGATATGGCCAGGCGTCTTCCAGTAGGGGAGGACTTGCATTGGGCATTTAAACCAAATATTCACTAGTGTCCTAAAATGTACGTACAGTGCCTATAGCAGGTCAACACTCCCCATGAAATGTTTTTCCTACAGATCTACACAACCTACTCCACATTTTCAACGTGAAAGAAAGTTATAGAACATTTTACCAAAAAAAAAGACAAATAACAGATATCATAATTGGATAAGTCTCTATCCTGAGTTAATAATTGGTGGATGCACCTTTGGCAGCAATTACATCTGTGACTCATTTCCATTAAGGTTCTACCAAGTTGGCACAACTTTTAGGGTAACATATATCCATCGTTTTTGTCAACATTGCTCAGGCTCAGTAAATTTGGTTGGGGATCACTGGTGGACAGCGATATTTAAACCTTGCCTCTGATTTTTTTGAAGCAGATTTAACTCTGGACAGACTAGACCACTCAGGAACACTTAAACTCTTAGAAAGACTTCTGTTGAAAAACATTCATGGATGTGTAGACTTTCTTTAGGCACTGTATGTATCATCCTAGTGTGGTCAAGAGTAAACATTTAGCAGGATTCTGCATCGCACTCTTTCATACCTCAAGATGTTCAGAAGAGAAAAACATTCCCTCATTGAAAGTCAACTGTTAAAAATGGATTACCATACCACATACACTGTAGAGAAATTAAAATACCAACACGGGAGGAAATCTAGTTCTTAGTCTAGGTCAAGAATAGTATATTTCCAATTTAAGTAAAATTGTACATCTTTATGAAAAGGTAAACAATGAAAATCACTTTGTAACAAAAACAACTACTATCCATATATCATTCAACAGTAGAGAAGTACACAGGATCCAGTGACTATCCTACTATTTCAGCATACCAAGCAGAGAGAAGCCAGTGAGACAAGTGCCCTAATACAGACTTTGGCCCACCATGCTGTGAGGCTTTGAGTGATGTAAATTGCACTGACCTGAGGGTCAAGGCCAGCCGACACCATTATAACCAATCATGCATCTGCGACTATCATTACACACTGATCTGGATGCATTGGCCCACCCTCTCTGATATCAGAGTTAAGCACTATGAACTGCTCAGAGGTCAGATTTAGACCACCCCCATTTGGTTAAGCTGTGAGAGGAGTGTGTGAGCTACACAGATCTGGTATTAACTCTACTCAGATGTGCTCTACACCACATTACTGGTGCTATTGGTGAGAGTAATACATGACAGAGAAAGCCTCTTCAGTGTTGGAATAGAAATGACATCCTAGAGTATTACAGTGATTGGAGTACATCAAAAGAAAATAAAAAACAAATGCCTGTTAGTCCTCAAAGTTATGGAAAGATATGGGCCTGTGTGAACCAATTGGTTTTGAGCCATCACAACTTCACTTGCTGTGACATACAGTTTCTCATAAAGTGTAATGTATATTATTCTACTTGTGCAGGTTCCTCAACCATGGACATTAGATTAGAAACATACAGTCGTACAAACCTACAAGTGTTACGGTGTCACAATATTTCAGTAATTTATATATATTTTTTAATTTAAAAGTTCCTGGGGAAACTTATTTTTCTTTTTTGGTTGTTGGTTCTGTTTTGTGCTATAGTGTTGTAAAGAGGGAGCTGAAGAAGGGAGGAGGTGAGAGAACAGAAAGAGGGGAGACAGAAGGAGAAAGAGGGTATGGTTCAAGTTAATGTCACCCTGGCTAGGGGTCAGAGGTGAAAGGTCAGGCTGGTCTCAGTGGGGCTGTTCTTCCTGGGTGGCGATGGGTGTGGCCTCTGGCCGTTTCTCTACGGGAACAGAAGGGTCAGACGTCGCTGTAGAGGTCAACACATCGCCAAAGTCACCCTGAGATGCTGTCGGGCTCATCTTGACCTGCAGGTGGTGGAGGAAGAGATATAGATGTTGAATGAGTGAATTAATAAATGAAGACAAACAAATTCATTAATTTTTATCATCTGTTGTGTTATGATGAATTTCTCCCCAAATATTCAAAGATAAATATTTTAGGGCTCCTCTAAATGTACTGAGAAGTGATTAAGTTCTTACTCACTCCTCTTCTCATCTTTTACCTTTAAAGTCTCGACTTTCTCCTCAAACGACTTAAAGGTGTGTGTGTTCCTGTGAAGAGGGACACGGGATGTGAGTAGAGCAGGACGAAGAGGAGTGATATTGCAGAGACTAGTGTGTGGTGTCTGAAATGGCACCCTATTCCCTATTTAGTGCACTACTTTTGACCAGGGCCCATAGTTGTACCCTATATAGGGAATAGGGTGCCATTTTGTACACAGCCTAACAGACACCCGACTTCCATATCCAGAGGACTGTGGGAAAGCAGAGGTGGGAGGTCAGGGAAGAAAGCAGAGGTGGGAGGTTGGGATACTTAAAAGGAGACACATTTATCATTGTTTTCATAAGGACTGTTATCCGACAACCCCTCCAGACAGGGTTCAGTTAACTGTAGATGATTCCAGTCTCTTCTATTCACAGATCATATAGACTATTTATTGTCCAGAGGGTAAAAACACTAAGAATACAAGAACGGGGACAAGGAAATAACGTTTGTGTCAGAAATACACCTCACTCCCTATAAACTATCCCTATAAACTAGAGGGGTGTTGCTTCTCAGTCACTTCTCAACCAACAGATGTATGCTCTTCATTTGATCACTCTTGTTGCTGGGAATTTTCCTGCACAGTGGGAAATGCAAACTTATATTGTATTTGAGGTTTAAAATAGCTTCTAATGTTTGTAATTTCCATTTCAAAATGTCAGAACTCAAGCCAGTTTTTCCTCAAGTTCGCAAAGCTGCGAGACATTATTGTAAAAGGTGCTACAGAGGAGTAGAGGGTTCCAGCAAGCCGCGGTTTGGTTATTAATGTGCGTGTTCCCTTACCTCATCACGGGCATACTAGCAGAATGCTGTAGGGAGCGTATGCTATCCGACAGCATTAAAAAAAGAGAGATAGGGGGTTAGTAAAGAAAGAGAGTGCCCCAGTGTGGAGAGGTAGAGACACATATTCCTTCATTCATCCTTTATTTCCTACATTCATCCATGCATCATTCAATCCAAGTTAAATTGACGAGTGACTAAGAGTATGTTGAGGTGAAAACACGCTTCAGTTACCATAGTCATTTATGGCAATGTAGACCTACTGTACACAGACAGTCATGCAATCACAAGAAGCATTTGAATTAATCCTCACAGATCTCACAGAGAACCAAATCCCCCTAGCACAGAAGAACCCATGCAGTACAGTGACAGAGTGGAGAAATAGATATGAACTCTACTAGCAGCCAGGGGTTAACACTCAGCAAGACTACAGAGTAATGATCTAAACAGCATCTAAAATGACTTAGTATGGATGAACTAACTAACGGCACCAGCAGGGACAGTCTTACCCAAAATAATTGGAAATAGATTGCAATCTGTAAAGGCCAAGTATTGTGTTAAAGACATGTACAGACAATGAACAATACGTTTCCCATGATAAGACGAGCATGTGTATTCTCCCAGCCTGCCCCTTCAGTCCCCACTCTACTTGATAGAATACACTACAAAACTTCAGGTCTATGCTTAGGGTCTCTCTGTAAGAGCCTGTCTTTGTCTGCTTCCAAAATGGCGCCCTATTCACTACACGGTGCAGTACTTTTGACCAGAGCTCATTGGGACCTGGTCAAAAGTACTGCACTATATAGGGAATGGGGTGTCGTTTCAGACGCAGACTATGCGTGTGCCTCACCTGACGTCCTCAAACTTCCTGCTGATGGCCGAGCCCATGCTGGTGAAGGCTGCCGTGGCCTTCTGACCAGCTACGGACAGGCCCTCTGACGTCTTCTTGTAGCTGTTAGGAGAGAGAGAGAGAGAGCAAGACGGAATAAGAAAAAATGAGAGAAAATAAAGAGACAGAATGTACATTCCCCCTCTGACTAGTCAGCATGTGAGAGCTGACTCTGCAGAATAGTGTGTGTGCTCACACCTGCATGTGTGTGTATGCCTGTGTATAAGTGTTACGTATGTGTGCATCCCTGTGTGTGTACAGCCACGTACGCAGTAGAGGTGGTGACCTCCTGCCAGCTCTTGCTGATGTTCTGTTTGAGCTCGTTGAGAGGAGTGATGCCCAGCTTCCTCTTGATGTCTGCCACCTGCTTCTCCTTAGCTGCCAGCACCTGAGACAGAGTCACGACCTCATCCTCCAACTGAGAGAGACAGTAAGAGACGTGAGACAGTAAGAGACGTGAGACAGAGACAGAGACAGAGAGACAGAGAGACAGAGAGACAGAGAGACAGAGAGACAGAGAGACAGAGAGACAGAGAGACAGAGAGACAGAGAGACAGAGAGAGAGAGAGAGAGAGAGAGAGGAGAGAGAGAGAGAGAGAGAGAGAGAGAGAGAACGCAACAGACAGTGAGAGAGAGACACACATGTTGAGGACAGAGACGGCGTGAGACACAGGGTGTAGGGGTGAGAAACACAGGGTGTAGGGGTGAGAAACACAGGGTGTAGGGTTGGGTAGTACTGACTGAAACAAATGTAATTTTTTAAACGTTTTCTTCCCCCCCAGAACCAAAATTCTGTAATTCGTACAACAGAGTTTTTGTTATACATTATAACACTGGAAGTATCTACATTCTTATAATACCTAGACCGCTGACTTGAGCCAGGGTTCCTGACTTACCTTGAGCAGTTCATCTCGTAGCTCCTCCTGTTCCTCCTCTGTCAGGGTGGGGACGGAAGGGGACACGGTCACCGACATCACTGCATCCTCCCCTACCTCTGTGACAGAGTCTGGTCTCACAGCACCTGGAGAGATGTAGTGGGAGGGGAGGAAAGAGGGAGGAGATGGAGAGACAGGGAGAGTAAAAAAGAGAGAGTTAAGAGAGACATCCTCAGAGTTTCTGATCCTAAAAGGCTTGAGAGGATACAGCAGGTGTTCAATGATAGCTGTCAACTTAGTAGTGTTTCTCCTTCTGGTGTGGAGGAAGAAAAGACAGTCCAGTGTCCACGGGCGGTGAAGGGGGGACCAGCTAGATTAAGAGATAGCCTTTGAAGGGCAGGTGTCAAACACACACAATATTGTGGTCTCACTTCTTTGATGTTGGACTCTCAGCCTTGAGCAGGCCAGTCAGCCATAGCTCTACCCTGTAGGAATTGAAGAGTTTATTTCCAAAACACTATCTCCACCAATCACAGTTGTGTTTATTCATAGATTTAAGATGTGTAGGATTTTTAGTTTAACGCTATATAATATCCATTGTTAAGCTGGAATGGAATATGTTCGTATCCTGTATATTTGACTGTCATATCCTCATATCCTGTCATATCCTCGACTTCGGCGATGTCATCTACAAAATAGCTTCCAATACTCTACTCAGCAAACTAGATGCAGTTTATCATAGTGCCATCCGTTTTGTTACTAAAACACCTGATACCACCCACCACTGCGACCTGTATGCTCTAGTCGGCTGGCCCTCGCTACATATTCGTCGCCAGACCCACTGGCTCCAGGTCATCTATAAGTCCATGCTAGGTAAAGCTCCACCTTATCTCAGTTCACTGGTCACGATATCAACACCCACCCGTAGCACGCGCTCCAGCAGGTATATCTCACTGATCATCCCAAAAGCCAACACCTTATTTGGCCGCCTGTCCTTCCAGTTCTCTGCTGCCTGTGACTGGAACGAATTGCAAAAATCGCTGAAGTTGGAGACTTTTATTTCCCTCACCAACTTTAAACATCTGCTATCTGAGCAGCTAACCGATCGCTGCAGCTGTACATAGTCCATCTGTAAACAACCCACCCAATTTACCTACCTCATCCCCATACTGTTTTTATTTATTTATTTTTCTGCTCTTTTGCACACCAGTATCTCTACTTGCTCATGATCATCTGATGATTCATCACTCCAGTGTTAATCTGCTAAATTGTAATTATTCACTCCTATAGCCTATTTATTGCCTACCTCCTCATGCCTTTTGCACACAATGTATATAGACTCATTTTGTTTTTTTCCTACTGTGTTATTGACTTGTTTATTGTTTACTCCATGTGTAACTCTGTGTTGTTGTCTGTTCACACTGCTATGCTTTATCTTGGCCAGGTCGCAGTTGTAAATGAGAACTTGTTCTCAACTAGCCTACCTGGTTAAATAAAGGTGAAATAAAATAAATACAAAATATGCAGTTGTCTGTGGATAAGAGAATCTGCTAAACATAGATGTTTTACATACAGATCATGTTACTGTATTCAATCAAATAAAAACATATATATTGATGTCACAAATGTATCATTGGTACAGTTCTTTAATAAACATTTCATTATATTTGACTGTGTAAAACCTAGCAGTACTAGTTATTTCTCTGAGAGTGAGGTGGATATATAGCATTTTGCCACAAAACAATTATTATTTGTCTCTCAGAAATGAAACCATCAAGTGATAGAGATGTATTTGTTAAAAATCTGTCATTGAACAAACGCCATGATTAGATAGATTGGGGTGGTTTTTCACTCATCATTTATTTAAAACAATAAAAGCAAACGTACCAATATTTCAGAAAATGTATATATATAGTGTTTTGGAATAAAACTCTTCAATTGTAACATGAATAACAGCTGAACCTTCTGGATGGAGTCGTTGAGATTTTTCAGCAGGAGAGGAACAGCCATGTAAGAGAAAGTGGGGTAGTTCAGAAAAAGTCCGTCAGTGGAATAAAAACTCCATTAACTGATCCCTAGCAGCAACAAAGAACCATGTTATGAAAAATGTGGATATTTTCAAATCTCTCTTTTTGGGGGGAATGTGCATACCACGTCAAGAGTTACTATCTAAACATCATGTCATCACTCAGTCTTTCAATTATACTTCCTACTTTATAATGATTCATCAAGTCTATAAAAAAAAGACTCAAAACGCTCATGGTTCTTGCTCTGTAAGATTCACTCTAATTACTAGTTAACCAGTATTAGTGCACATATTAGTTAAATCAATTTCACATGCTGCTGATGCAGTCCTAAATTTCTCTGATTGGAGAAAAGGAGTTTTGGCCGGTGCAGCACGAATCATGGGTGTTCCTTGTGATCTGGTTTTGACCCTGGGAACGGATGGTCCTGTAATTGATTATTATTAGAGATAACTGTTGTGGTTACAGTAGTTCAGATACAGAATTGCAGCTGACATGGCTCTATGGATGTTACCTGTATGGACGACAGTTGACTGCATCGGTAGCCTGTTTTAGATAACCCCTTTTCTTCATGCTTACATGAATGGCTAAAGAAGCGACTTGATACTAAACCAGTGGTGTATCGGATTTAAGAGATTGAATGACTTTCTGGTCCTTAGTGCTTGTTGACCACATTAAGGCTTCAGGATTAGGAAGACCATGATGCGATATCTTCTTTGACTTGAACAATTAGCTCCTGGGTAAGGGACAGTCTGTGTTGGAAATAAGAAACAACCGAGTGAGTTTGCTCAGCGAACAGGCATCACACCAAGAGAATACAGAGAAGACTGGCTTGGCCTCACGAGGAATTATGAACCAGTAGAAGCATGCTCTTCAATGTTGCTCAAATTACCATCAATCTAACAGAAATGTACCCAACTCTGAATATCAAATAATATTTCTACGAGATAAATTGTGTAGAAATGCTCAACACATATTCACTCAACCTTTCCCTTTCGATTGTTTCCCTCCCTCCTCTTGACGACGGGGCAGTGCCTCTGCGGTCCAGGTAGCCATACTGCTGACAGGTCTGTGTAATCTATACCACCATCCCAAACCACGAGGGCTTCTACCTTATATGGGTTCGAACAGGGGTGTCAAACTCATTTTGCCCACGATGTGGCAGCAACTATAAAGATTAGCCTACATCACACAAAACGCTGATTGTTTTTGCTCCAATGCAATGTATAGGTAGTCTGTATTCACAGCCTAAAAATAAAGGCCACTACTTTAAATGAGGCACGTCTGTTGAGAACTGAGGTTAATCCCATCAGAATGGCAGCGTATAATTAGCCTGTTAGTATAACAAGCCAAAAGGGTTTTTTAATTGTTAAATAAGTCATTGAACCTCTCTATATATTTATTTACAGTGGCCTGTGTAAGTTAATTATATTGCTGTAGGTTATCTGTAACTAGTAATGATGGGACTGCCAGCATAGTTAAGAGTCATGTAACTCTTTAAACAAATATTGGTAAAAAAATAGAACAAAGGGCTTTGGCACCAGCTTTGTTCGGTCTTGTCATAGCTTGACCAAGCTCCTCTGATGCCAGCCCGACAACCCAAAACCACTCTAGGTTTGATAAACCCACTCTAGGTTTCTTCCTAGGAGTGTTTTCAGTGTGGTCTTGTCAGAGTTCAACCCCCAGCAACCACCCACCTGTTTGCCATCTGCCCCAGACAGCCCCTTTTCTAAAACAGGTCAGAATGGGACAGCAACAGAACGCAGTCACACACATCAAGAAACACAAATGAGATCTCCTTTTGTTCACACGCACCCCCCACCATCTCATTCTCTTTGCAAACACCCTATCCACACCCCAGAACAAATACAAACTTCTTCACTCACACACTGCTCTGGTTACCTCTGGCTGTGACAGTCACGTGCGGTGAGCCCGGTGGTGTTACAATGACGCTGGGGGACAGATAGAGGTAGCTGCTATTCACTCCCTGCTCAAAGTCAAACGGCGACTTGTATTCCTGCTCCAGAGCGTCCATGGCTGTTGCCTGGCTGGGTTAGGTGGCTCCAGGCTGGGTTAGGTGGCTCCAGGCTGGGTTAGGTGGCTCCAGGCTGGGTTAGGTGGCT
This sequence comes from Salvelinus fontinalis, assembly GCF_029448725.1. Classification (NCBI taxonomy): domain Eukaryota; kingdom Metazoa; phylum Chordata; class Actinopteri; order Salmoniformes; family Salmonidae; genus Salvelinus; species Salvelinus fontinalis. Next base: position 15,614,399 of record NC_074686.1, read on the forward strand.
CCAGGCTGGGTTAGGTGGCTCCAGGCTGGGTTAGGTGGCTCCAGGCTGGGTTAGGTGGCTCCAGGCTGGGTTAGGTGGCTCCAGGCTGGGTTAGGTGGCTCCAGGCTGGGTTAGGTGGCTCCAGGCTGGGTTAGGTGGCTCCAGGCTGGGTTAGGTGGTTGGGACCACAATGACTCCGGTCGCTGCAGCCGCTGATTTCCTGCATGTGCTAGGACGCATGCAGCTGGGGCACAGTTCACTCAGTGCTCCGATTGTCCTCTCCTGTCTCCTGGTCTGGTAGACACACGGTACTCCTGTGTCGTGTGTGTGTGACAGTGTATTACGTGACAGTGTGTCGTGTATATGACAGTGCGTGTGTATGTGTCCGTATGTGACACTGTGTTGCGGTTGGACACACAGCTCCGGCCGGGCTAGCCTCCTAGCCTGTCTGTCGGTCTCTGGGTCTGTCTCTGGGTCTGTCTCTGGGTCTGTCTTTCTGCTGCAGACTCACATGACATGCAGTCATCCAGGCAGGCCGAGGTGGCGTCACGACGGTCGCTCTGTGGTGTTAATGAGTTACCTTCCCTTTAGCCTTCACTCTCTGCCGACACTGCAATCACCAACCACCACAGTCATTAGTCAGGCACTCCCAGTCCCCTGGTAGCTAGGCTTCTCTGTTGGAAATAATCCAAAGGTCACTGGTGGATTGCTGCAATCATCCACACATCCACAGTTTCTGATTCTGCACACCCAGGAGTTTTTTAAAGGAAAAGACCATAAAGATGCTAGGCTAGCATTTATGGAATGCAGGAGCTCTTCTGTGATGAGTTTCCAGCTCTAGTATACAGCACCCTCTCCCTCGCGCCTTCCCCATCCATCTTGTCATCTAGGGAAAAACGAGGTTCCATTTGTTGGTTGGTCACATGACACGCTCAGGCCCGGGATAGGGCAGGCCCGTGAGATGGAAGCAACCGTAATCTGCAGTGTCCCAGATTACAGCGAGCCGCTAATCCAGTTCAGACTGTCCAGCTGGGAGCTCCACTGTACTGTTACTGTACAGAAAGAGACACTATGTACCAGAGAGCAGGTAGCTGCATCTGTATGTACCAACACTTACCGTACAGAGAGCGGGTCGCTGCAGCTGTATGTACCAACACTTACCGTACAGAGAGCGGGTAGCTGCAGCTGTATGTACCAACACTTACAGTACAGAGAGCGGGTAGCTGCATCTGTATGTACCAACACTTACCGTACAGAGAGCGGGTAGCTGCATCTGTATGTACCAACACTTACCGTACAGAGAGCGGGTAGCTGCATCTGTATGTAGCAACAATTACCGTACAGAGAGCGGGTAGCTGCATCTGTATGTACCAACACTTACCGTACAGAGAGCGGGTAGCTGCATCTGTATGTAGCAACACTTACCGTACAGAGAGCGGGTAGCTGCATCTGTATGTACCAACACTTACCGTACAGAGAGCGGGTAGCTGCAGCTGTATGTACCAACACTTACCGTACAGAGAGCGGGTAGCTGCATCTGTATGTACCAACACTTACCGTACAGAGAGCAGGTAGCTGCATCTGTATGCACCAACACTTACCGTACAGAGAGCAGGTAGCTGCATCTGTATGCACCAACACTTACCGTACAGAGAGCAGGTAGCTGCATCTGTATGTACCAACACTTACCGTACAGAGAGCGGGTAGCTGCAGCTGTATGCACCAACACTTACCGTACAGAGAGCAGGTAGCTGCATCTGTATGCACCAACACTTACCGTACAGAGAGCGGGTAGCTGCATCTGTATGTACCAACACTTACCGTACAGAGAGCAGGTAGCTGCATCTGTATGTACCAACACTTACCGTACAGAGAGCAGGTAGCTGCATCTGTATGCACCAACACTTACCGTACAGAGAGCAGGTAGCTGCAGCTGTATGTACCAACAATTACAGTACAGAGAGCGGGTAGCTGCATCTGTATGTACCAACAACTACCGTACAGAGAGCAGGTAGCTGCATCTGTATGTACCAACACTTACCGTACAGAGAGCAGGTAGCTGCATCTGTATGTACCAACACTTACAGTACAGAGAGCAGGTAGCTGCATCTGTATGTACCAACACTTACCGTACAGAGAGCAGGTAGCTGCAGCTGTATGTACCAACACTTACCGTACAGAGAGCAGGTAGCTGCATCTGTATGTACCAACACTTACAGTACAGAGAGCAGGTAGCTGCATCTGTATGTACCAACACTTACCGTACAGAGAGCAGGTAGCTGCAGCTGTATGTACCAACACTTACCGTACAGAGAGCAGGTAGCTGCATCTGTATGTACCAACACTTACCGTACAGAGAGCGGGTAGCTGCATCTGTATGTACCAACACTTACAGTACAGAGAGCAGGTAGCTGCAGCTGTATGTACCAACACTTACCGTACAGAGAGCAGGTAGCTGCATCTGTATGTACCAACACTTACCGTACAGAGAGCGGGTAGCTGCATCTGTATGTACCAACACTTACCGTACAGAGAGCGGGTAGCTGCAGCTGTATGTACCAACACTTACAGTACAGAGAGCGGGTAGCTGCATCTGTATGTACCAACACTTACCGTACAGAGAGCGGGTAGCTGCATCTGTATGTAGCAACAATTACCGTACAGAGAGCGGGTAGCTGCATCTGTATGTACCAACACTTACCGTACAGAGAGCGGGTAGCTGCATCTGTATGTAGCAACAATTACCGTACAGAGAGCAGGTAGCTGCATCTGTATGTACCAACACTTACCGTACAGAGAGCAGGTAGCTGCAGCTGTATGTACCAACACTTACCGTACAGAGAGCGGGTAGCTGCATCTGTATGTACCAACACTTACAGTACAGAGAGCAGGTAGCTGCAGCTGTATGTACCAACACTTACCGTACAGAGAGCAGGTAGCTGCATCTGTATGTACCAACACTTACCGTACAGAGAGCGGGTAGCTGCATCTGTATGTACCAACACTTACCGTACAGAGAGCGGGTAGCTGCAGCTGTATGTACCAACACTTACAGTACAGAGAGCGGGTAGCTGCATCTGTATGTACCAACACTTACCGTACAGAGAGCGGGTAGCTGCATCTGTATGTAGCAACAATTACCGTACAGAGAGCGGGTAGCTGCATCTGTATGTACCAACACTTACCGTACAGAGAGCGGGTAGCTGCATCTGTATGTAGCAACAATTACCGTACAGAGAGCAGGTAGCTGCATCTGTATGTACCAACACTTACCGTACAGAGAGCAGGTAGCTGCAGCTGTATGTACCAACACTTACCGTACAGAGAGCAGGTAGCTGCATCTGTATGTACCAACACTTACCGTACAGAGAGCAGGTAGCTGCATCTGTATGTACCAACACTTACCGTACAGAGAGCGGGTAGCTGCAGCTGTATGTACCAACACTTACCGTACAGAGAGCGGGTAGCTGCAGCTGTATGTACCAACACTTACCGTACAGAGAGCGGGAAGCTGCATCTGTATGTACCAACACAGAGCTGTAGCGTGTGGAGAGAGCCTTGCTGTACTGTATGTAGTAGTCTACCAATGCCGAACTGTGCTGTTTAGTGTCTACTGCAGACACAATAGATGAGCTTTTTGTGAGCGTAGGCATATTAAAATGTGTCCATGATAATGGTAGTCTATACGACACCTACACTGGTGTACAGTACAGGCCAATGCTTACTCACACAGGCCTGTTTCAGAGCATAGCCTTAGTTTTCTTTTCCCATGGTGCTCAACAGCAGTAGGGTCAGTGTCTGTATTGTGTCACACTAAAGTTCTGTACGTAGCCACTTCTGTATGGGTCTACATTTTATTTAATGAGGCAAGTCAGTTAAGAACAAATTCTTATTTACAATGACGGCCACTCCGGCCAAACCCTCCCCTAACCCGTAAAACACTGGGCTAATTGTGCGCCGCCCTATGGGACTCCCGATCACGGCCGGTTGTGATACAGCCAGGGGTCAAACCAGGGTCTGTAGTGACGACTTAGACCGCTGTGCCCACTCGGGAGAGTGGTAAGGAAGGACGGACCTTGGATTGAATGGAGCAAGGTTCTGCCATTGTTATAGGAATCTTGGATTTGTCCATTTTTGTCTTTGTAAGAGCCATGCGTTTCCTAGCAACCAGGCTGTGATACAAAGATTCAGGTTACAATGAGGACTTACAGTGAGTACTTCCATTCACCCAGTTCCTTACAAGCGAGCAAGCAGGTGCGCGCGCACACACACCAACCTCGGCACCTCCTCATTCTCTCCAAAGTTGGTGTGAAGAGTTTATAGGTCCCAGATGTTTGCCTTTCTGGCTGGTTCTTGTTGGCCTGTTACCAAAGCATGCGTCACAGAGTACACACTCACACACATAAAAATACAAAGTAAAAGTCGGCCACGCATTATCTTAAAGGGAAAGTGTGATATTATTAATGCACATTTCATTCTAACACAGCATAACTTGTACCAGTAAGTAATATGCTATTCATTTATCTGAATGTTGATAATACAATCTATGCGCTCTAGTGATGTCTGAATGGAGTTTGATTGGTTATACCTAGGAATTCCTATATGGGAGCACAAAGCAGGCTCCGTCACTCATTACAAATTACTTGAAGCTGAAGCTAGCTACATCTGTGTGATTTATTTTTGTATTTCCTCCTTCCATGGATATAAGAAAAGCACCCTGTAGGTCGAGTAGTCACACTTCCTTGCCAACACGTAGAACTTTACAATTTGTTTTAATATTAGAAGATTGATAGTAATAACTTATTGAATCCATGCAACTTCTCCACAGTGGCATGTATTCATGAATGCCAGTCTCTTGACAACAAGGTAGACAAAATTCGAGCAAGGGTTGCCTTCCAGAGAGACATCAGAGATTGCAACATTCTCTGTTTCACGGAAACATGGCTTACTCGGGATACGTTATCAGAGTCGGTACAGCCACCTAGTTTCTTCACGCATCGCGCCAACAGAAACAAACATCTCTCTGGGAAGAAGAAGGGCGGGGGTGTATGCCTTAAGATTAACGAGTCGTGGTGTGATAACAACATACAGGAACTCAAGTCATTTTGTTCACCTGACCTAGAATTCCTTACAATCAAATGCCGACCGCATTATCTACCAAGAGAATTCTCTTCGATTATAATCACAGCCGTGTATATCCCCCCCCAAGCAGACACCTCGACGGCCCTGAAAGAACTTCATTGGACTATGAAACTGGAAACCACATATCCTGAGGCTGCATTTATTGTAGCTGGGAATTTTAATAAAGTTAATCTGAAAACAAGGCTCCCTAAATTTTATCAGCATATTGAATGCGTGACCCGGGCTGGCAGCATTCTGGATCATTGCTACTCTAACTTCCACAACGCATACAAAGCCCTCCCTCGCCCTCCTTGCGGCAAATCTGACCACGACTCCATTTTGTTTCTCCCAGCCTATAGAGAGAAACTAAAACAGGAAACACCCGTGCTCAGGTCTGTTCAATGCTGGTCCGACCAATCTGATTCCAAGCTTCAAGATTGCTTAGATCACGTGGGCTGGGACATGTTCTAGATAGCCTCAGACAACAACATTGATGTATACGCTGATTTGGTGAGCGAGAATATTAGCAAGTGCATCGGTGATGTTGTACCCAAGGTGACTATTAAAACCCTCCCTAACCAGAAACCGTGGATTGATGGCAGCATTTTCTGAAAAAAAACATTACAACTGAAAGCGCGAACCATTGCTTTTAATCATGGCAAGGCGTCCGGAAACATGACCGAATACAAACAGTGTAGCTATTCCCTCCGCAAGGCAATCAAACAAGCTAAGCGACAGTATAGAGACAAAGTACAGTCGCAATTCAACGGCTCAGACACGAGACATGTGTGGCAGGGTCTACAGTCAATCACGGATTACAAAAAGAAAACCAGGTTCGTCGCAGACACCGACGTCTTGCTCCCAGACAAACTAAACAACTTCTTTGCTCGCTTTGAGGACAATACAGTGCCACTGACACGGCCCGCTAGCAAAACCTGCGGGCTCTCCTTCACCGGAGCCAACTCGAGTAAAACATTTAAACGTGTTAACCCTCGCAAGGCTGCCGGCCCAGACGGCATCCCTAGCCGTGTCCTCAGAGCATGCGCAGACCAGCTGGCTGGTGTGTTTACGGACATATTCAATCAATCCCTATCCCAGTCTGCTGTTCCCACATGCTTCAAGAGGGCCACCATTGTTCCTGTTCCCAAGAAAGCTAAGGTAACTGAGCTAAACGACTATCGCCCCGTACCACTCACTTCCGTCATCATGAAGTGCTTTGAGAGACTAGTCAAGGATCATATCACCTCCACCCTAGCCCACACCCTAGATCCACTCCAATTTGCTTACCGCCCCAATAGGTCCACAGGCGACACAATCGCAATCACACCGCCCTAACCCATCTGGACAAGGGGAATACCTATGTAATAATGCTGTTCATCAATTACAGCTCAGCATTTAACACCATAGTACCCTCCAAACCCTGGGTCTCGACCCCGCCCTGTGCAACTGGGTCCTGGACTTTGACCGGCCGCCCCCCCCCAGGTAGTGAGGGTAGGAAACAGCTCCACCCCGCTGATCCTCAACACTGGGGCCCCACAGGGGTGCGTTCTCAGCCCTCTCCTGTACTCCCTGTTCACCCATGACTGCGTGGTCATGCACGCCTCCAACTCAAATCATCAAGTTTGCAGACGACACTACAGTGGTAGGCTTGATTACCAACAATGACGAGATGGCCTACAGAGAGGTGGTGAGGGCCCTCGGAGCGTGGTGTCAGGAAAATAACCTCACACTCAACATCAACCAAACAAAGGAGATGATCGTGGACTTCAGGAAACAGCAGAGGAAGCACCCCCCTATCCACATTGACGGGACAGTAGTGGAGAAGGTGGAAAGTTAAGTTCCTCTGCGTACACATCACGCACAAACGGAAATGGTCCACCCACACAGACAGCGCGGTGAAGGCGGCGCAGCAGCGCCTCTTCAACCTCAGGAGGGTGAGGAAATTTGGCTTGTCACCAAAAACTCACAAACTTCTACAGATGCACAATCGAGAGCATCCTGTCGGGCTGTATCACCGCCTGGTACGGCAAGTGCTCTGCCCACAACCGTAAGGCTCTCCAGAGGGTAGTGAGGTCTGCACAACGCATCACCGGGGGCAAACTACCTGCCCTCCAGGACATCTCCACCACCCGATGTCACAGGAAGGCCAAAAAGATCATCAAGGATAACAACCACCCGAGCCACTGCCTGTTCACCCTGCTATCATCCAGAAGGCGAGGTCAGTACAGGTGCATCAAAGCTGGGACCGAGACTGAAAAACAGCTTCTATCTCAAGGCCATCAGACTGTTAAACAACCATCACTAACATTGAGTGGCTGCTGCCAACATACTGACTCAAATCTCTAGCCACTTTAATAATAAAAAATTGGATGTAATAAATGTATCACTAGTCACTTTAAGCAATGCCACTTTATAATGTTTACATGCCCTACATTACTCATCTCATATGTATATACTGTACTCTATACCATCTACTGCATCTTGCCTATGCTGCACGGCCATCGCTCATCCATATATTTTTATTCATTCCTTTACACTTGTGTGTATAAGGTAGTTGTTGTGAAATTGTTAGATTACTTGTTAGTTATTACTGCACGGTCGGAACTAGAAGCACAGTAATTTCCCTACACTCACATTAACATCAGTTAACCATCTGTATGTGACCAATACAATTTGATTTGAAGCCAGACCCCCCCCCCCCCCAAAAAAATGACCAAGAAAAAAACCATTAAACAATTTATATTTTCTGTGTTTCATAATTGTCCTTCAATTCAAAGGAGGCTGAATGTATCTCACCAGAGAAAGCATCAGAGAGAGTGAATCTGCGACCCTCTGTCTCTGCTATGTGTAGCCTTATCTGATGCTGTCTGGTCAAAAAGAGTGTGATAGTGTTGCCACCTGTAGCATTGAACGCAAAAGGAAGCCAGCGAGTATTTGGCCTCCCTTGATTAAAAAATAGTATATAGCCCTTCAGCGTTGAGCTAAACTGTGAATGGTCCGGGGTTACAAAAAAGAAGGGAAAAAAAAGAAAAGAAAAAAGGTGTCAAGGGAAGCCAGTTTGGATTTGGCTTCACATCAAACATCATTGACAGAAACAAAAAAAATTGTTGCATCTCATTGTGTTGTTGTCCTCCGGTGGTTATCTAGCTAGCTAAAATTGGCCCTTTCCTAAATTAGCCATGGACAGAGATTTGGACTTTTTATTCAATTACCGTACTGGCCAATGATTATTACGGTGATTCTGATCCAACCATAACTTCATACATTGTGTCTCTTGCCTGAGAGGATGGAAGTTCAATATGTAGCTAGATGTAGAAGGTTAATGTTAACTAGCTGGCACATCGTTGCCCATGAAAGGAAGTTAGCCTAGTGAGCAAGCATTTTAGCCAGGTAGCCTAGGACAACAAAAACTAAAAGCGTGTACTGTATGCCATAGACCAGATCGGCAGCATGAAACAGAGGATGGCATTGGCGTTTCTCTACAAGTAAGGGGAGTCTCACACACACAAATCAGTACCATGGACAGCCACATATTTAGCTTATGTTGATTGGACTAAATTGTCTTTGGAATCTTTTATTTGTCCCTGAATTAGACTCAGCATTGGTGATTTGAGGATGTTGAAATGTTGGTGGAATAGTGGAACCAGCTCCTATATTCTTTGCGGTAACTCTGTGGTGTTCTAAATCAATAGTTGTTTAGTAGTCAGAAAATATCAGAAACATTAACTTGCTTGACCATGCTGTAGGTCATGTAACTGTTTGTTGCTCCCCGGTTATGTAATGAAAAAAAGGTGTGGTTGAATTTATTCTGCCACAGTCTTCTTATTGTCTTGGCCTTAACCCTATACATCACGGGGTCAAGGCATATGCACTAACAGGTTATAGAGCAAACACAATTAGGAGAACACATTGGCTGTACCTTTTTCCCCCCCTGGCTTTCCCAGTGATTTTACCCTGCCTCTCCATTTAGGTGTAGGTTTACAAGGTAAGTATTTGTTTTCAGTGGGGATAATGATTCAAAACATCATGTTCATTTCAAGAAACCCGAGCTGGCAACTTTAACCTTACCAGTTACACATAGAACTCTATAAACCAAATAGGCTACTGATGAAAGCGAGGGTTTAAACTGGCAAAGGAAGGAGTGCCACTGTTCTTCGAATGTTTGTCTCTTACTTTAGCTTCCTGTTTTTCTTATTCCCTCAAAACCGGGACCAGTGTCAGACATCCATTTTACCACTGCCCAGCAGAGTTTGAACACAAACAACAGACACTGTGGTCAGACAGAAAGATGCTCCTTTAGGTTGTTAATACTCCACAGCGTCTTGTCAGTAGACTACTCCCTGTGCACCGTGTCACATGGTGGAGGGTCCCAAACAGGAATCATGAGACACTGGCTGGATGGATGATGACTTTCCAGCCCAGACCCAGCCCAACCGTGGCTGGTCAGTCAGTCAGTTAGGGGCAGGATGGAAGCCAGACAGTGTGGAGATGAAGAGGCCTAGGATTTATCCACACCTAAAAAGGGGGGCATCACCCCATGACCATGGGACACTGGGGGATGACTCAAGTCTCCAGTCCAGGTCTGGACACAACCAGCGGTGCCATGTGAGAGGGGAGGCCTGCGATTTCCACAGTGTTATGATAGGAGGCCCATGACGATCTACTAGAGAGGGAGTTCTACTGAGGCACTTCATGGATATGAGGGGAGCTTTCCATGGGCGTCAATAATAAAAGAGAGCAAATCTATATTTTGGTGGTGTAATCTGAGCTAGAAGACTGTTGCAGCTTATTTTTCAGGCTCTCACAACAATAATGTCATTCAGAGATGGCAATCGTGTCCTTCTCCCGTGGAGATGTTCCTTGCTCTACATTTGTACATTTGTCCTGATAGAAGTACTGTTCAATTAAACGTCAACCCCCCAAAATGTCTGCATTTTTATACATTTATGCATTTCCTGCACTCTTTTTGCGATCATTTCCACACTGCCACATAGGGCTGCAGGATATAGGCAAAAATTATAGGCCTTATTATTAACCAAATGTTGCAAATTTGACTTGTGATTTTGATCTAAACACTTGGATGAACTGTTGCAATCATGGAAATACAAGATAATAGTGTGTGGCCTCCCGAGAGGCACAGTGGTCCAATGCAAGTTGTGCCACTAGAGATCCTGGTTCGAGTCCAGGCTCTGTCTCAGCCGGCTGCGACCGGGAGACCCATGGGACGGCACACAATTGGCCCAGTGTCGTCCGGGTTAGGGGAGGGTTTGGCCGGCCGGGATGTACTTGTACCATCGCGCTCTAGCAACTCCTGTGGCGGGCCGGGCGCATGTACGCTGACACGGTCCCCAAGTGTACGGTGTTTCCTCTGACACATTGGTGCGGCTGGCTTCCGGGTTAAGCGGGCATTGTGTCAAGAAGCAGTGTGGCTTGGCAGGGTTGTGTTTCTGAGGATGCACAGCTCTCAACCTTCGCCTCTCTCGAGTCCGTACGGGAGTAGCAGCGATGGGACAAGACTAACTATCAAATGGATACCACGAAAAAGGGGAGAAAAAATTATTTTTAAAAATAAGATAGTGTGCACTTTGTTGTTTGAAATGACAATGAATGAAATGCCAGGGAGGAGTTATTGTGACTGGGTAGTAACCAAAGTGTTGACAAGTGTTTTCTAGGGGACCCTATAATCTTTGGCTACATTAAATGTTCTCTCTTAGCTACTTCATGTAGCTAACATATTCATGCATTCCTCTTTGCTTTAGAAGATATTGTTGCAAACTGATTTAAGTCTACACCATCACTGGTTTTATTAGGCTGTATAGGTAATTACTTTGACTCAGTACATTTATTAGCTAGCTAGCCAGCTAACAAGCGATTAGCATTAGGTGCTAACAAGACAGGACCAACTTACTAAGAAAAGACAAACTATCTGTTTGCAGATGTACGAAACACAACCAAAGTGTAATTATAGAACGCTAGTGGATTTATATTAAAAAGCAAAGTGAAAACAGCATTGTTGTCATTAACATTGTTGCATGAGCTGCAATGAGCATGCAGACTGAACGCAAGTGTCTCGTGGTCGAGGAACAACAAATGTGCTCCTTGAGTCACAGGGGGCGGGGCTAGGTCTTTGTGGAAAGCGGCATGGAAAGAGAGAGATGACTTAAGTAGTGAAGTAAACTATAAAAATGGACATTACATTTAAGAAACTAAAACATTCAAATATTGTAGAACGTTAAGTAAAAACCCAAACCAGTCCATGCCTCAATACCGGTATATCGTAAAATAAGGTACCGCCCAGCCCTAATCTACAGGTAGATTAACTGCCTAAATAATGGAAAAATAGTTGAGTAAATGAGGGATACAAAGTATATTGAAAGTAGGTGCTTCCAGACAGGTGTGGTTACTGAGTTAGTTAAGCAATTAACGTCCCATCATGCTTAGCGTCATATAGAAATGCCCAGTTGCCCATTATTTTGGCTACCATGGCTAGAAGAATTCGGTCTCAAAGGAGTGTAGAGGGTTTAAGGAGTCTGTGCGTGTGTCTCATATATCCACCCAATTTAACACTTATGGGAGATTCTGGAGCAGCGCCCGAGAAAGAGTTTTTCCACCACCATCAACAAAACATCAAATGATGGAATTTCTCGTGGAAGAAGGGTGTCACATCCCTCCAATTGAGTTCCAGATACTTGCAGAATCTATGCCAAGGCGCTTTGAAGCTGTTCTGGCGGCCTTGTTGGCCTAACGCCCTATTAAGACACTATGTTGGGGTTTTCCTTTATTTTGGCAGTTACGTCTACATGACAACTGTCTGCTCCTTGATGTTTTGACCAGGTCTTATAGGAAGAGATATCAGTGTCAGTCAGGGGAGTCTCAGTCTTGGCTGGTGGGTGTGGATGTTGCTGCCTCAGATTCTGAAAGACTTCATACAATAGCCAGATCTCTCAATGGAGCCAGTTGTGTCTTACTGAAATCTAATTAGAGTAACTTTGCCATGACCTTGGTCTTACAGTAATTACTATCATTAGGTTAGGCCGCATCTCAGAGAAAAACATGTTTTGAAGCATACAGGAAGGAGAAAAGTTGAGTATTTCCTCAGTTCACACCATTCCAATGTAGAGCTAGCTTGTGGTTAATGCTACATTATGAAAGGAGATCAATAGGAAATATTTTGTTTGCCAACAAAAGTTTAGAATAATGTCTGATTGAAATATCTGGGATGTGTTACCAAAGACCATAGATAAATTAAGGTTTTCAAAAGCTATAAACATAATTTGCATTAATTTGATAACCACATCTTATTTAATTGTCTGAGTAATAAAGACTTTCAGAGATTTCCAGCATTACATTAAATAAACAGTAGGTCTAAGACTATGATCATTGAGACAGCAATGAAGCTGCTATGCCTGTTCTTATATACCTATTATACCGCATTGTTGCAAGGTGAACCTCCAAGCATTTCATTGTACTGTGTACTAGAGGTCTGCGCGGGACTGATTTCTTCATCCCGCTCTGCTGCTGCAGCTTTTCATTCCGTACCCGCCCGCTCCTGCTGGCTTTCTGTCCGACTCCTACCCGCATCAGCAAGAACTGGTCCCGAACCCAACCACAGTCCCAATGTTATTTAGGCGTAGCCCATGTGACACAGCTCACTTGCTGGCCATGGTCCCAGCAATGTTGCGCCCTACATGCAATATTAAAAGCGCTAAAATACCAGAAGAAATTGATTCAATTACCAGAGAGTACTCTACATCATTGAGACCACACAGACTCTTGCATGCTTAACTAGGAGAGGAGAGGTAGGCTACTGAATTTAAAGCAGCGAATTCTAGAGTTTGTGTATAAAGTGACAGAGGTGCTTTTAATACAAAAGGTAAACCTAGGCTAACACATACAAAGCAGAAAGACGACCATTTCCAACGTTGTCTGTATGAACGACCGCAGTGATCTCCGTTTAGACACGCAGCCCTCTACTGTGTTTGCACACGACAAATAAACTTGACATGGGCCCAGGCTTCTACTTACATCTGCTCCACATTCACACTATCAGTCATATCGTGAAAAATAAACACCTCATTGGCCCTTTCACATCCCACGAGTGAGGTGGTAGCCTACTTTTGAGGTAAACTGCAGCTCACACAATGTACAATGTCTCCACAAATACGTTAAATCACAGCATAAGGCTCGCTAAAGTAAAGACATATACCTGGGCCCCATTTTGTGCAGAAAGATATTCCCAGGCACTGTACCAACAAATGGACCCGAGAGCAAAAACGGACCCCTGAGCAAATACAGTAGGTAAGTAACCTATGGCAACTATGAAACAGAGAAGAGGAAGAAAAGGGTGTGTGTTTCAACTCAGCTCAATTAAACAAAGAGGCAGAGAAGTACATAAAAAAAGCTAGAACACCTACTCATTCAAGGGTTTTTCTTAATTTTTTATTATTTTCTACATTTTAGAATAATAGTGAAGACATCAAAACTATGAAATAACACATATGGAATCATGTAGTAACCAAAAAAAGTATTAAACAAATCAGAACATGTTTTATAATTTAAGATTCTTCAAAATAGCCACCCCTTGCACACTCTTGGCATTCTCTCATTCAGCTTCACCTGGAATGCTTTTCCAACAGTCTTGAAGGAGTTCCCACATATGCTAAGCACATGTTTGCTGCTTTTCCTTCACTCTGCGGTTCAACTCATCCCAAACCATCTCAATTTGGTTGAGATTGGGGGATTGTGGAAGCCAGGTCATCTGATGCAGCACTCCATCACTCTCCTTCTTGGTAAAATATCCCTTACACAGCCTGGAGGTGTGTTGGGTCATTGTCCTGTTGAAAAACAAATTATAGTCCCACTAAGCCCAAACCAGATGGGATGGCGCATTGTTGCAGAATGCTGTGGTGCCTTGAATTCTAAATAAACCACAGACGGTGTGGGGGTGCCATGCTTTACGGTGGGAAATACACATGCGGAGATCATCCGTTCACCCACACCGCGTCTCACAAAGACACGGCGGTTAGAACCAAATATCTCCAATTTGGACTCATCAAACCAAAGGACAAATTTCCTCCGGTCTAATGTCCGATGCTCATGTTTCTTGGTACCAATCAAGTCTCTTCTTCTTATTGGTGTCCTTTAGTAGTGGTTTCTTTGCAGCAATTCAACCATGAAGGCCTGATTCACACAGTCTCCTCTGAACAGTTGATGTTGAGATGTCTGTTACTTGAACTCTGTGAAGCACTTATTTAGGCTACAATTTCTGAGGCTGGTAACTCTAATGAACTTATCCTCTGCAGCAGAGGTAACTCTGGGTCTTCCTTTCCTGTGGCGATCCTCATGAGAGCCAGTTTCATCACAGCGCTCGATGGTTTTTGCGACTGCACTTGAAGAAACTTTCAAAGTTCTTGACAATTTCAGTATTGACTGACCTTCATGTCTTAAAGTAATGGACTGTCATTTCTCTTTGCTTATTTGAGCTGTTCTTGCCATAATATGGACTTTGTCTTTTACCAAATAGGGCTAGCTTGAGACCTGCAAAATACTCTATAATTCTCAAAAAGGAGCCTTAAAAAGCCCATAAATGTGCTCTTTCATCTGTTTAGGCATAATGTTTGGCTGATATTGGTCAATTAGGCTCCAGATGAATGTGAAGTCAGACAGACACAGGCTCTCCTACTGCTTTTACCTAAAGCACTAAAAACAAACTGTACACCTCACTCTGTTGCCATGACAGCTGCCTGACAAGAAGAAAACCATTGACTGGTTGTCCCATCATGAGTCACCCTGATGAAAGTCTTGGCAACAGAGCTGTTTCATATCCAGTGTACACTGGGACTAACTATTTTGAATTAAAGGTAATAAAAGAAGGGGTCATATTTGCTGGCATGTGAACAACGCTGCCTTTTGCATTGAATGCCAGGTCTGCTTTTGATGAGCACGAATATACAAAAGGTATCAAAGTTAGTTTTTTGTGTGTGTGTGTGGGGGGGGGGAGGGGGGACAGGTTTCTGAACCTCAAGACATATTACAGAACAAGCAGATGGACTTCAGGAAACAGCATCACTATGTGCCGAAGGATGCTGATCCTGCTCATGACAGGTGACTAAAATGTAATCTATATAAAAGAAAAAGACAAGCAGGTCACAGAGGCCTTCCTACCTGGCAGCCCCTCCTGCAAAGTACACAAACAAGACACAGTGTGTCTCTGGCATCATCCTGCAATCTGTTGTTTAAACAACACGCTGCTCCCTGGCCTGAATACCAGCTGCAGTGATACGTGAGAAGTGGGCAAGCAGACATGAACAGAGAGGAGGGAGGAGAGGGAGGCACAAGGCAGATGGCTGCCCAGCAGGAGAGGAAAGGAAGTAATCAAAGCAAGGAAAGATGCATTCACCTGCTACCTGTCTGGCCCTGCATTCGAATCACCTCCCAAGAGAGATGTTGGACAGAATGGGAAAATGAGGGGAGGGAGGGAAGAGAACAGGGAAGTGGTCAGAGGGGTCATAGGAGACTGGAGAGTAGATGTAGACAGTGGGAGAATCTCATTGCATACTCCTCACCTTCTCAAAACCCATTGGAGGAGAAGGTCAGAGGGGAGGGACCTCTGGCTTTCTCATCCAATGGTTTTTGAGAAGGTGGTGAGGCGTATGCAATTCAGATTCTCCCAATGATGCTCCTCCTCAAAATGACACTCAAGTGGCATAGGTTACTACCTGGATTGTTATTGTGAAAGGTGTATATCATTCTAGGAGTAAAACCATAGGCTAGACCTGTAGAGACATGAAGTGTTTACCCATTTACGAGATGGCAGGAAAACTGAAAAAGTGCCGATAAGTCTAGACAACATTCTGTCAACAGCACAAGACTAACCACAAGAACAGTGCAAATCAAAGGCTGTTCATAACCTAGTATACTTTAGTGACGAGGCCTATCAAGTAAACGTAACACGACGACATCATACACATAGTTCATTCAAAGTGTGAAAATTGAATTGTGACAACTGTGCCATCAGAGACATTGTCTACAACGGAGATAAAAAAGTTGTTCACAAACCTTTAAAACAACAAAAGACATACAGTAAACTTATCAATGGATAATAAAAGCATACACATGAATGATCAAGGAGAACAATCTGTACACAGTAAGGAATGTATGACACATCTAGAGCGAGGTGTGGTGTGTGGGCGTTCCTGGAGCAAACATATGGTAAACTGTATTTTCAACCCACTTCAGTGAAAATAACAGCAAAACAACGCATAAATGTAATACTTGAACCAATATTATGACTCTTTCAACGTTCTTTCAAACGCGTGCAACAAAGTAACGCTAACAATTGAGGTTGGGTTTTAAATTCGAGGACTAGACCAACTTCCTTGTCTTCTCTGTATTGTTTTCCTCCCACATTCAAAGAACAGGAACATTGTACAATGTTTGACTATCTTGTTTAACTTGTGTGATTTGAGATGAATGGCTTGCATATTATTGTCTCTGGGTATATCGAAGACTAGAACATTCTTTGTTTTACATTAAAAAATGTTAAAGCTTCTGCAGAAGGCTGAACTTGAGTTAGTTAGCATATGCTCTGATTAGCCTACAGCTAGCTAACTTTAGTTAGAAACAAACTAAACAGAGTTTTAAAATGGTTGTCAGTAATAGTACTGTCATTTTGCATGCTGTAACAAATACCTTACCTTGATCTGCTTGCTCCATCCTCACGCTATATGCTGTTTCTGCTATTCTTATTTGATCCAAAAGCTTGCAGGTTCCCCACTTCGCTCCTGCAATCTTGTGCACTCACATGCTCGCGGTAGGTGGGGTCCTCTGTGACGTCAAGCCGTAGAAAGAGCACGTAGAAGTGTAAACAGAGGGTGCGTTCGTAAAATTCGCTCTGGCTATCTACTTCGATTTCAGAGCGCTCTCGTCTGAGTGTGCCAGAGCGCAGAATAACGAATGAATTTACAAATGCTCAACACCAGTTGAATATGGCCGTTGTCAGTAAACGTCGACAAAAACTCAAAAATGTGTAAATAAGAATGTGTTATTAACTGACTAGCCTAGTTAAATAAAGGTTAAATATGGATGTCATGAAAACAGCCTAACCAGCTCTTCTAGGGTGGGTAAAATGGTCAGAGTGAGGTATTCTCTCATATGTGTCTGGAAGTAGCTAGTAGGCTAGCCAACGTTAGCTTGGTGCTTGACTGCCGTTGTGATGTCAGAACGCTCGGATCAACCCTACACCACAGCCAGAGCGTCCAGTGTAGCTCTGAATCTGAGCACACTCTGAATTTACGAACACAACCAGAGCCAGGCACGTGGGTCAATGTTCAACACATAATCAAGCTATCTATTTCAGCACGCCAAGGCTGACAAACTAATATTTCACATTTCGTTATAGTCATTTTTCTATATTTCATTGTAGGACAGCCGTATTGATGGCTTTCTGAACACACACAAGTGGATTTAATGTGGCCCCAGAGTGACCTTCCAGACTGGGTTTCAATCTGACCTGTAACCTAATTGATAGACACCCAATATGAGTTTTGACTCAGACTATAACCAGACTGGCTATAGACTGTCTGTTGACACACCAGCCCCCCTTCATGATGATTGATTTATTAATTTGCATTCAAAGAAATACTTAACTGACTTGCCTAGTTAACTAAAAATAAAAAGTATAACAAATATGTTTAAGCCATTTAATGGAGAGACATTGTATGGGTATGCATATTGTATTACCCTCCCTTTCACTCTGGATTTAGACTTGACAAGGCTTTATATACACCTGCCATTTCCAGAAGCAAAGTGGGTCACACTCCCCATCATGTTCACACACTGTGTTCTGGTTTAGTCCTTAATTTACAGTCTTTGAAACTGGACGCTAGGCCTAACAACGCCACTCAGTACTGGAACAGTGCTGTCAGTCAGAAAACTCAGCGAATCATGAAAGACTACTGCCACCTGCAGGAGCAAATGATCAGGAGCAGGCTTCCATGGGATTGTTCTAGGTTTTAGATCAATATATATTCCCATATTGATTATGGCTCTGTATCTTCAATAATCTGTGGGGAAAAAACGAAAAAATGCCAGTTATACCCAAACAAATATTTTATGTTTTTGGTGTTATCTAAACATAAACGTATTACTTACGTATTACGTATTACTTACTATATCATTGTACACTACTAATTTTGGCTTATTCATCAATAAAACCTAATGAAAATATATATATTCCACTCGGCCGTGTTGGACTGTATACATTTCCAATCAATTATTAGTTACGTATTTGGATTGTTATTGATTATTAAAGTTTCTGATATTGCTGTGGTTTTTCACATAATTCATTTTAACAAAATATACACTTATTTGGACAACATGTTTGAGTTTATTTTATTATATGCCTATAATAAACAAACTGGGTGATGTTGGATTGCAAAAAAATATTGGAAATAACGAAATAGTAATGGGGGAAAATGTGGAACGCAAAGAACCATGAAAGTGTTAATCATTCACCTGGTAGCTGTGTCACCACCTAGGAACATACAGAGAGTATCTGTATGGTCTGTATGTTCCTAGGTCACCACCACACCTTGTGCGTTTGGTTGGATCATTTGTTGTACCTGCCCATTGAAATTAATGTAATACAAATACCATTGGTGCGCACTAGATCTGTTTGATGCAGTTAAATACAAGGGTACCGTCACCCCGCTTGGCAGGAGGTCTGAAAGGAGGACAAGGATTTGTTGGTTGGAGACAAGCAAAACCAAAGATGAAAAGCACGCGGGAAATGGGTGCAGCCACTCACACAAAAGACCCCTTGCTGTAAACAGCGTTGAGCTATAAAAGAACAGCACCCCCATCTTCCTTTAAATGACCCCCCACGACCCCCCTTTCTCTGGTCGAAGTGCATTGTGGGGAAAGTCGTTGCCATTCGACCTCTGTAGGGCCTGCGCGGACGCAGCTAGAACCCTGAAATTCATTATGCGTTTTAAAGCTTTATTTATTTCCGCATAACCTACATACTCTCACCAGGAGGCCAAAGTAGGAAAAAACGATAAACAGACATATAATTCGGATCCGCAACATAGAATACTTAAATATATCGAAATTAGTCGGTAGGGATATTGTTTAGAAAGTGGTATATTTTAATATATTAAGAAAATGTCTGGGGAGAGAAACCGCAGGTCGCTGGCGTTCAGAGGAGGTGGATTAGCCGTAACCGGTTCCAGTGGTGTCGGGGGGAGCAACAGTAACAGCTGGGAGGCCCAGGCCTGTCAAGACCGAAATTTGAACGGGAACCGACCAGATCAAGAAGAGGATAGGGATCTGGGGGCAAAAGGACCATCGCAAGAGAGAGTGGAGGGTGGGGGATCTGTCAGCGATAGCACAGAACCAGAGGCGGAGGAGGCAGAGGACCCGGAAGGGGGCAACTGGGCAGACGGGAACGGAGAGGATCGTGTCGGTTGGGTGGCAGTAACTGTCAGAGAAGACGAGTCCAGGAAAGGGAGTAACTGGACAGCGGGTAACGGCCTGAACAGCGAGGACAGAGGCGAAGCGGGGAGCGGGGGAGACGGGGAGCAGGAAACGGGTGGTGCCAGGAAGTCTTGGGTAGAAATGAGACCGCAGACGTTACTCCAGAAACATTCGCTATTCCAAGCATCATGGCGACAGGAGTTCCCATGGCTCAAATTTTGCCAGGAGACGGGACTTATGTCTTGCTCCTGGTGTCACAACATTGCCACTAAAAACAACGACGAGCTGGTGAAAGGCAGTCGAAATTACAAGCGGGCCTTGCTTTTGAGACATCATCTGTCTTCTGAGCACGGAAGGAATGATCCGACCAAGCAGGTAAAGTGTCTACAGCGTAATTTATGGTTATCATTTCTTTGAGTTGTGTCTAACTTAGTTAGCCAATATTTACGCACAGCTGAGTTTCAGTTCCCTGGCAGTTACATTTCCCCGGGAGAGGCTATCCAGCTTGCTTCCTAGTTAGCTAACGTTAGCTACTTTTTAGCTAGTTACTTGCTAGTTCTAATCAGACATGTTTGATCGTTCAAGGTAGCTAGCCTACCCAATGCTCCCATGTTAATCTAAATACCTAGCTACAGCTCACGATTATTAAACTGTGCTTAATGGTGACATTTATACAGAAACCAATTACTAGCGAAACAAATCTGGCTAGCCTGTAGCCCAGTGACAGTGTGACTCCCATTAACTTGCTATTCCACGTACAAGTAATGGGAGTCACATTGGTGGCTAGCTACCTTAGGGTGTTATTTTATATTATCATAGCTTCAAGGACAATACACATACTAGCTAGCTATCTACTGTTAACATTTGCCCTGGAGTTGTATGTTTTCTTCTGTGCCAGAGTATAATGCACTTGTAACCATTCAACAAACGCTTTTGTTACCCCAGCAACTACCTTGGTTTATTGCTAGCTTGCTTTGCTAGCTGGTGAACCGCACCCCTGCCTACCCCCCCTTCTCTGTTCTGCTTTGCACAGTGGAGAGCAGAATGCAGAATGACCTCTGGCGCATTTCTCCCCTCCTCCCGTTGGAGCAGCTAAATTAGAGGCATTGTGCTAGATGACTCCCCAGAATCCATAGATGGTGTGTCACGGGCTAGGTTGGACAGGAGGAGAGGTAAATCAAGTCCAAGCAGCTTGACAGCTAGCTACCCCTTCCTACCCTCCCTTCCTACCCTCCCTTCCTGACCCACATGCAATTCTTTCTGTGAAAAGGTTACAATAGGTTCATACACTATATATACAAAAGTATATGGACACACATTCAAATGAGTGGATTCGGCTATTTCAGCCACACCTGTTGCTGACAGGTGTATAAAATCGCGCACACAGCCATGCAGTCTCCACGGGTAAACATTGGCAATAGAATGGCCTTACTGAAGAGCTCAGTGACTTTCATCATGGCACTGTCATAGGATGCCACCTTTCCAACAAGTCAGTTTGTCAAATTTCTGTCCTGCTGCCCCGGTCAACTGTGTGTGCTGTTATTGTGAAGTGGGAACGTCTAGGAGCAACAACGGCTCAGCTGCGAAGTGGTACGCCACACAAGCTCACAGAACGGGACTGCAAAGTGTTGAACCGAGTAAAAATCATCTGTCCTCAGTTGCAACACTCACTACCGAGTTACAAACTGCCTCTGGAAGCAAAGTCAGCACAATAACTGTTTGTCGGGAGCTTCATGAAATGGGTATTCACTATCCATGGCCGAGCAGCCGCACACAAACCTAAGATCACCATGCGCAATGCCTAGCATTGGCTGGAGTGGTGGAAACCTCTCCCGCGTTGGACTCCGGAGCAGAGGAAACGCGTTTTCTGGAGTGATGAATCACTCTTCACCATCTGGCAGTCTGACGGAAGAATCTGTGTTTGGCAGATGCCAGGAGAACGCTACCTGCTCAAATGCATAGTGCCAACTGTAAAGTTTGGTGGAGGAGGAATAATGGTCTGGGGCTGTTTTTCATGGTTGGGCTGGGTCCCTTAGTTCCAGTGAAGGGAAATCTTAACGCTACAGCAGACAATTACATTCTAGACGATTCTAACTTTGTGGCAAAGTTCTGGGGAAGGCCCTTTCCAGTTTCAGGATGACAATGCCCTTGTGCACAAAGCGAGGTCCATACAGAAATGGTATGTTGAGATCGGTGTGGAAATACTTGACTCGCCTGCACAGATCCCCCGACCTCAACCCCACGAACACCTTTGGGATGAATTGGAACGCCTACTGCAAGCCAGGCCTAAATGCCCAACATCAGTGCCCGACCTCACTAATGCTCGTTGCTGATTGGAAGCAAGCCCCCACAGCAATGTTCCAACATCTAGTGGAAAGCCTTCCCAGAGGAATAGAGGCTTTCATAGCAGCAAAGGGGGGACCAACTCCATTTTAATGCCCATGATTTTGGAATGCGATATTCGACGAGCATATGTCCACATACTTTTGTTCATGTAGTGTATGTATACTGGCAGCAGCATGGGTTGTCATGTCACCATCTGACCTTGTCAACCCATACATTTATCGATTAATAGGGTTTTTTATGGTATGTTTTGTATCATATAATTACCAAGCTATACATTGTCAGGTTGTATGTACAGAAGGACTGAAACCATGACAGACCATCACCAAGGCTTCTTTCCCCTAGGCTTGATATCAACGATTGATTACTTGATGATGTTCCCAATGTCAAAATGATGAATGTGTATATTGCTGCAAAAAAATCACGTTTGGAATATTCATCATAGGACAATGAAACACCTTCTGGGTGAGATGGAACATTCCACTTGTGTAATTACAAAACCTGCCCAACTCCATTGCTACCCAAATACAAAGCAATTACTAAAATCCTATCTAACAATGTTGTTAGCTACCGTAGTAATTACAGGGTTTTTACACAGGGTTAAAGAGTAATCACAGCAGTATATAAAAAAACAACTACAGAGCCCAGTTTCCTATTTGACATCTAGGCCCTATCACCTCTTATCCTGACTCTGATTCAAGCTGTCAGGGGAATTGAGAGCATGCAGCCACAATTTGACTCTAATTTGTCAGTGAAATGAAAGAGGATTGGATCACACTGCCAGACCACCAGGGTTAGTTCCATCCGATATACGCAATCACTAATCAGAATGACTTAAAGTGAAGGGATCCACTAACTTGTACACATCACAAATTAGTAAGGAAAGCAGTGGGAGGAGGGATTAGAGAAGAAGTAGTCCTCCTCCCTGAAAACAAGACTACCCTGGCTGCTTGGTCAGGGTTTAAAGGTTAGGGATAGTGAGGGATAAGACAGTAGCTCCACCATATAATCAAACACTTTCCTTTAGCCTAATTTCATTTCGTAGCTTTCGGAATAAAAGATTTTAGATGCCTTTAAAATTTCTGGATTTTCTGTGCAGTTGTTAATGTCAAAGTTTAAATATGCAAAGATGATTTTCCCTGTGGTGTTTTCCCCCATATATAGTAGCCTAATGTTGTTTTGAATATAATTCCTGTGTGAACTACATTGTGGCAGCACATGAAATGGCATCATTTTCTTCACCCAATTCCGGACCAAAGTCCGGGAGGGGGACAATTCATCGCTGGAATCCGTCAACCCAACGAGGAGCTATTTGCATTGTTGGGAGGCCTGGAGGCCTGCTCCCAACCCACACCTTAGGGCCAGACACACTGCCGCATTGTTCTAGCATCTGGGAGACGGTCGGGTTAGGGGAGAGTATGGAGCCAGCTGGCCTCAGGGTAGGGATGGGATGGTAAATGGATGGTAGTGTGTAGTTACGTTAGCCTGGGCACCCATTGCCCGAAGGGCCCTTGGTTTGTTTTTCTTTTCTGGGATATTGTTCCACAAATTCTACTCTCTGTTTTAAGGGGAAGTGTTTTATATTTGTACTCCTGGATGGTGAGAGGTTAGCCAACAGTAGCCTACATCACACAGTTAAGAACTGGTAGGTAGATCTACTGTAAAAGTCATTTCAATCTGTTTGTATAGGCCTAGGCTGCATTTTCAGTCCATTTTAGTAATACTTCGATAGTAATAGCCTAAACACAGAATTTCACATACAGTGCATTCGGAAAGTATTCAGACCTTTTCCACATTTTTGTTACGTTACAGCCGTATTCTAAAATGGTTTCAGTAGTATCACCTCAATTTCCACACACTATCCCATAATGACAAAGAAAAAACAGGTATTTGGAAATCTTTAGAACATTTTATAAAACTGATATTACATTTATGTAACTATTCAGACCCTTTACTCAGTAATTTGTTGAAGCACCCGTGGCAGCGATTACAGCCTCAAGTCTTCTTGGGTATGATGCTACATGCTTGGAAAACCTGTATCTGGGGAGTTTCTCCCATTCATCTCGGCAGATCCTCTCAGGCTGTCAGGTTGGATGGGGAGCGACACTGCAAAGCTATTTTCAGGTCTCTCCAGAGATGTTTGATTGGGTTCAAGTCCGGGCTCTGGCTGGGCCCCTCAAGGACATTCAGAGACTTGTCCCGAAGCCACTCCTGCGTTGTCTTGGCTGTGTGCTTAGGGTCGTTGTCCTGTTGGAAGGTGAACCTTCGCCCCAGTCTCAGGTCCTGAGGGCTCTGAAGCAGGTTTTCGTCAAGGATCTCTCTGTACTTTACTCCATTCATATTTCCCTCGATCCTGACTAGTCTCCCAGTCCCTTTAGTTGAAAAACATCCTGCAGCATGATGCTGTCACCGCCATGCTTCACTGTAGGGATGGTGCCAGGTTTCCGCGAGACGTGACGCTTGGCATTCAGGCCAAAGAGTTCCATCTTGGTTTCATCAGACCAGAGAATATTTTTTCTCATGGTCTGAGAGTCCTTTAGGTGCCTTTTGACAAACTTTTACTGAAGAGTGGCTTCCGTCGTGTTCTTGGTCACATCCCTGACCAAGGCCTTTCTCCCCCGATTGCTCAGTTTGTTCAGGCGGCCAGCTCTAGGAGTCGTCTTGGTGGTTACAAACTTCTTCCATTTAAGAATGATGGAGGCCACTGTGTTCTTGGGAACCTTCAATGCTGCAGACATTTTTTTGGTACCCTTCCCCAGATCTGTGCCTCGACACAATCCTGTCTCGGAAAACCTGTTTTCGCTTCGCCATTATCGGGTATTGTGTGTAGATTGATGAGATTATAATTTTTTACAAATCCACTTTTTAGAATAAGGCTGTTGTATAACGACATGTGGAGAAAGGGAAGGGTCTGAAAACTTCCTGAATGTATTAGATTTAATTTAGATGATGAACGTCAATGGGCTTCGGGCCTACCAGTACTCTAACCTCATGTTTCCACCATAACATCACTGGGCCTGGCTCACAATAAATGGCCACGTCAGAGGTTCGTCTTCTCACCATGGTATTCTCATTTGGACTCAGCCAGAGCAGTGTGCGAGACCTGCCGATCCAGCAGCACTAACACAGTCCGTAACACGTGGCACATCTGGATGAAGGATGAGCCGAGTATGGAGCTGGAGAGAGTAGGGTCCTAGCCTGACTCCCGTACCTCCATACTGCAGCCCAGCTCACATAGCCTAGGCCTACATTCAGTAGTGTAGCAGGCCTGTACCCCAACCATTGTGACCAGTCTCGGTTACTGTGGCAGTTATTATGGTTAAAACTGCCTCAGTACCAGGACGTATCCCCACCGTTGTGATCTGTCAGTTGTTGCGTCTTGTTAATCCAGCGAATGTGACTTCCCCCTACCTGTACATATTATCTCTACTACCTCATACCCCTGCACATTGACTTGGTACCGGTACTCCTTGTATAAAGCCTCGTTATTGTTATTTGTGTTCCTATTTTCTATTTAATTTGATAATTGTCTTACTTTATAACTGCGTTGTTGGGAAAGGCTCGTGAGTAAGCATTTCACGGTAAAGTCCACACCTGTTGTATTCGGCGCATGTGACAATTTCTTATTTATTTAAAGATAGTAAATATGCCTCTTTATGCAACCAGGAAGCAGGCGATTTCACCAGAGATGGTTAATCCGCCTGCTCACCCTCCTCCTTCTGTATACACACACCTTTCAAAGTGTCAATGCCACACCTCTCCAAATACTACCCATCCTGTTAGGGCAGAAAATAAGGTGACCGACTCTCTGGCATTGAGCCCATTGTATGGTTGTGTGCATGATTGAATCATTCTGCGTCTTCCTTCCTGTTATCCTATTCAGGGCTTAGCCCCTCTTAGAGAGCCACATGCAGCCTGTCTCCCTTACACACTCTCTCTCTCTCTCACACACACACACACACACACACACACACACACACACACACACACACACACACACACACACACACACACACACACACACACACACACACACACACACACAAGTGTCAAGTCAGGGCCTTTCTGGTTAAGTGGGAGCAAAGAGCAGAGCAGGCACAGAGGAGCCAGGGTTTAGCTGCTGTATCTAATAAGTGTGTGAGTGCAGGGCCATACAAAGAAACCCCAGTGAGGCACAAAGCAGCACTGAACAATGAGCTGCAAGAGAGGAGAGAGCCTGGTATTGTGAGGGTAAATGGGGTGACCTGGCTCTATCTCTTCTTCTCTCTGCTTGCTCTCTCTCTCGCCCTCTCTCTCCTTTCCTCTAGACCTGGCTAGCAGGAACAGAGTGCCTTGCTGCTCCTGATAATAACCCTGATCATGCCTGCCCGGACAAGGCCTTCCAGTCACTCAGCGTAGGGAGGGGGGTGGGGACCTCGAAGAGCAGAGAAATGGATTTAATATAAATTACTTGAGCTGAAAACCCAGCTGTGTAAGGAGAGTGGGGTGGGGGAGAGAGAATGCAGGGCTCGAGCAATGCAAATTACTCAGGATTAGGACATCTGCTATGCAATTCGTAAACGAGGCAGAAATGTATGCAGGCAGTGTGTTAGTGTAGTAACAGTTATGTCAGTCAGTGCAGTGCTGTGTACTCCCTCTCTCTGGCTCTCCTCCGTACCAGCTTGGCCTGCTGCCCTGGATGGGAAACTCCCATGAAGGGATAGGGAAGATAGAGGGAGGGATGGAGGCAGAAGAAGAGTGAATTTCTCTCCCATCAGCCATCATATTGACAAGTAGTGGGTGGGGTTTTGTGACGATTACATCTGTTTCTGTCTGTTATGATTGGTTATAACACCATTAGCTGCTGTCACAGACCCAGATTAGGCCCTATTCCTGGGCAAAAAAATCGGCATGATCTGGGAACCTGCCCCATAATTCTCTGCAAAAGTGGGAGTAACAGTAACCGAAGCAGCTGTCTGACTGTATTTCAGTCTACTTTGGAAGTAGTTACCACATTTCCAGTTCCCACAAGGTGAAGAAACACCTCCCCCATTATGGAGCCAGTCAGACCAGTTTCACCCCTGCCAGGTGCATCTGTCATTGTCCCTTTCCTTTGTGTGTCCCTAGCCATTAATCCTGCTCATCTATTTGTTTCTCTCGCTCTGTGTGTGTGTGGGGTGTGTGTTGTCTACCAGGAGCTGGAGCGGCCTGGCTGTGAGGACCCCCCCCAGGGGACAGACATGGAGACAGAAGACTACTACAGGAACAACAAACCTAACCAGGACTCCTACTGCTACCAGCTGCTGCAGGAGCTAAACAAACAACGCAAGGGAGGAATCCTCTGTGACGTCAACATCGTTGTGAGCGGAGAGGTGTTCCGGGCGCACAAGAACATCCTCGTAGCTGGGAGCCGCTACTTTAAGACCCTCTACTGCCTGACCAAGAGCGAGAACACTTCCTCATCATCCTCGTCATGTGACCAGACGACCACAGTCACCGACACCCACCTCGACGTGGCGGCAGTGGCAGGTTTCTCGGTCATCCTGGACTTCCTGTATAGCGGTAACCTCCTGCTGACCAGTCAGAACGCCATTGAGGTGATGTCCGTGGCCTCCTACCTCCAGATGACGGAGGTGGTGGGATCGTGTCGGGGGTTCATCAAGGAAGCCCTCAACATCAGCATCAAGCAGGAGGCCCCCGACTCAGTGGTGGTGGATTATAACAAGAGGAGAACGGTGGCCAAAGACGGAGCTGGACAGGTGCGCTCAGACGGCAGCACCAACAAGAAGCCTGGGAGTAACTTCTGGGCCACCAGCATCCTGTCCAAGCTGTCAATCAAAGCCAGTGGTCATGTCCAGGATGGGGAGCAGGCAGGGGGAGGCAGTGTAAAGGAGGAGCCCAGTGATGTGGAGCTGTCTGCAGGGGAGGGCTGCGCCCTGGGAAGCTCCAGCTGGGGCTGTGAGAACTCGTCCGAGTCTGCTGAGAACGAGCCTCCGAGCGTTCCGGGACCGGGGCCGGTGTTCGTCTGGAACGAGCCGGCTCCCGGGGCTGCGGCGGGCGGTGTGGTGGTGGTGAAAAGGGAAGGTCAGAGGGTGCAGCCAGGGAGCGGACGGAGGAAAAAACAGATCACGCGGCGGTTCGTCTACAACATCCCACCAGAGCCAGAGGAAGGGTTTGATGAGGGGATGTTCATCCAGCCCTCAGCCTCCTATCCCAGGGAGGACTTCTCCTTCCTCTCTGAGAACGCCGGTACGTCACCTCACCCCCCTCTCACACCAGTTCTTTAGGTAGCCAATGGTCAGACCGAGCACTCAGTCCCCCAACTGACAACACATAAACACATGCACATTCTTTAAGTAGGCCGTACCAACAGTTGTTTAGATGACCAAACAGCAGCCCTGTTTTAGAGAACGTGTAGGCCTAGCATTTTCTGTTTAGTTCCTAGACTGACATGGTATGACGACCATGCCTCTAGTCATGGTATTTAGTTGGTGGAGGTCTGAGTTAGTCCAGAGGTCTGTCCTGTTCCTCTAGTCATGGTATTTAGTTGGTGGAGGTCTGAGTTAGTCCAGAGGTCTGTCCTGTTCCTCTAGTCATGGTATTTAGTTGGTGGAGGTCTGAGTTAGTCCAGAGGTCTGTCCTGTTCCTCTAGTCATGGTATTTAGTTGGTGGAGGTCTGAGTTAGTCCAGAGGTCTGTCCTGTTCCATTGGACATGGCAGCCTGCTAGTGCTAGTCAGAGACTAGAGAGAGTCACAATAGCCCGAGCAGACCTGGTTTCAAATCATTTCAAATACTTTATCTGTACTCGATTTGAACTTGCCTGGCATAATGGACCAATAGAATAGTCTCCAAACTGCAAAACCCACCCATCTGGCAGGCTTGAGCAAACGCTGGTGGTGTTTGAAAGATTTCGAATAGTATTTGAACCCAGGTCTGATCCAGACTGAAGGCCCCATGCCCTCCGCTAGCCGTATATCTTTTTAATTAGCAGCCAGCCTGGTATGAGTATGGCCAGCCTGTCCTTTTTAAGTCCTCATCCTGCCACACCATACCTCAGAAACCCTGGGTAATCTCTGACTCTATGAGCCTGTCACGGCCACACACACACGCTCACACACAGTGCCAACTCTGCCCCCATTAAGCAGTGTGCTGTATGGAATGATATCATGCATTAAGGGGGATTTCACTCCTATTGCAGGATAAGGAAGTAAAGCAGGGGACACATTCTTCCTCCAGGTTCCTTTAAACGCAACACAAATCTTCTTCTCCCCTGTTTTATTGTGGCGAGAGGTGTTGCAACTTGGTGTGTCATCATTAATGCAGCAACACAATTCCCTAATTTGGCACTCTGACTTCTCCCTTTCTGTCTCTCTTCAGCCTAGATCTATGTATTAGAGATGCTCCACTTCCCATGTAACTGTAGTAGTATGGTTACTATGAGGAGAATCTGCAGTTTAGCATTAGTGCACAATATTTAAAAAATAATATTTATTTACCTTTATTTTAACAGGGTCCCGTTGAGACCAAGATCTCTTTTGCAAGGGAGTCCTGCATATACACTATTTACAAAGTAGAATACAATTTAATACAAATATTCCAGAAAAACAATCACATTCCTCAGCAAGGAGGTCCCCACTCCCCAATCAACATTTTAACCTGCCAGAGAGGCACCAGAACATCTAGTTGTAGGGAACTCTGTAGATTGTTCCATACATGGGGTACAAATAAATTGAAAGCAGATTTACCCAACTCTGAGGAGACCGAAGGGATTTGTTTTAAAACATTTTGCAATGGATAAATGAGCATTTCTTATTGGATAAGTCTCCCTGTTTCAATCTGTTTTCTTCTGTTTGGTGCCGAATGAACACCACCTAAGCTTCAGGTGACCAGAGGTCCATTCCTCTGCTTTACCATAGCAGAGTTGCTGGATTTATGGCTATAAATTCTTGGTTCCTCTCTAAACAAGGTCGTTGGATTGTTTTAAAGTGCGAGCTTCCCGGTTGCTGCCTCTTTACACACACATTAAATAACCTCCCAATCCCTTGGAGGTGCAAAGCTGTCAGGGTCTGCCCCTCCCTCTCTCCCTAATCCCCCCTAATGCACTGGGGCTGTCCTCACCATTCCAAATATTGACCCAGGCATGCAGAATAGAGAATGGGACCAGTGGTCAGGTACTTAACAATAGGCTCTGAGGGCCAGGCCCAGAGCTATGGCTAATTAAGCCTGTTCAGTGTAACATGATCCTCAGTGAAGGGCTGAGAGCTTCATCCTGGCATAATCCACAGCCCAGTGGGAGAGGCTGCTGAATACAGTGGCCTGGCTAGAGGAAGTGTTCTACAGACAGACAGGCAGGCAGTCTAGGGAATTGATGACAGAACACAGGCAGCTCCAGGGTCGTATTCATCAGGGATTAGGCACCAAACAGAAAACACAAAAGCAGAATGAAACAGGGAGGGTCTACCTCCACGACTTGTCCAATAAGTAATTTTCTTAATTTATTTTTAAAACATTTTTCCTACAGTGTGCCCTGCTGAACACGACCCTGGGGATAGGTCTGTAAACTGGGGGGGGGGATTGTGGGGCCTGGTCTTTTGTGTACGTAAGGTAGTGTCCTTCTGCCCCCCCCCCCCAAACCTTTCAGCCCCTCTTATCTCTTTGTTTCTCCTCTCACAGAACTGGCCAACCAGATTCAGTACAGCCTCCTACAAGACTCCTCCCAGCAAGGAGAGTCCTGGGAGAATGGTAAGATTTGTCCTCTTCTTGTATAAGCTGCATGTACCTACTATTATACTCTCTAGTAGTTGGCTTAGTGTCTGTTCAAAAATATGTTCAGACTTTGGTGCTTACAGATTAGAGATTACTATACTTATGACCAATTTAGTTTTCAAACCTTATGTCATGAACCTAACTTGGTGGATGGTTAATATGATTATGATCAGTGATCGGAAAACTTATGGTGGCTCTGGATCGGCTCTGGATCGGAGTGAAACGACTAAAATGTAAATATCCCACACGGTGGTGAAACACACTGTATCCTGTTGAACACGAACAGCACAGGTGACCTGCTTTTCCTCAGCCCCCTGGCAACCTGGCCTGCTTGACAACGCTTTTGTGTCTCGGCACAAACAAAGACAAAGGCAGAACCCTATCGTTCAGGTGGCTGTGCTGTGGGACAGAATAGCACAGAGCCTTGCCAAATCAATCAGTTAACTATCTATAGCTATCCCTGGGGTTGTTTAGTGGTTAGTGTGGTTTTATGGTTCCACTTTTTTACATCATAGATTTGTCAAATATCTTTCTTCACAATTGTGTAGTTGCTTATCGAGGCTCTAATATTTTCCCACTTTAATTTGAATCTCGTTGATATCTTGTGAAATGTGTTCATAGCAGCCGAGGCACTGCATTTCCAAACATTTTCTTCAAGATTCTTTCCTTCCTACATGAATCTGAAATGTTTTATGTCAGTGGGTTAATGGTAAAACAATTACATGTTTTCGGTAGGGAAATCAAATTAGACTTATTTTGTTATGTCCCCTAGGCAGTAGTTGCCATGGCAACTGACACAGTTTCTAGTATTTTATGGGGGTAACTCTGAGTGACTGTTTTCTCTTTCCATAAATACCATGGTAACATGATATCCCCTCACTGGGGTCACCCCTCACCCCACCACCACACCCAACAGCTCCTCTCTTCTATTGACAAGTGTAGATCAAAGGGGTTGTACCACCAGAGTCCGGGTGGCTCATCAACTAACTGCTCCAAATTCCTCCCTTCATTGTCTGTCAAATGTGGGTTTGAGCAGCTGATTAGAAAGCAGCCTCCTGACTCATAACCTGTTTGTGTTTTCCTTCTCAGGCGAGTCGTCCGACACGGCCCTGAATAAGCTCAAGTGTCCCCATTGTAACTACATCGCCAAGCACCGGAGAACACTAAAGAGGCACCTCATTATCCACTCTGGTGTCCGCTCCTTCAGCTGTGATATCTGTGGCAAGCTGTTCACCCGCAGAGAGCACGTCAAGAGACATTCCCTGGTAAGACCCAACACACACATCACCGTGTCATAGCCTCCCTCTACACTGTCACCTTCCCGTCAAGAGACATTCCCTGGTTAGTAGAGGGCCTGAAAGGGAACATCACCTCCCCCAAAATATAGCTGTCCTCCTCCACATTCTCACCTTCCCCCAGACACCTGAGTCGGGTTGCAAAATGACAGTTACTTTCTCAAGATTCCCAGGTTTTCCAGAATTCCTAGTTGGATTATTGTATTCAGGAGGTAATAATCACGAAATCCTGAATCTTCCAACCAGAATTTCTGGAAAACCAGGATATTTTGGGAAAGTTACCGGAATTGTGCAACCCTGCACCTGAGTCTACCTCCACACCCCCTCAGTCCCTAAAACACCCTGCACCTGAGTCTTCCTCCACACCCCCTCAGTCCCTAAAACACCCTGCACCTGAGTCTACCTCCACACCCCCTCAGTCTCTAAAACACCCAGCACCTGAGTCTACCTCCACACCCCCTCAGTCTCTAAAACACCCAGCACCTGAGTCTACCTCCACACCCCCTCAGTCTCTAAAACACCCTGCACCTGAGTCTACCTCCACACCCCCTCAGTCTCTAAAACACCCAGCACCTGAGTCTACCTCCACACTCCCTCAGTCTCTAAAACACCCTGCACCTGAGTCTACCTCCACACCCCCTCAGTCTCTAAAACACCCAGCACCTGAGTCTACCTCCACACCCCCTCAGTCTCTAAAACACCCTGCACCTGAGTCTACCTCCACACCCCCTCAGTCTCTAAAACACCCTGCACCTGAGTCTACCTCCACACCCCCTCAGTCTCTAAAACACCCTGCACCTGAGTCTACCTCCACACCCCCTCAGTCTCTAAAACACCCTGCACCTGAGTCTACCTCCACACCCCCTCAGTCTCTAAAACACCCAGCACCTGAGTCTACCTCCACACCCCCTCAGTCTCTAAAACACCCTGCACCTGAGTCTACCTCCACACCCCCTCAGTCTCTAAAACACCCTGCACCTGAGTCTACCTCCACACCCCCTCAGTCTCTAAAACACCCAGCACCTGAGTCTACCTCCACACCCCCTCAGTCTCTAAAACACCCAGCACCTGAGTCTACCTCCACACCCCCTCAGTCTCTAAAACACCCTGCACCTGAGTCTACCTCCACACCCCCTCAGTCTCTAAAACACCCAGCGCCTGAGTCTACCTCCACACCCCCTCAGTCTCTAAAACACCCAGCACCTGAGTCTACCTCCACACCCCCTCAGTCTCTAAAACACCCTGCACCTGAGTCTACCTCCACACCCCCTCAGTCTCTAAAACACCCTGCACCTGAGTCTACCTCCACACTCCCTCAGTCTCTAAAACACCCTGCACCTGAGTCTACCTCCACACCCCCTCAGTCTCTAAAACACCCAGCACCTGAGTCTACCTCCACACCCCCTCAGTCTCTAAAACACCCTGCACCTTCCCCTAGCTACTCACTTAGCTACTGTACTGACATTCTTTGGTGAGTAGAGGACCTGAGTCCTTCAGACACCCTCGCTTGCCTCTAAACACCATGTCCTTGTAACCATGTCATCTTGGATTTCCTTATTTACTTGTTTTTAAATCACACCACCTCCCTCTTCAAAACATTATCACTCACACACACACCCACTAATATGCCCCTGTCTCCACGAACCTGCTCTCCTCCTCCATCACTCTGTCCTCCCCCTCTCATCACTGTCCTCCACCCTCCTCCTCCATCACTCTGTCCTCCCCCTCTCTCTCCCCCTCATCACTCTGTCCTCCACCCTCCTCCTCCATCACTCTGTCCTCCCCCTCTCTCTCCCCCTCATCACTCTGTCCTCCACCCTCCTCCTCCATCACTCTGTCCTCCCCCTCTCTCTCCCCCTCATCACTCTGTCCTCCACCCTCCTCCTCCATCACTCTGTCCTCCCCCTCTCTCTCCCCCTCATCACTCTGTCCTCCACCCTCCTCCATCACTCTGTCCTCCCCCTCTCTCTCCCCCCATCACTCTGTCCTCCACCCTCCTCCTCCATCACTCTGTCCTCCCCCTCTCTCTCCCCCTCATCACTCTGTCCTCCACCCTCCTCCTCCATCACTCTGTCCTCCCCCTCTCTCTCCCCCTCATCACTCTGTCCTCCACCCTCCTCCATCACTCTGTCCTCCCCCTCTCTCTCCCCCTCCATCACTCTGTCCTCCACCCTCCTCCTCCATCACTCTGTCCTCCCCCTCTCTCTCCCCCTCCATCACTCTGTCCTCCACCCTCCTCCTCCATCACTCTGTCCTCCCCCTCTCTCCCCCTCTCTCTCCCCCTCCATCACTCTGTCCTCCACCCTCCTCCTCCATCACTCTGTCCTCCCCCTCTCTCTCCCCCTCTCTCTCCCCCTCCATCACTCTGTCCTCCCCCTCTCTCTCCCCCTCTCTCTCCCCCTCCATCACTCTGTCCTCCCCCTCTCTCTCCCCCTCTCTCTCCCCCTCCATCACTCTGTCCTCCACCCTCCTCCTCCATCACTATGTCCTCCCCCTCTCTCCCCCTCTCTCTCCCCCTCCATCACTCTGTCCTCCACCCTCCTCCTCCATCACTCTGTCCTCCCCCTCTCTCTCCCCCTCTCTCTCCCCCTCCATCACTCTGTCCTCCACCCTCCTCCTCCATCACTATGTCCTCCCCCTCTCTCCCCCTCTCTCTCCCCCTCCATCACTCTGTCCTCCACCCTCCTCCTCCATCACTCTGTCCTCCCCCTATCTCTCCCCCTCTCTCTCCCCCTCCATCACTCTGTCCTCCACCCTCCTCCTCCATCACTCTGTCCTCCCCCCTCCTCTTCCATCACTCTGTCCTCCCCCTCTCTCTCCCCCTCCATCACTTTGTCCTCCACCCTCCTCCTCTGTCACTCTGTCCTTCGCTCTTCTGCTGTAGAGGTGTCCTCCATGTCTTTTGCTGCATTCATTTACTCCTCAGAAGTAGGAAAGTCGGAAATATTGGATTGGGTAGTGGCAGTTTCTCAGTCATATTTCTGAGTTAAGAGCAAATTTATGACTATTCCAGGAGTTTAGCGTGAGTTTCTAATTTCCACGTTTCCAATTATTCCGACAGAACATGAACACAGCATTAACCTTTGTCTCGCTCTCTCCCCCTTCCCATCCCTACAGGTGCACAAAAAGGACAAGAAGTACAAGTGCATGGTGTGTAAAAAGATCTTCATGCTGGCGGCCAGCGTGGGGATCCGGCATGGCTCGCGGCGCTACGGCGTTTGTGTGGCATGTGCGGACTCCCACCAGGCCACACAGGGGGGCCTGGAGTCCCTGGAGGGCTTCGTCCGTGAAGACCATGACTTCGAGGAGGGAGGAGAGGGGGAGGAGCCTGACGAGGACATGGCTGAGGAGGGGGAGGAGCCTAACGACAACGACCAATCCAACTGGGAGGAGGGCGACACTGGTGCTGCCCTTGAGAACGAGTAGTGACTTGCTTAGATAGAAACAAAATAGTTGACGAATTATAAATAAAAAAAGCTGGTAAACAATCAAAGTGCTATCAAACCCTGAGGTTATTTACACAGTTCAGTGTGTGAGACAAAGAGAAGCTTTGGTAGCGAGGGACTCCAAGATGTGCAGATATTCTATGTGTCAGACTCTGGGCTTAGTGCTCACTAGAGAAAGAGATAAAAATGAAATATTGAAATCAGGTTTATGGGGCTGTATTTTATTTTTGGGGGGAGGGGGTTGGTGGTGTACAGCGGTTTAAGTTACGATAGACCAATCATCTTTAAAATACATGTTAATTATTTAATTTATGAAAGAGAAGTTATTATGGTCTTATTAAATATACTTTTTTTCTGTTTTGTTGTAAACTGTTATCAGAGAAGTTTCCTTTCAGATTTGGACTTTCTGTCAAGTCTGAAAGTATATTGTTAGCTGTGTGTTTTAGAATAAAGTACGTCAAAGAAAGAGAGCATTATTTGCCGACAGGAAGATTTTATGTTTAGATGTTCTGAACATTATAATTTTATCTTTTATCTTTTCCATGCACAAATCTTGGAACCAAAAAATCTGTTTGTGACTAATTTATCACAGCCATATTTATGAGTTTAATTTAAGTGGGCTGTGCTATGTGCCAAGCAGAACGCACACCAAGATTTAGCAGGAAATAAGAAAACTACTGAAAAATGCTGAGAGAAAATGAAAGGGATACTTCGGTATTCTGGCAATGAGGACCTTTATCTACTTCCCCAGAGTCGGTTCAACTCGTGGATACCATTTTTATGTCTCTGTGTCCAGTATGAAAGAAGTTAGCATTGGCTCTCGACAGTACCTCAAACTTCCTTCATAATGGACACAGAGACAAAAATGATATCCACGACTTCATCTGACTCTGGGGAAGTAGATAAGGCCTCATTACCAAAATCTTGTTCTATTCCTTATTAAGCAGAGAAAAAATCTAAAGTGATTCAGAGAAAAACAAGTGAAAGTATGAGGGGAAATGTTATTTGCTATCTTTGAATGAATCACAGCACCACACAGTAACACTTTATAAAGCATTTTGACATTCATTTAAAGCTTGAATTTTGCCAAATGATGGAGATGATTGGTGCTGTAATGCTTATGTCGCAAAATACTGGACCTACGCTGTATATGATGTTTCTAATCATGAAGCTTGAAATGACTCAGTTATATGTATTAATCAGCTCTCTATAGAACACTGTTGTGCTATTGTCTTTTTATGTAATGCTCACACACTCACATACCATTTTATAGAGCTACCGGCAGTACTGGACCTAAGTTAAGAAGATAAACCATGTATATATATATATATATATATAAAGTTATGTTAGGTACTGAGTTTATATATATATATGCTATTATTAACTTGAACGTTGGGTGTAAGGTGGTATTTGAAGAGTGCCGATAGATCATAGTATGTGATTTATGAAGTCTGAAAGAGAAACTCCATTTTCAAAAGTGATGATATTTTTACAATCAGTTTTTATTGAATTTGTTAAGTCTTTTTATTTTGTCTGCCAGGTAGGAAAACACTTTGTTAGATATAAAGTGAAGCTCTATGGCCATCATAGACATGCACTTACTTATTTTTTTGGCGTTCATGAAAATCATTTTGTCTTTTTTTGCTTCCCCAAAGAAGGTCTGAATGGAACAATATTAAAACTGTCTTTTCTCTTCCATGCGGAACATTTTTTAAGACATTTTGTTATTTAATATTATATTGACTCCAAAATGCAATCAAGACTGTTAATTTCTATCTGTTTGTCCAAACAAAATAGTTTATTATTGTTGAGATGATGTATTTAAAAAGAAGCCAGGTAAATTCTATAGTATGTAGATCCTTGCTTGTGTATGTAATCGTCAGATTTAAATGTTTTTATAAAAAAAATAATCATTCACTTTACCCTAGATACATATATAGTTTTATTTGTCCTTTACAAAGATGTATTTACTTTTCCTTTTTCATTTTCATTTTATTTCATTAAGAACATATTTTATAAGAAATATGGATTGTTTGAAATGTAGGAACAGCAGTTTCTGTCCATATGCAGTGGATATATATTGAAGTGCTAAAATTATACGGAAATGTTTGATCTCCCTTTTCTCAAAGTGCAAATGTATTTAAAGGAAACCTATAGTAAGTTTCTCATCCCTGTTTGTAAAATATGATTTACCTTCAAATCACTGTGGGAGGAAAAAAATGTAACTAGTTGATTTTACTTAATGGAACACACAGTTTGCTGCAGTTAGCGTGTTTAAAACCTTGGCCTGGCTTTGTGTCGTGTCTTGGTTGCGTTCAGAAGGCACAAAACGGAAAACAAGTGAAACGGGGAGGTGCTATGCTATCTGTACTTGTCCAATAAGAAACACTGGTTTTTGTTTTCCGTTGCAAAATGTGTTGCTACGTTGTGCCCTAATGAACACAACCCTAGCCTTCCTCTCTCCTCTCTGGGTCTATATGTGTGTGTGTTCACACCTGTGCTTATTCATCTAACCACCCTGTTTCTTGTTTTTATACTATCCTTTGACTCCCTTACTGTACAACCGATGATCTCAAGATGATGTCTTGTTTTAGATTTTATTATGCTGTACTATAATGGACAAAACAAACAAAACACTAATACAGAAACAAGCTTTTTTTAAAAGGTGTATTTTTCAACTTTCTTTTCAAACTACAGTGATGCAAAACCAATGGGCCTTTCTTGGGCTCAACCCCAAACACAAAACAAGTCAGGTTACTCTTTATATGTTTTTTCAAAATTAGTTCTCCTTTTTCTGTTTCAATTGTACTACTGTTCCTCTATAATACATTTTAAAAATAAAACTTTGATAATGCTTAAACTTAATCTCTGTTTAATTTTTTAATGTTTTTAATCACATCACTTTATAGTCTTGCACCTCTATGTAAAGGACTGGACACACCATAATGAACGTTGGCTGTCCTGACGAAGCTTGGTCCTTGGGACATGGAGGAGCAGGCTATTGTTTGACCTGAGGGTGCGGGTGGGGTTATTGAGGGAGAGGGTTTATTGGCAATAAGGAGGGGCATTTCCATTAATACACTGGAAAGTCAGCAGGAGGGTTTTGAATTAAATCCTGAATGAGGCAGGAACCAGTGCAGAGATGCTTTGATGGAGGGTGTTTTGGATGTATTGGAGCTTCTAGAGAATCCTGCCAGGGATCCCGATGAAGGGTGTGTTGCAGTCGTCCAGCCTTGAGGAGATAAAGGCATGGACCAGCTTCCCTGCATCAGACTGAGTGAGGGTGGGACAGAGTTTGGCAATGTTCTTGAGGTGATAGGAAGACACTTTACACTGTTGTTTGATGTGGCTGTCAAAGGTCAGGGAGGAATCAAGCTTTACACCCAAATTGGAAAGTTGTATAAGACTCAATGCTGCCATCTAGTGGTCAGGTTGGGAAATAATCATTCAGGGATGACGGTTTTATCCCCGCCACAAGGTGGCAGCACTTCACCTCTTATCCTCTGTTACAGCCATAGACTTTCAGCAAGGACATAGAGCTAGCTACAGGTCCTTGGTTACAGTAAGTCAACACATCTCTGGTTTGGTCATCTCAGCACTGCTCACACAGACACAGAAATAGTTCAGCAGTACGTGAATTGGAGTTTCAATAATTTATCCTTAGATAACTGTTTGTGTTACACAACATTCAAAGTTAGTTTAGTGGTTATATATTATTGTGAACTCCTGCAATGATCTCAGCAATAACCTTTTGCTGGGTTTGACAATTAAGACTACTGTAAATTTCTTTACATGAGGACATTTTTATGTTGCTTTTGTAAGTATGGGTGTTTGTTTATGTGTTCAGTGTGTGTGTGTGTGTGTGTGTGTGTGTGTGTGTGTGTGTGTGTGTGTGTGTGTGTGTGTGTGTGTGTGTGTGTGTGTGTGTGTGTGTGTGTGTGTGTGTGTGTGTGTGTGTGTGTGTGTGTTTGTGTGTGTGTGTGTGTGTGTGTTTTGCATGCGTGTGTGTGTGCGTGCATGCGTGTGTCCATCCGCGTCCGTCTTGGGTGTTTGTGTGTGTATATGTACACACACACACACACACACACACTCATCAAACAGCCCTGGGCAGCCCGCCACCACAGCCACACACTGGCCCATTCTTTGGTGTGTGTGAGAATGGCGGGGGAGTCCTTTCAGGCTCCTTTGTGTGGGTGTCTGTCAGCGGTGTGGTCTGAGGCAGGCCCTATTGTGGCCCACCACTGTTCCTTATTGACACAGGACCCTCTCTCTGCATGTTCCCAGGCTCCAACCCACCGCCGTGGCTGTGTGTGTGTGTGTGTGTGTGTGTTTGTGTGTTTCTGCCGTGAATGGCTGAAACTTAAACCAGATCCTCGGAGCATGGTGGAAGTTTGTTTTCTCTCCCCGCTCCCTTCCTCAACACATTGTGTAGTGGCGTTCAGCCTGGCACTCATATTTCAATCTAAACTGTGGCGTTTACATTGAAGGGACTCAGGTGATCATGTGGTCACAGCTGCAGCTGCTGACAGGTCCTCCACCACCCATTGAGAACATCCTGGATAGGGACACACGTAAGTTTACACATGAGCGCACACACAGCCTGGAAATGACACCTACGCATACGCATACGCACGCACACACACCAACACACACATGCACGCGCACGCACACACACACACCGCCTGGAAATGACACACGCACGCACACACACACACACCCACGCATGCGAACGCACGCACACACACCAAGACACACACACACAGCCTGGAAATGACACCTACGCATACGCACGCACACACACCAACACACACATGCACGCGCACGCACACACACACACAGCCTGGAAATGACACACACACACACACACATACACACACACACACATGGACTGAGATTGGTTGTTAGGTTGTGACTGGTGACTTGAGGGGTTTTATTAGAATTATTTAGTCAAATTAGTGAAGAGAACCATCCTTCCTATCTGGATGAGCCTCTGGTTTCCATGTAGTACTGAATCAATGATTTACACCACAGAGCCACTATACGGTCACTATAAGGTGTACTGGGCTGGCCTGGTCACTATAAGGTGTACTGGGCTGGCCTGGTCACTATAAGGTGTACTGGGCTGGCCTGGTCACTATAAGGTGTACTGGGCTGGCCTGGTCACTATAAGGTGTACTGGGCTGGCCTGGTCACTATAAGGTGTACTGGGCTGGCCTGGTCACTATAAGGTGTACTGGGCTGGCCTGGTCACTATAAGGTGTACTGGGCTGGCCTGGTCACTATAAGGTGTACTGGGCTGGCCTGGTCACTATAAGGTGTACTGGGCTGGCCTGGTCACGCATCCACCAAAGTTGCTGAAACAAAAAGTTGACACAAGTTTGCCAAAAAGCACCTGGATGATCATCAAGACTTTTGTAAGAATGTTCTATGGACAGATGATTCAAACTATAACTTTTGGACGACATGGGTCCCATTATGCCTGGCGAAAACTAAACACTGCATTCCACAGTAAGAACCTCATACCAACGGTGAAGCATGGTGGTGGTAGTGTGATGGTTTGGGGATTCTTTGCTGCCTCAGGACCTGGACAACTTGCCTTAATGGAAGGAACCATGAATTCTGCTCTCTATCAGAATTCTCCAGGAGATTGTCAGGTTCCCTGTCTGTGAGCTGAAGCTGAAGTGCAGCTGGGTCATGCAGCAAGACACACAATCAAGTCTACATGAAAATGGGTAAAAAGCAACAGATTTGAAGTTTTGGAATGGCTTTGTCCAAGTCCAGACCTAATCCCAATTAAGATGTTGTGGCAGGACTTGAAACGAGCAATTCATGCTTGAAAACCCACAAATGTCCCTGAATTACAGTTCTGCATGGAAGAGTGGGCCAAAATTCCTCCACAGTGACATGAGAGACTGACCAACAACTACAGGACACATTTGATTGCAGTCATCCAGTCGCTGCAGTTAAAAGGCGGCACAACCAGTTATTGAGTTACTTTTCACACAGGGGCATTGGGTGTTGCATAGCTTTGTTTATGAAATAAATAAGTCATTGTGGTATTATTTGTTCCCTCAGTGTCACTCCCTGACCTTAGAGAGCCTTTTTTATGTCTCTTTTTGGTTTGGTCAGGGTGTGATTTGGCTTCTATGATTTTGTCTTTCTATGTTTTGGCCGAGTATGGTTCTCAATCAGGGACAGCTGTCTATCGTTGTCTCTGATTGGGAACCCTACTTAGGTATCCCTTTTTCCCTCCTTTCGTGGTGGGTAGTTAACTTTGTTTGTGGCACTAATGCCCTGTAAGCTTT
Organism: Salvelinus fontinalis; assembly: GCF_029448725.1. NCBI lineage: Eukaryota > Metazoa > Chordata > Actinopteri > Salmoniformes > Salmonidae > Salvelinus > Salvelinus fontinalis. The sequence goes on from NC_074686.1 coordinate 15,656,109, forward strand.
ACGGTTGTTTCTTTCGTTTGTTGTTTTGTTGGCGACATTTTAAATAAAAAAGGAAAATGTATGCTGACCACGCTGCATCTTGGTCTTCTTCCAGCATCGGCCGTGACACTCAGGTTCCCTTTATCTAATATTAGATTTTGGTTGAAGATCTGATAACATTCAGTATAAAAATATGCAAAAGTATAGAAAATTAGAAAGGGGGCAAATACTTTTGCACGGCACTGTATATGAATATATGAAGTACTATGAATCTATATGAATATTTGAAGGACTATGAATCTATATGAATATATGAAGGACTATGAATCTATATGAATATATGAAGGACTATGAATCTATATGAATATATGAAGGACTATGAATCTATATGAATATATGAAGGACTATGAATCTATATGAATATATGAAGGACTATGAATCTATAGGACTATATGAAGAACTATGAATCTATATGAATATATGAAGGACTATGAATCTATATGAATATATGAAGGACTATGAATCTATATGAATATATGAAGGACTATGAATCTATATGAATATATGAAGGACTATGAATCTATATGAATATATGAAGGACTATGAATCTATATGAATATATGAAGGACTATGAATCTATATGAATATATGAAGGACTATGAATCTATATGAATATATGAAGGACTATGAATCTATATGAATATATGAAGGACTATGAATCTATATGAATATATAAAGGACTATGAATCTATATGAATATATGAAGGACTATGAATCTATATGAATATATGAAGGACTATGAATCTATATGAATATATGAAGGACTATGAATCTATATGAATATATGAAGGACTATGAATCTATATGAACATATGAAGGACTATGAATCTATATGAATATATGAAGGACTATGAATCTATATGAATATATGAAGGACTATGAATCTATATGAATATATAAAGGACTATGAATCTATATGAATATATGAAGGACTATGAATCTATATGAATATATGAAGGACTATGAATCTATATGAATATATGAAGGACTATGAATCTATATGAATATATGAAGGACTATGAATCTATATGAATATATGAAGGACTATGAATCTATATGAATATATGAAGGACTACTCTCATAATATTCAACCCATCTCTAGTTTTCTCATGGCTGTGATTTCTGGATTAGGGGTCTCATTTGAAAGAGCATAGGGCCCATCGGACCGTTACGTCAGTCATGCAGGCAGGCAGGGGATGACGAATACTGCATGCTGCCAGAGAACGAGAGAGAAGGGGAGAGGGAAAGAAAGAAAGAAAGAAAGAAAGAAAGAAAGAAAGAAAGAAAGAAAGAAAGAAAAAAGGGAGTGAAAAATATCTATCTCTCCAAATGGTTGGAACGCTCCGTCCATTAGTGGAGCAGTGGTCCATGGGAAACGACAGTTGATGAAATGAAACTGAGGTTTTGTTGGGCTGGGTCCATCCGGCCTGGAGCAGGCTACGCTGGGGCAGGCTGGGCGGGAGTGGGGCAGGCTGGGCGGGAGTGGGGCAGGCTGGGGGAGAGTCGGGGTGAGGCTGGGGGAGACACTCACTGACTGGTGAACTGGTGTTGAGCTGTGAACCTGGCAGAGGGTCCATCCTGGGGCCTGGGCCCACTGCTCCTCAGAGACGACACATACAGAACAGAGAGGGCATTAGCATGAGAAAACTGCAGGGCAATTAAGTTGTTTTGCTGTTTTCTTTCAACTCTTCTTTTCTCTGGCTTAAAGTCAAGGCCAGAGCTTGCTGCCCGCCTGACAACCAACCCCCAACACAACATACACCCCTGAAGACTCCTATGCCCCCCTACACCCCTCACCCCTCTCCTGTTGTGCCCAGTAGCTATGCCAGTCAGTGCCAGGGAACTGACAGCTAACCAACCAACTGCCTTCCACTAACATCTCCCACACACACGTACATGTGGGAACTTCAGGAAAGCCTGTGTGTGTGTGTGTGTGTGTGTGTGTGTGTGTGTGTGTGTGTGTGTGTGTGTGTGTGTGTGTGTGTGTGTGTGTGTGTGTGTGTGTGTGTGTGTGTGTGTGTGTGTGTGTGTGTGTTTTCAATTCAATTTTCAAAAGGGTTCCAAAAGGGTTCTTCGGCTGTCCCCATTGGAGAACCATGTTTGGTTTCAGGTAGAACCCTTTTGTGTTCCATGTAGAACCGTCTGTAAAAAGGATTCTACATGGAACCCAAAACGGTTCTACCTGGAACCAAAAGGGTTGTACCTGCAACTAAAAATAGTTCTTCAAAAGGTTATCCTATGGGGACAGCCAAAGAACCCTTTAAGGTTCTAGGTAGCACCTTTTTTCCAAGAGTGTATTTTTATACGCAGCTGAGTGTATGTGTGTTAATGTGTACTGCTATGTGTCTCTGCACGCTTGACGGCTGTCTCTACTAGTGTATAATATGAGCATGTGGGTGTAGGTGTGTGAATATATGTGTGTGTGCACGGCTGTGTGCATCTGTTGAAGAGCGTGTCTGTGTCTATGTGCATCTGTTATGCATGTGTGTGAGAATGTGTGCATGTGTGTGTGTGCGAGCATGTGTATATGTAAGCAAGCGTGTGTATGTGTGTGTGTGTGTGTGAGTACGTCTCCCTGTGTGTGTATGTGTATGTGTGTGTGTGTGTGTGTGTGTGTGTGTGTGTGTGTGTGTGTGTGTGTGTGTGTGTGTGTGTGTGTGTGTGTGTGTGTGTGTGGCTGGGAGAAGGTGCTGGTTCCCACAGCTCAGCTCTAATTCAGCTGTAACTCAATCTCCGTGTGAGCGGCGGTCCGCCAGCGCTCTCCCTCCCGCCGGAGTGTGTGTGTGTGTGTGTGTAAGACATTTCTCCTGTCAGTCGCCCCCCCCCCGGATCGGTTTACTGTGTCAACGCTGGGAGCCGGCGGCAGCAGCCGCGCTCACATGCCCCACTGCATCCTGTCACCATATACCTGCCATTCAGACAACTGGAGGGGGAATATGGGGGGGACACGGTGGACTCCTGCTGGGTGTAGTATAGAGCAGTGTTTCCCAAACTTGGTCCTGGGGCCCCCCTGGGTGCATGTTTTGGTTTTTGCCCTATCACTACA